>NC_056737.1:579820750-580060750 GCF_019279795.1 Protopterus annectens
ATATATGTACAACTTAAGGGCTGCTTTTTAGCATATCAGTAAAACTATGTGCAGGAGTAAGAAAACTTAACCTTGTAGCCATGTGAAGTGTCTGATACAAGTAACTAAGTTTACAAGACCACGTGAAATTTGATTCAGAGACATGTTTAACCACAATGAAGAAGACTTTATTATAAGATAATTTTCACATCTCTGAATCACTGTGATTTACAGTTGATGCTTAAATTACTTTGTGGTAGTAATTACCTCTTGTGACCAATCCATCACTTTGACACAGGCACTTGCTTCATGCACCCATGCTCTCACACACACACACACACACACACACACACACACACACACACACACACACACACACACACACACACACACACAGTCATTTCAGTCCACTGAAACCTGTGCAAAAATGACATTCACACACTCACAGTCCCACCAGCACCACCATCTCTCAGCTGAACCTCATTAAACCTGCCTTCAAAATGGCCTCTCCCACTGATTTGAATGGCTGTGTTCATTAACATGGCTGACTGTGCTAATTTATGCAGGTGAACAGTTGTGTGAGGACATCACTGGGCAAGAAGGTAATGCAATTGTATTATGAGTGCCTTTATTAAAACAGTACTATTGCTAACATTTTAACAGTTGCGATCAAATTAACTAGTAGTATATGGTGAGTCAGATCATATCATGATGCTTGAATATGCTGGTTTGAATAAGCATTCACAAATTATTATTTTTTTCTTATCTGGCAAGTTGAAATATCTGTACTGGATTTTAAGTATTTTATGCAAAGTGGAATTTAATATTGTAATTTTATGACTTATGTTACCGACTCAAGTTGAAAAACATACTAAAATTGTTAGATATATGTGTTTGAAGGTCAATAATGGGAAAACATTATTGTATTGAACTTAATAGGATGTGACATAATTATGCTTTATACATTAGAAAGTCTTTTTGCAACGCATTTTTATTTAAATTGTGTTTAGAAAAGAGAAAGTTTAGTGGAACAGAACAGTTTCAACAACAACAAAAAAAGTATAAAAAGGAATACTTTTAAGGCAATCCAACCTGAAGTCCAGTATGCTAACTCCATGGTTGCATTGACATAATTTAAGGGCAAACATCATCTACATCAAAGCTTAATTTCACACCATTTCTGCAGAATTATGACCACTAAAATAGTTAAGCAGATCTTCAAATTTCAACTAAACATAAACAAGTAGAACATCTAAAATTTAAACTGTCAAACAACTAAATCAAATGGTAGTTTCCAGTAAAAAAAAAATTAGATTCAGTGACTTTTGATTTGATCTTTTCATGTGTAGCTACATAACTACTCTCTCTCTACATAGTATTATGAAAGAATACGCTGCAGGAGCATGCAAATAAATGTGTGTAAGGTTTTTGTGCCTTTCAGATCCAAGGCTATTGATATAAAGAGAAAAGCTTCTCCTGTGCACGATTGGAACTATTCCTTGGGATGAAATGTATGTTTTGTGCTTTGTAATATGAGGATGAAGCTGGTATTCTTATCTGTTATGGACAGTTGAGTGAAACGAGTAGCATTCTAGCTGTCATGGTAAAACATATCACTGTGCAAGGCAAAAGGGGATGCTGGGGACTGAAGGATTAGGTACTATAGAAGGTGCTGGGGTATTAGGAATAGTGATGATATGTACAGTTGATCAAAAAATTAGTGTAGATTGTAGGCACACATTCAGATGCTTGAAAAAGGTAAATGTTTCAGTGTGTGTGTGTGTGTGGGGGGGGGGGGGGATTGGATTAATGAGAAATGCGCAAGATCTGCTTTTTAAGTATTTCAGTGTTAATAAAGCAAATTTGTAGCCCTTTATACTTTATAATCAAGTATTATAATATCACCCAGGTTACCATGATGAGCAAATGTGTGCAAAGCAGACCTCTTGTGTCCTGCATTTGAGCAAGCTTGTACAGGAACAATACTGCTTGTATAATAAATCCTGTCAGTCTGGATTTATGAGAGAGTATTTTTTGATAAAATGTGAATATTATAAACTCCAGTATAGAATCCTAGTGTGCCCCCAACTTAAGTGGACAGAAGGTGAGGAAAGTGCTGTGATCCCTTTTTTAAATTAACAATTTAAATTTCAAAACGGATACAAATGCATTCTCAAAGATGTATCATTTTTTTACCATAACTTAATATAATAAGTTGTAGTGTATGTCCTGTTCCACCTAATTCATATATTTTCCCTTTGTTCTCTGTTTACGTGGACAGGTGAAATGCTCCTGTAATCCTGTAATGTATAGTCCTTAGCCCTGCACGAAGTATGACAAGCATCCATTTTCTTGAAACCTGTTTTTCAGGTATTTCTTTTCATTCTTTAAGGCATTCCCATCACTTCTTCAGCTCTACAGAGTCCCACTACATACATGTGTCTGGTGGAGCAACACCTTCTGTAGCTTCTTACCCTTGGAATCCTCCCCAGTAACATCTACATTTAAATTCCTTTTCTACTCCTACAGTTGTCCTGTGTGAGGATCCTTTACTGCATTAACAAGCTTACTTTTGATTGATCGAGTCAAAGCAATTCTGATTTGAGCAGACAAAATTTTCTCAGAAGAATTCCCCAAGGGTAGGAAAAGACACACATCTTCCTTCGTAGTTATGCAAATAAAATTCTTCAGTACACCCCGCCCACCCCCACCTGTTCTCATCATCCCAGTGTACAATGCACATTCAGCCTTAGCTGCTTGTTAATAAAGTGTTTATTTGACGTTTCATAGTGTGATCCCAAAACATGATCCCCCTGAGACTTTGCTAGAAAATAATATCTTTAAAAGTATGTTTGTTTTTCTTTTTGCGCCGATTCCATGTCACCCCTGGTATATATCATAACATCGAATTCGCATAACATCGAATGGCCATAACCTCAAATTTGCCGTTCATCGAATCTGTACTTGTGGGTTCGCGGCACAGTGAGGATCAGTAAATATGCCCTTTCCTCACTGTAGTGTGACCTCAGAGTTGGTATATATAATTAGCGAGGGGTGTGGGGTGCACAGCCCCCCCACATGAACAGATTCAATGAACAGCACATTTGAGGTTATGGCTGTTTGATGTTATGCAAATTCGATGTTATGATATACTCGTCACCCCTTAGTCTTTACTTTCATTTACATCATAATCTTCCCTACAGAAAATCCAAGACAAAGAAGTTGCCCATTCACACAGTTAAAAATCTGCCATCCCCATCCCCTCAATGTCCTTAGATGTCTTGTCCTTACCTTAGTTATGCTTATTCTCCTTTCCCACCCAAAGAATGTGTCACAGTAGCTCTACATGTGTTGTATCCATTTACTATTGAAACCCAGAGGCAGATATGCCTGCACATGGACACCCAAGGTAATACCATTATCTGAATTAAATGACCTGCATATGTATTAGTCTTATTACCCCATATTCCTAGATGCTGTGAAATGCGCTAAAGCAATTCAGTAAAGTTCATGCATACTATGTTCTGCAAGGTTTCCAGCACTTTAATACCTAGATATTTTACAGTAACTTTTCTATTCAGTAAATCCTCCTCCTTTAATAGATTTATCAGTCATCCTCATCATGACGTGTTCAGTCTGTTACCAATTACAGTGTAGGCTGAACTTACAAAATTGAAATGTTTAGAAATCTTCCAAACCACTGATAGTGCTATGCCTGATCTAATCTTGCAGACTGCTAGCAGACATGTGCCTAATCTATATGATATTTGCATACAGTCATATCCAAAGTTTTGGGAAAACTTTCACTTGCTGAACATCTCCGCAGAAAATACATGACTGACATTGCCACCATTGCTTTGGCTAAAGCAATACATTACGGGAATGACAACAAACAACAAAAATTTCATTTTCTACCACTGTTCTCTGTTGTTTGAAATGTTATACCTATTTCTAATAATGCCTTAAATAGAAATCTCTAGTCTACAGAGATAAATGTCTTATGAATAAATTAGATGCATTTTTTTCTCTTTCTGTTGTACCCCTTCCATTAATTAGTCTAACTTCTACTAATTGCTTTCTGCAGTGCACTCATTTGCAAGGCCCTTCCGGATCCACTCATCTATTTTTGGAATTTTAGATTCAAGCTTGTGTACTAAGGCCCTGCTAGTAGTTTGGCACAAGTGAAAGAAATAGGGTGATAGCTACCAGAATCTGATTTAGCCTGTCTAGATTATGGACTGAGTATCTTTTTTGCCCTAAAGAAAGACTCTAAAGATCTGCCTCCATTTCCTTTTGTCTGTTAAAGATCTGGCATAAATTATTTAATGTTTCTTTCCCCACTAACCTGAAAAAATCACAAGCAAGCCTCTCATTCGTGGGGCTTAGGCTGTCAAAAAATTCCTTCATTTTTCCTGTCTTAACAACTCTTTGATATATTTGATTCCTGTCAAATTTTTTTTAAATAAAATTTCCAATGGAACCTGATATTCGAAGTCTTGATAGTTTCTCAGCATCAAGGGACAAGTTAAATGCATTGATGAAATACATTTTCCATGTCTTTAATAATTTAGGACACAAATCATCACAGTAACTGAATAGCATTATGGGCTCAGATCACATGACCCACAAACTGGTGCATTATTTTTGTAATTCTTCTTGAGTTGGCATTGACAGTTTTATAGGATACCTTTGGGGTAATGGGGTGATTATTTCGCCCCCTCAAAAAAATAAGATATATTTAATAGTATTGTTAATTTCTTGAAGTATTTTTAGCATTTTTTTAACATAGTTCTTTAAACTTTGATCTTATGATCTCAACCATATGAAATTTGAAGTTTTGAAACTTTGAAATTTAGAAGTAGACCCATATATATATATATATATATATATATATATATATATATATATATATATATACATACATACAGACACACACACACACACATATGAAATTTCATGCTGTCTACAAAAAAAAAAAAACAGTACTTCGTTTAGTCGAAAACTCATTTGATCGAATCCACAAAGCAGTGAAACTCATTTCACTGAAAATATCACACAATAGATACTCTGTACCCTTGACACCCCACTAACTTAAATATGCTAAAGTCCACGGTCACACAACCATGGAGAAAAGTGAATACTTTGAGGTATGACTTAAAAGTGAGCTTTAGAAGGGACCTAATAATAATTAACACTAATTTTACATTAAAATTCCTACTCCTTCCTCAAACCAAATCTGTCCTACATAATGGTTGCACACAAGTTTCTATAAGCTAGCATAGTTTTCGGCCAAATGTGATTCAGTCATTTATTGTTTAGATCAAATGAGTTTCAGACCAAATGCACAACTGCCATACCTCTAAACTTCTTAGAACAAGAAATCTGGACAAAGCCATAAATACAATTGATACAAATGCCCAAAAAGAGGTTCATTTTTTAAATATTGCTGTTACAAACTTAGAAAATTGATAAAATAACAGGTTTTGCTTTAGCATGAATTTTCTGAAGGATATGAAGTCTGAAAATCAAATGTCTGTCATCTTCTAACTTCAGTGTTAAATGTTTTGCCATTAATTTGACAGAAAAACACAATTTTATGAAAAATGGACCAAAAATATGAGGCACAAATCTGGACATTCTGTGAAAATCTGTACAGTTGAGAGGTATGACCCACTGCTTTTTTTTCAGAATAAATGAACTTTCAGTCAAATAAACCATAACCATACACACACACACACACACACACACACACACACACACACACACACACACATATACACATACAAATATATATGTTATGCATATACATTATATATATATATATATATATATATATATATATATATATATATATATATATAATGTATATGCATAACATGTTCACATGGATACATATATATTTAGATTTTATACTATAATGGTGCGCACACACACACACACACACACACACACACACACACACACACACACACACACACACACACACACACACACACACTCCTGTATGCCTGCTGTTTAACAGAACCATTTATTTTAGGAGGAGCAAATAAAGACAAAACAGCTGCAAAAGGTGCCTACCAGTGGCATTGCAGACAAATGCTGTTATCTATGCCTCTGATTCCTGCAGATGCATCCCTATTAATAAAACAGATGAAGTACTCATAATCTTTTTCTGAACCAAATTATTACTTTGGCTGTCACACCCACACTTCCGCCAAGTAAAACACTGGTTACCATAGATTGCTAGCACTGACACATTCTTAAGGAAGTAACAAATGTTTATACAAATAAAGTCATTAAATTCTCCTTGAGTGCCATTGCAGACTTATAATTATGCATCTGAACTGGCATCCCTTGGTTTGCTTGCAATGATGACTAATTATTTACTAATTTTTCATTTTCACATGAGGATCTGGTAATGAATATTTACGTTTTTTTTTTTCATTCTGTTTTTGAGAAGGGTTTAGCAAATTCTTAACTATGCTGTTCTGACATGTAACGGGCTTTTGACAAGTGCAGAATTATAATACTAACATGACTTTGCATCCTGTTTATGTATGCAGCTTTAGTCTCTTGTAAAGTGTTTTCTTTTTATCAGCATTAGCTTTGTAATTACAATAGATTAATCTTGCTTAACAGTTTCTGTGTACCTAGAAACAGAGTTCCTTAATTTCTTAAGTGAAATCACTTTACATGCTATGACTGGCAAGTGTCAAATGTTTACAGAGTTGTAAATGATGTCTGTGTGATGCAAGTTTTATGGGTTTGTACAGTAGCCTGTGTACAAGGGGCTTCCAGTGGAATGAAGAAAAGAGGGTGTGGCTTCAGCTGGCTTCTTTCCTTTAGTGAAGTGTTTGGAGTGTCACATTACTACTGCAGTGTAGCCCCTGGTGGAGAAGAGCGGAACTGCAGCAGATAATTTAATTACACACTGGTACTCAGGTAGGTGGCAGATTTAACCATGAGTAAAAAATATTTAAGCAATAACCCATGCCTGGGTGTGGGTAATGCTGGATTTACCCACGGTTGGTGTGGTTTGGTCACAAGGGCGAAGCCCGAGTGGCCAAGCAAAGACAACCGTGTGTGTAAATCCAGCATTACCCACACCCAGAAGTGGGTTATTGCTATTATACAATGACATTATTTAAAAAAAAAATACTTACCTTTCTTAAATAATGGCATTGTATAATACCTCCATGCTGCCCGTCCGCAGCTGTCTGGTATTCTGCAGCAGTTCTGATGTACTGCGCATGCTTACGCAGTACATCAGAGCTGTGGGTGGAAGCAATGGAGAAAGCAAGATCTCCTTTGCTTTTTAGAAAGTGTCTCGCTATGTTAAAGGAGTTTAACATAGCGAGACAGCTTTAAAAAAAGCAACGGAGATCTTCCTTTCTCCGTTGCTTTTTTTAAAGCTGTCTCGCTATGTTAAACCCATTTAACATAGCGAGACAGCTTTAAAAAAGCAACGGGTTTAACATAGCAAGACAGCTTTAAAAAAAGCAACGGAGAAAGGAGGATCTCCGTTGCTTTTTTTAAAGCTGTCTTACTATGTTAAACTCCTTTAACATAGCGAGACAGTTTCTAATAAAAGCAACGAAGATCTTGCATTCTCCGTTGCTGTAAAAAAAAAAAAAAAAAAAGACTTATACTAATGAAAAAAGTCCGGGCGACCAGACCTTTTTCCATCAGTTTGGTCAGCATGCACATTATAAATCAGACAATTAGCGTGCACATTTTGGAATATTAATGGGGGGTTGTTGTATAATTATATGCTTATCATGAACAGACAGCAGCAAGGCTAACAATAGGAAAAACAATGCTCCTACTTAAGAGTGAACCTGCAAACTACTCTAAAAACTATAGGCTAATAACTTGCCTTGCGATGAAGTATAAACTGTACAGTGGAACTGACTCCACCAGAGTTTATAGTCATTTAGAAGAAAACTCAATTATGGGAGTAGAACAAAAGGGTAATAAAAGAAAGTCATATGTAACAAATGATCATTTGTTGTTAAATAAAGTCATAGTGGAGAACTGTAAAAAGGTGAAGAAGAATTTTAGGTATGGCACAGATTGACTGCAAAAAAGCATTTGACAGTATCCCAAATTCATAGATAAGAGTGCTTAAAAATGTGTAAGATGCACCCTACACTGATAAACTACATCACAGCATGAAACATTGGCAAACCATTTTGCAGTTAAGGCATGATAAAGGACAAATGATTATTTCAGGGATAAAAATCCAAAGGGGGATATTCCAGGGTGACTCTCTTGCCACCTCTGCACTTTTGCCTTGCCCTTAATCCATTAAGCTGTCTGCTTAACAAATTAGGTCATGGCTAGGATTTGACTCCCAGAAAGCAAAAAACTATAATGATGTCTCATCTTCTCTTTGTTGATGTTTTAAAACTGTACACCTCATCAGATGAGGAACTGAAAGCAGAACTGAAAGTAGCCAAAACTTTCTGATGATATAAGAATGTCATTTGGTCTTGATAAATGTGCAAAAGCAGCCTTTAAAGCAGGAAAGCTGCAGCACCAAGAAAACGTCAGTTTGGGACAGGAATGTGATGTAAAAGATCTTGAGCAAGAGGAAGTGTATACAATTTGGGAATTGATGATCAACAATAAAACATGAATAAATGCAAATAAAACTCAGTAAGGAATATTTTAGAAGACTTAAATTAATCCTGAAAACAGTGCTGATATCTAGGAACAAAATTCAAGCAATAAACAAATTTGCTCTTCCTGTTCTAACTTACAGTGTATGAGGGATTGACTGGCCCCAAAATGTGCTGGATAGATTAGACAGAAAAACAAGAAGGATGCTTCATGCTCACCAAATGATTTATAAGATTATATATTCCCTTCTCCGAAGGAGGTATGGGCCTCCTTGGAATTGATTACATGTACAGATCTATAATCGTGAGACTGCATACATATCTGCTGACTACTCAAAACCCAAACATAGTGAGAGTTTCGAAACATGGGGAGAATAAATCTAAGATTACTTCTTTTCTTAGTCTAGGAGAAGTATATCGGCATCAAGTGGGAATGGAAAATCAAACCAGAAGTAGATAAAAATAAGGCAGCAACTGAATGTGCCAAAAAACAAAAGAAAGAATATAAGCTGAAGGATGAGATGAGAAGGCAAGAAACATGGAAAATGCATAAATACAGTTGCAAGTATAGAAAACTTCTGGAAGAACTTCATGTTGACTAGGATCAAATGCAGGAATGGTTAAGGAGAGACAAATAGAAACCAAAAGATGAAAGGTTAATATTGGCAGCCCAAGATAGTGGGTTACATACACATTGGTTTACAAAGTTCCTTGAACATGTGGAAGAAACAGACAAATGCAGATTTTTTAAAACAGAATTGGAAACAGTTGCACACCTTGTTGCTGGTTGTGATATACTAATGGCAGAAGGACTGTATACTGAAAGGCATAATAATGTGGCAAAACTGTTGCACTGGGGATTGTGCAAACATTATAATATTGAAGTAGCTGAAAAGCACTGGATACACGAGCCACAAACTCTCTCTCTCTCTCTCTTTCGGCTTTTTCCTGGTTAGGGGTCGCCACAGCAGATCACCTTGTCCGCTCATGATTGACAGTGGAGTTTTACGGTATCGAGTTACCAGCCCGGCACCCAACCTTCCACGAAAGGCACACACATGCATGCACTCATGCCTAGGACCAATTTTAGCGTGTCCAATCCACTTGCAGCATGTCTTTGGGGATGTGGGAGGAAACCAGAGCACCTGGAGGAAACCCACACGACCACAGGTTGGACATGCAGACTCCACACAGACACCCCAGCCAAAGATTGAACCGGAGAGCTTCTTGCTGAGAGGCAGCAACTTTAACCGCTGCACCATCGCGGCCGTCCTATCATAGAAAATATACATCACATGGGATCACCCATTACCAACAATTCAAAAGACAGATACAAGAAAACCAGATATACTGGTCCATGAAAAGAAGATAAAAGTAGCATTGATCACTGAAATCGCTACACCCAGTGACTACAGTGTCTTGCATCCAGAGACACACATGGTCATAAAATATCAGGATTTGCAGGCAGAAACAAGAGTAATGTGGAAGAAAGATGTCCAGACAGTTCCAATAGTAGTAAGAGCAATGAGTCATATAAAAAAGAATTTACAGTCTTATTTAGATACGTTACCAATACATGTACCTCAGTACGAATTGCAGGAGGAGTCATTACTGGGCACATTGCAAGTGCTGCAAAGAGCACTTTTGGCTGGCATCAAAGATTGAAACAATACTAATTTCATGAACTTTAATCATACTTTGACTTAGGAATGGGGGTCCATCCCCATCATGGTATTAGAAAGCCAAAAGATTTGGAGAAATTAAAAAAAAAAAGTTGCAGGTATTTACCCCTACATTTTCTTTAGGCTCAACTAACTCCAGGAATCAAGTGAATAAAGAAAAAAAAAAGAAATTGGTTGTGCACAGCTGTAGGTCATCAAAACTACTTAAAAAGTGTCTTTAATTAGGGGGTAGTCGTCCACAACTGCACAACCATGGGAAAAGGCACACAGTGATATGAGTTCAACAGTGACAAATTTAAATTGACACATTCAACACTCATTGACATGACATTTGGCCCACTTGACATGACATTTGGCAAAGCTGACATGACAGTTTCCATGCTATATAACTTGTACTACCTGAAATGCACTAAACTGTGACCCAGAATACAGCATTTCTACTCACACCTTGTAAAACCCACATACCAGGCATTTTTCATACCGTCAAAACATGACACCCACACTACTTAGATGTTATTCTCACAAAGTACAGCTTCCATATCCTTAAAATGTTTTCTAATTTGCTGCTATACAGAAGCTTAATTAATATATAAAAACACTGTATACACATCTACCTTTTCCATATTTATTCTGGTTTATTTCCATATTACTCCATTACATTACACTTGCACTGACATTCTCACATAAACACACACTACTCACATAAACAATCTTGCTCTCATAAAATGCACATCTCATCTCATAAAAATAACATTACCCTAGTGAGCAATGTTTACATCACACTATTTTGTAAATGCACACACATTTAAACAAAGAGATGCTTTACAGTGCAACATCATATACCTAGGCCATCTTCAACGAACACTTTTGAATTTTGCAGTGTTTATATTACATTACTCCATTCTTTAATGAAAAAAAAACAGCTGTGGAACCCCCACCTCTCCATATCCTTACACACATGTCCCCAGAAATAACAGTGCTTAACATTACTTTGCAGAAATAATGTAATATCCGAGGAGATAAACATTACATTTTTACAGAAAAATGTTATTTCACACTGTACAATGCTGCAGTTTCTGCCAAAGTCCACAACTTTATTATAATATTTAATAGAATTAGAGGCACATTTAGGCAAGCAGTTTCTTATGTTGTAAAGCAATAAATACAGTCACAGTTTCTGCTGTACTTTGGGCCAGACAGGTGTCTATCATTTTGTTCTGTCTTCACTAGTTGACAGCATCTTCCTATAACTGATGCATTAACTGATGCATCACATTAGTTCAAGATAGCCAGAGAGAACAGCAGTGTAATTAATGAGAAGAAGCAGCATGTCTGGAGCACACAACCATGATCCTCCTACTATCTAGTACTCAGCTGATGAACATCCATTGAAGTCTCATCTCAACTTGATTTAGGTTGCCTGATGTTGCCCCCCCCCCACCTCAGTACATATGTCCCACCTTTTCCCAATAGTAAAAGCAGGAAAAAAGTGAAGAGAACATGGTATTTGTAGAACTATAAGAACTTTCACAGTCTCCTGTTTTATGCTATTTGCCATAGAATTAACAGCATCTCTAACTGGCATTTAAATCATCTAGTAAAAGAAATCACATAATTTATCACTGCCAAGTCCTGTCCTGTATTTTTTTATTTGTAGGCCCTCTTTCATAATGGCATCATAGTTTTTTGTCTCCAAATTGCTGCCTGATACTGCATCCTAGAAATCAAGCTCACATCACAGACGCTATCTCTTCTTTTTTTTTTAACACCTTTATTCAATTATCATTTGTAACATAGGCAAATTTAAGAGAACAGCAGCAGCAGTGGGTTCAGGTAAAGCAGCCAACTCTAAGTTCGTGAAGCACTTTATTCACATAAAAACGAAAAGTATATCCACATGCATAAGGTAACAATCCATCCAAAAGTGTAAACAGTATTCCAAGTGCTTTCATCTCTGGTCATTCAGAGACTTTTTCAAGGATATTAAAAACTGTTACACAGCTGAATTTAAAGTAAACGGCTCCACCCCTAATTGACATTAAACCAATAAAAATCCAAAAAGAACAAAACTCAAATATATTCATGAAATTCATCCATATTTAAAAGCTCCCAATAAAAGTCATACACTAGACGATAAAGTACTGAATTGCATTAAAATACAGTAAAATACAATACACACTCCATGCAAATGTACCACCTTTATTCAAAAATATTAATAAATAATAGTCAAAGTGTAAAAATACATATTTGTTTATCTATTTAATGCTTATAATTTCAAAAAGCAAGCTAGGGATAGTGTGTTATTAATACCTGGCCAGTTTATAGCATTTATTTTAACCTGCCATAATGTCTCTTGTTTCTCCAATTGTAGGGTCCAGGGGCCACCCCTTGGATCTATGTCTAATACATCAATAATAATAAATTTAAAATCGTGTCCCTCATATTCCTTACAGTGTTTTGCCAGAGCATTTGTTTCTTTACCCAATTTAATGTCCCTTAAGTGTTCGTAAATCCTACATTTGAATTTTCTTTTGGTTTTCCAGATGTAGGAAGCGGGACAAACCGTACATAGGGCACAGTATACTACTCTTTCAGTATGACATGAAACTTTCCTTCTCATTGATCACACAAGATGGGCCCTCCAAAATATGAGTGCAAGACAAGCAAGCCACACATTTCCTCATATAACTGATCATAGGTCCCTTTTTATAAGATTCAAGGATGTTTTTAAGAGTCCTACCCCTTCTATATTTAACATTAGGTCGCTTACCCACCCATTGTCAAATATCATTGCAGGATGCGATAATTACCCAATTCTTATATAAAATATCCATGATCATTTTACTCGACCTATTATCGGTCATAACAAAAGCTGATCTCGAATGTGTTACTCCTACAGCCATTTTGTCCACATTGTGGTCAACAGTGACTAAATTAGAATGGTCTGTCTTGTTAGCATTCACTTCCATAACCATTTAATTGGAGCTATTATAGGTCGTAACACAAGCCGAAGCAAAATAAGTTACTCCTGCGGTCCTTCTGTTGTCATCATTATCATTGGGTACATTGATCAAAAAAAAATCATCCTGATTCAGTATGGCCTTAAAGTGCCCTCTCTCTCTCTCTTATTCAAAACCTCAATGAAAACTTCATTTACAAGTGGGGTACGGTAGCCCCGCCTCAAAAACTTCTCCTTCAGCAGTTCACATTCACTCAGAAATGCATCAAAACTGGTAACTATTCAGGCAGCCCTTACAAGCTGACCCTTTGCTACCGCCTTCCTTTGTTTATAGGGATGGGCACTATTGAAGTGTAGGAAATTGTTAGAGTATGTCTTTTTATGAAAAATTTCAGATTGGAAAACCTTCTTGGGCCTATTCTTATCCAGTTTTACATCCAAGTATGCTATTTAATTTTCCTTAAAGCTGCAAGTGAAATGTAAAAATTGCGTTGAGTTATTAATAAAATTAAAAAATTCCACAATCTTATCTTGGAGACCCACCCAAAAAATAAAAATGTCATCCAAAAAACAGATGTACATTCTACAATATTCATAAAAAAACAAATTCAGTAGATATTTTTCTCCCATTAGAGCATGGCAATGTTCGCATATAGGCCCCCACATGGTGAACCCATAGCACCCCCTTGGTCTGGAGAAAATATTCATTATTAAAAAATATAAAATTATTCTTCAACACCACCTCAACAGTTGTTCATATATATTGACCTTAGATTGGGGAACACCTTTCTCACATAAAAACTCACAACACCATTCAAGACTGAGGTCGTGGGGTATCACTGTTTATAGATCTTTAACATCCAAGGTGATAAAAATGCCTGAATCAACATATTCCAAATTGTTGACTCTTTCCAGAAAGTCCCATGAGTCTCTACATAAATTATTTTCTGTCAGTAAAAGTGGTTTCAAAATAATGTCCAAGAATTTTGCCAAAGAATATGTTATAGACCCACGCCCATCCACAATTGGTCTCATAGGTGGGTCAGATAAACATTTGTGAATTTTTGGCAGACCAAACATACATGGTGTTCTTGGATAAGTGGTAGATCAAAAGTTGAATTCATCAATGGTAAATGAACCCTCAATAAATAAGTAATTCCGAATTTTTCTATATGCAATATTCAACTCATTTAAAGAACTTCTCATATAAGCATTTCCCAACAGGACATCTTTCATCCTCCGAATATAATCCAACTTGTCCATTATAACTGCGACACTGACTTTATCGAGTTTAATAATTCTAACATCCACATAAGATTTCAAGTTATTTAAGCATTCTATTTCATCAATGTTTAAGTTAGTGAGATGTCCATCCTTTTTCAAATTTCTTAAATCGATCTCACACAATTTTTCATATATTTGTAGAGATGGGTGGACTGGTGGATTATAAGTACTAGAAATGTGTAAGGGGGTTACTGACAAATTCACCAGATTTAAACAAAATATTAAGATTTAACTTCCTTATATAATATTTAAAATTATTCAGAGTATTAAATAAATCAAAATTCCTATCTGGCACAAAAGTCATACCTCTAGATAACAGATCACATACTGTTACATCAACCTGTAGGGAGGAGAAGTTAAAAATATTAAAATCACCAGTTTTATTCTTTACAATGACACACGAAGTTGGTACACAATAATCAGTTATCTTCTGCCCCAGTAACCACCTTTCCAATTCCCTCTTCGATACATAGTGTGCCTCCCCGGCCCCTGTTCATGGTGTGAGCTCCCTGTCCGGAAGTCTCCTTGTAACTT
Source organism: Protopterus annectens (assembly GCF_019279795.1). Classification (NCBI taxonomy): domain Eukaryota; kingdom Metazoa; phylum Chordata; order Ceratodontiformes; family Protopteridae; genus Protopterus; species Protopterus annectens. The sequence continues at coordinate 579,835,810 of NC_056737.1, forward strand.
TGTTGGAGACGTTCAGACCGCCTCAGTGGATGAAATTGTTCCTCGTCTAAAAAAGTGGTCTCATCTGTCTTTTCGTAGGCTTCATTAAAATCATTGGGGATCACCAAGTTTTGTGACGCTGGGGATTCAGGATATGCCCTATTTTCATTATATTGGCCCCTATCAAATTCAAGTTTTCTTATTTTTCTATTCTTAATAATATTAATTTGTTGCTCAATAGATTTAAATGCTCTATTGTAATCAAACAAATTATCCAAGTAAGCTCTGTTTCCAGTAATTTCCCTGTTAAGTTCAGTGGCATCATTAATTAAACCAGTCAAAAATGTTTCATTATATTTAACCACAGTCTCCATATATTCAAATCCATGTCTATCAAACATGGATATCAGTTCCTTATGTAAGGGTGAATTAGCAGTTAGACCAGGTGGAAATCTCCACATTCGTAAGCCCTTCAGTACTATCTTTGCCTTCAAACATTCCCTAAAGTACAAATTCTCCAGTTGTACTTTTTTTATTTTCAACAAATAATGGTCTAGGCTTTGTAATTTAGTGCTATAATCAGCAGTACTTACAGTGTTGACTGAAGTCAACATCGGGTTCTGTTGGAGCCAGTCGCCCACACAGAAGCAGTAATTTTGCCCGATAAAGATATTCCGAGTATTTGAGGCATTATAAGGTTCTCCTGAAGGTCGATTGATCCATTCATTACGTGCCATGAACGAGGATTTTCATTCAAAGAAAGTCTGTTTGTAGGGGTTAGATCCAAGTTAACTAATAGCCGCTGTATAGAACTTGTAGAAGCCGAATGCCAGACTTCCTGGTCTGCATTATTGACGTCCTTGACATCCGCAACTGTTGCTACAGCCTGGGAACGTTCAATCTGCTCTAATCTCTCAGACATACATTCCATTCGGTTGAAAAGGTCTTCAATAGACTAGCCGAATGTCTGGGAGAATAATAGCTGTTGTGAATCAGTCCCTTCACCCTCTGCAGCCGTAACAAACCAAACAGTCCAAATGTAGTAAGCAGCACAAACTCGGAACACTAAGACGACAGCAGCAGCAGTGGGCTCGGGTACAGCAGCCAACTCTAAGTTCATGAAGCACCATAAAAACGAAAAGTATATCCACATGCATAAGGTAACAATCCATCCAAAAGTGTAAACAGTATTCCAAGCACTTTCATCTCTGGTCACTCAGAGACTTTTTCAAGGATATTAAAAACTGTTACATAGCTGAATTTAAAGTAAATGGATCCATCCTTAATTGACAGTAAACCAATAAAAATCCAAAAAAAAAAAAAACCACACACACACATATATATATATATATATATATATATATATATATATATATATTTTTTTTTTTCATGAAATTCATCCATATTTAAAAGCTCACAATAAAAGTCATACACCAGATGATAAAAGACTGAATTTCACTAAAATATAGTAAAATACAATACAAACCCCACACAAATGTCCCACCTTTATTCAAAAATGTTAATAAATAATAGTCAAAGTGTAAAAATACATATTTATTTATCTATTTAATGCTTTTAATTTAAAAATACAAGCTAGGGATAGAGCGTCATTAATACCTTGCCAGTTTATAGTGTTCGTTTTAACCCATTTGTTTGCATTTGTTTACAAATGTGGCAGGAGGTATTTGGTTGGGAGCATAATTTGGGGGGATTGGTTTATGGTTTGTTGCCCGGCAGGAAGGAAGGACGATTGGAGGAGGGATGTTAAATATTTGGAGTTAGTTTCAGTGTAGCTGGTGTCATAGGTTTAGCAGGAGAAGTTGTTGGGGAAATAGGGTTAATTTTCCCCCTGGTTAGTGTGGCAGGGGTATGGATTTTGATGCTGCTAGACAAGGTGTGTCAGACTGGGTAAAAGGTTTAGATGCTTGCTGCAGGAGTCTTGGGCAGCTTTTAAAAGGAAGGCATATGGTAGGGCATTGCTAAATTTGTTAAACTGGTGTTGTAGCTGCCTGGGTGAAGGAGTTTGGTGGGAAGGGTTGTTGAATTATTTGGTTTAGGCTTGGGAATAAGGTAAGGCAGTTCAGTTGGTCAAGGAGGATTTAGCTGTGAATAGTATAGTTGCATGGGTGACAGGGTTACGTGAATTTACTAAATCTTGAGTGGTGGTTCATATGTTTGAAGGGTTGAGAAAGATTTTATAGTGTGAAGACTGACAGACATTGGCTATTGACAAGGTAGGTTTTGTTATGAGGGTTGCTTTGGTAAATGGAGGTTCATTGAGCTACAGTCTGTGTGGCAACTGCTTTACGGATGTATTGAAGTCATTAAGAGGGTAGTTTGTTGGTCAGCAAATGATATGTTGGTCATCAAATGCTTTCTTGCCCTGTAATGGATAGTTGGTATGATGGCAGGATTACTATTACATTGGTCTTTTAAAAAAGGAAATCTCATTTTGGTTATTATTATAGCCATTTGGTGGTAAAGGGAGCTGCAGTTAGGCGTGATGGCACGCAATGGGTATTACTATGGCATTGGAGAGGGATCGGTTTAATTTTTGCAACTTAGGCAATTAGCTGCTTTGTATATGATAGGGCTTTGGGAGGTTGATGACAGGGAGCCAGCTTGGTTCAGAGAGGATGGAGTGCACTAAATGATGTTTGGCTTCGCCCCTTTTTAATGAATGGTTAGTTTTTTTTTTTGGAAAGGGAAGTAAGGCCAGGTCTATTGGAGGTGGGTTCAAATTGTTCTATCATGGTGTGGATGGGAGGAGAAATGGGGTAGGGGTTATCCTGAAGGAACGGTATACCAAGAGTGTTTTGGTGGTGAAAAGAGTGTCGGATAGAGTGATGTTTATGAAGCTGGAAATTGATGTTGTAATGATAAATGTTGTTAGTGCATATGCTCCGCAAGTTGGGTGTGCGATGGATGAGAAAGAAAGATTTTGGAGTGAGTTGGATGAAGTGTTGATGACTGCACCCAAAGGTGAGAGAGTTGTGATCAGAGCAGATTTCAGTGGGCATGTTGCTGAAGGGAACAGAGGGGATGAGGAAGTGATGGGTAGGTATGGTGTTAAGGAAAGGAATTCAGAAGGTCAGATGGTAGTGGATTTTGCAAAAAGGATAGACATGGCTGTGGTGAATATGTATTTTAACAAGAGGGAGGAGGAAAGGGTGACATACAAGACTGGAGGGAGATGCATACAGGTGGATTATATCCTATGCAGGAGGGCCAGTTTGAAGGAGATTGGAGACTGTAAAGTGGTGACTGTGGAAAATTTAGTTAGGCAGCTAGAATGGCGGTCTGTAGAATGACATTGGTGATCAAGAAGATGAGGAAGAGTGTGAGGGCAGCACCAAGGATCAAATGGTGGAAACTGAAAAAGGGTGATTGTGAGGTGGAGTTCAGGGAAGAGTTAAGACAGGCACTGGGTGGGTTCAGGGAAGAGTTAAGACAGGCACTGGGTGGCAGTGAAGTGTTACCGAATAGCTGGGTAACTACAACAGAGCTAGTAAGGGGGACTGTTTGAAAGGTGCTTGGTGTTGCATCTGGACAGAGGAAGGACAACAAGGAGACCTGGTGGTGGAATGAGGAAGTACAGGAAAGTATATGGAGAAAGAGATTGGCGAAGAAGAAGTGGGATTGTCAGAGAGAGATGAAGAAAGTAGACAGGCGTATAAGGAGATGAGGTGCATGGTAAAGAGAGAGGTGGCAAAGGCTAAGGATAAGGCATATAGAGAGGTGTATGAAAGGTTGGACATTAAGGAGGGAGAAAAGGACCTGTACAGATTGACTAGACAGAGGGACTTGAGCTAGGAAAGATGTGCGGCAGGTAAGGCTGATAAAGGGTAATGAGGGAAACATACTCACAAGCGAGGAGAGTGTATTGAACAGATGGAAGGAGTACTTTGAGGGGCTGATGAATAAAGAGAATGAGAGAGAGAGAAGGCTGGATGATGTGGGGATAGTGAATCAGGAAGTGCAATTGATTAGCAAGGTGGAAAAGGACAGCTATGAAGAGGATGAAGAATGGAAAGGCTGTTGGTCCAGATGACATACCTGTTGAAGCATGGAGGTGTTTAGGAGAAATGGCAGTGGAATTTTTAACCAGATTGTTTAATGAAATCTTGGAAAGTGAGAGGATGCCTGCGGAGTGGAGAAAAATGATTTTGATACCGATTTTTAAGAATAAGGGTGATGTGCAGAGCTGTAGTAACTATAGAGGGATAAAACTGATCAGTCACAGCATGGAATTATGGGAAAGAGTAGTGGAAGCTAGGTTAAGAAGGGACGTGATGATTAGTGATCAGCAGTATGGTTTCATGGCAGGAAAAGGAACTGCAAATGCGATGTTTGCTCTGAGAGTGTTGATGGAGAAGTACAGAGAAGGTCAGGAGTTGCATTGTGTCTTTGTGGACTTAGAGAAAGCATATGATAGGGTGCCTAGAGAGGAGTTGTGGTATTGTATGAGGAAGTCTGGAGTGGCAGAGAAGTATGTAAGAGTGGTACAGGATATGTACAAATGTAGTATGACAGCGGTGAGATCTGCAGTGGGAGTGACAGATGCATTTAAGGTGGAGGTGGGATTACATCAAGGATCAGCTCTGAGCCCTTTCTTATTTGCACTGGTGATGGACAGGTTGACAGACAAGATCAGACAGGAGTCCCTGTGGACTATGATGTTTGCAGATTACATTGTGATATGTAGTGAGAGTAGGGAATAGGTTGAGGAGATGCTGGAGAGGTGGAGATATGCTCTAGAGTGGAGAGGAGAGGAATGAAGGTCAGCCGGACTAAGACGGAATATATATGTGTGAATGAAAGGGAAGATAGAGGAATGGTAAGGATGCAGGGAGTAGAGATGGCAAAGGTGGATGAGTTTAAATACTTGGGATCAGCAGTTCAGAGTAATGGCAAATGTAGAAGAGAGGTGAAGAAGAGAGTACAGGCAGGGTGGAGTGGGTAGAGAAGAGTGTCAGGAGTGATTTGTGACAGACGAGTACCAGTAAGAGTGAAAGGGAAGGTTTGCAAGAGGGTTGTGAGACCAGCTATATTATATGGGTTGGAGACAGTGGCATTGACAAAAAGGCAGGAGTCAGAGCTGGATGTGGCAGAGTTAAAGATGTTAAGATTTAGACAGGTATGACAAAGGTAGACAGGATTAGGAGTAAGTATGTTAGAGGGTCAGCCCAGGTTGGACAGTTTGGAGGCAAAGCCAGAGAGGCAAGATTGTGTTGATTTGGACATGTGCTGAGGAGGGATGCTGAGTATATTGGGAAAAGGATGCTAAGGATGAAGTTGCCAGGTAAGAGGAAAAGAGGAAGGCCTAAGATAAGGTTTATGGATATGGTTACAGAGGACATGCAGGTGGTTGGTGTGACAAAGCAAGATGCAGAGGACAGGAAGAAATGGAAACAGGTGATCCGCTGTGGCGACCCCTAACCGGGAAAAGCCGAAAGAAAAGGAGGAAAGTATTGTTGGAAGTTTTGGTAGGAAGGAGGGGGAACATCCTCATCAGGCTGGTGGGCAGAGAAGAGGGGTAGGCTTGCCCCACTTCTGTTCCACCTCTGAGCTCAGAGTTGGATGTTCATATCATGAGTTGGGAAAGGAAAGTGAGTGGTTGGATGCAGCTTGATAGGTAAAATGTAAAATAAGTGAGCGGAGGTAGTGACACTGCTTATTGCGTCAGAGTGAATGAGGTCACACTGCCCCAGCTAAGTTATATGGATGTTTATGCTGTGATTAATAAATAATATTTGTCAATAAAGTTATGTTTATGGAAGTTTAATAAAGGTTGTCAAACGTCATTTGTTGTGATTTGCTTACTTAAGGGGACGGGGACAATTCTAGTTGCAAGAATTTTGCCTCACAAACCATATTGACACACTCCCATTTGAAAACATTATACATCACTTGTAATCTAACGAATAATTTTCAGTCAAACATTACATAACTCATTTAAGTTGTGCCTTCTTTTAAACCACATTCCTCCCCTGTATGTATTGTTCACACTTTTCCCATTTTTCCTATGTAGTTTGCTCATTCCCTTTCCTGAAGATCTCAATCCCAATTGGCTGGCCAAGTTAAATCTCCAAAAAATGTAGTCATATACCCTTGAAAACACAAGGCCCCCATATAGGCTAGGTGTGGCAATCCACTAGAAGCACAAGCATCCGGGATGTAGGGACCGAGGTTGACAGTGTGAGTTTGGCTTTTCTTTCGCACTCACACCACGAAAAAGACCTTCTACACCTTCTACACTGCCACATGAAGATTGATCATTTCACATCACATCCTAGTGAGATCCTTGTTCCCTTACTCTATCCACTCATCATACAGCACAATACCCCATTAGGGATGCCCATCACCGACATCTGCAGCATCTGAGACCCAAAAAAGTTCCTCACAAAAAGGATAAAAAGCTAAAAAATCCCTGGGCTATCTGCCAGATTGAGAGAAACCAACTCAAACTCCAGCTCTATTCAGTTGCATACCATCTGCTCAGAGGTGACATGTGCCTGAGGCAACCCGCCAACAACCAAGTGTGGACATGCTCCAATCTCAAAAAAAAAATCCCCAAAAAACCACAGAACCATGACTTAAACCTTTTATACGGACATAAATATGGGATGCTGGAGGGCTGAGCATTATCACTCAACCCTCCTATAGAAAATCTAAAAAAATCAAAAATCAGGAGCAGAGCGCTGGCTCTGCGCATTTCAAAGAGAAGACCTGTGGATGGGGGAGGGAGATGGTAGAGGTTTTACCCTGGGAATCATCTCTGTGTCACTGCTGACAACAACAACATAAAACAAACAATTTTTTTTTTTATATATAAGGGTGGTGTAAGCCACAAAAATTTGGGCTAGGCTTATAAATGCCTTAGGGCAGATAGCCTAGTATAAACCTATGAGCCTAATTGTTTTATCTCTGTTACTATGTTCACTACTTCTAATATAGTTAGTTTAGATTCTGATTTCCATTTTCTAGTAATTGCTTTTTTGGCAGCCACCATAATTAGATACAGCAAGGCCTTACCATGTACAGGCAATTCCAATTCCTTATTGTAGCTCAGAAAAATCATCTCCCTCATCATATCAATATGTCCACCCAGCATATCAGACAATGCATCCTTCAGAGAATCCTTAAAGTCCACCAAATCACCTCACTCCCAGAATATAAGTTCCCAAGTATCTCTTTCTTCCCCATCATATCTCCCAACATCTTCTGCCTACCTGAGGAAAATTTCTTTGGAGTCTACTCGGGGTATAAAAATATATATGTAAATATTTCCAAGCAAAAATCCTAAATCTTCTAGATTTTGTTGCATATTTAGGATACATACATATATTCTCCCATTGTTTATTTGTAAATTGCTTGTCCAGTCTCTCTTCCCCAATCCTATCTAACCTCATGTGATTGATTCTTATAGTTATCATGCAATATCTTACATGTTTTACTAATTATTCCCTTTTTAACAGCAGCTTCTGTTCTAGATTCTACTAAAAACTCTACAAGTGCTGGTCTTTTGTATAGGACCTCCCTATTTCTTTCTCTTTGCCTGTATTCTGATATCAATCCTTGATAGGGAAGGCAATTTCTAACCTGCAGTTCAAATAAATTCTTGGCCTCTTCCCATTTTATTGCCTTTCCCTCTCTAGTTATTTACTCCCAATACCTTGGTTCTTTTGCCAGTTTTCTCCAGAAATTCCAGCCCCTTCTTGCCTATTGTCCATATCCCTAATTGCAGTCATCCCTCTTGGCAGAATCCCCTTTTTGCATTCCCGTGTTGGCTTAGTTCTTAGAATACTTTCTTCTACTTTATAGATGTAATATTCTGTATGATTATTCTTATTCTCCTTAAAGGCCTGCATCCAAAATCCCAGTCTCTCCTTGTTTCTTGAGCTTACCCCCTGTTTCAACATCATCCCTTTCCACTTTAAATTATAGTTAGCTGCTTGTGCTATGTGTAGGAGCCTTAACTGTGTAGATCTGAAATACCTTTCAAATTGGGCAATCCCAGTCCTTCCTGTTCTACTGGAAGAATCAGCTTATCCCACTTGAATCTTTCCATCTTCCCCTCCCACATAACGTCCTTCAGCTTTTTATTAATTTATAGCCACAACTTATCCTCTGGTTGATAAAAATATGCCTGACCTGTGTATAATACTCTGTTTCTTCTTGTGACTTTTTAAGTGTGTGTGTGTTTGTGGGGGGGGGGGTCTGTCTGTGAGCATTACTCTTCTCTCTAGTTCCACCCCCTCCAGGCTTGTATACAGTGCTACCAAACAGTGGCATGAATGTGAGACTGATTGCTACTGTACAGACTAGGGCTAAGCATTCTAAAACTTAAACCTAAATTTCAGCTTACAATCCCATCTCAAATAAATGGGTCACATTTTGACTTCTGAATGGCTCAGATGAAGTGCTGAAAAAGACAATATTATAGCCAGTATGCAGGAACCACAAGACCCACTTGCACTATGGGATTTGAAGGATGGGTTCAGTACAATTCCAAACTTGTTTCTAACTTCTCAGATATTAAAGCACCTTTAAGGAAGGCATCAGAACATAACATCAGCTTGTTCTGCTTTTCAGAGCAGGAGATTTATAAAGTTAGAAAAGGCCTGGCTTAGCTGCAAAATAAACTGCAAACTGTTCGCGGTTTATTTTGCAGCTAAGCTTATTAGTTTGCGGGACCCCTGTGAGGAAGCCGTTGCTCCCCAGGATGCAGCGGCGCACACTTTGGGAACCCCTGCAGTAGCCAATATATTTTTCTTGTCTTGGTCCAGTTTTTCATATTTCTGCCAGAATGTGATACTGATTGTGCAGTTTAGTAAAACTAGACAATAAAAAATGCACCGTTTTGTTGACTACACATATTTTACCATTGTTTCTAAATGTCAAAACACATATGGTATATAAAATAACAATCCCTGGGAAATGTTCTCTAAGTGGTAGTAAGTTGGGAGACAAAACTTTACCCAAGTCATCTTGTCAAGCCAAGTTTTCAAGCTGTTTCTGTGTGTGCATGATGTGTATGTGAGACCATATCTATATCTGCCTAAATACATACATAAACACAGAGTCCATTTCTAGTTTAGTTGCTGCCCTGGGCAGACACTGGCATCCCCTCAACCCAAAGGTGAGGACCACAAAAAAAGAAATAGTAAATAAATAAAATAAAAAGCTGTACCTTACTATTACTGTACTCTCATTAAATTGCCAACTTTTCTGAGGCGCTGTTCATGCCACTGTTTGTTTCACCCTAGCTATACTTAACATTAATTGGCAAAACATTGATGCCAACACACTGAAAATGCCGACACTGACACTCCACTACACTGTGCCGAGAAACAGCCAGTCTCCATTCAAAATTGAAAACTTGAAAAAACTTTTTTTTGTGAGGGGGGGGGACAATACCCCTTGTACCCTCCATACCCTCTGCTAATTACATACTAACTCCAAGATCACATAAATATGGGGTAAATGCATTTTAACCAACACCGGGAATTGTGCAGTCTCACACAGTTGTTGATCAGCTGCTTATTCAATCGTATGCAGCCGACTACATACTTGCCTTCCAAGCAATATGCTCTCAGTGTTCTGCAGGGCATAGATATGAAACTGCCTATAATTGCATGAATGGCTGTAACTTATGAAAAAACAATATGAGGAAACTTTGGGAAATATGGTAATGAGAGGAGAGATGGAAGGGAATGCAAAAATGAAAAAAATGATAGTCTCTCTAAACTGATTTGTATTTATTTAATTATTTGTGTTTGCTTACTGGGATATGCAAGACCTCTTTTCAGAATAGATCCAGTGAGAAATACTTGACAACATTACACATTGTTACACGAAAAAACTATAAAGAGTGCAAAAAAACATAATACAATACAACATGATAAAATTAATGACTTGGTATAATGATTGTTTATTTTCAAAATAATGGAGAAAAAGTAGTTAGAAAGCAGTGTGAGATATTTATTATGTAAAGAGAAGGAGTAATATGGAAGGGGATATTAATGAGACTGGAAAAGATTATAAGAAGGAATAGACAACAGAGCAATGAGACATTATTAAAGTGAAGATTGTTGGAGCAGATAATAAATAGGGATTTATTGTAAGGGGAAAGGAAACGGTTTAAGAGTTGCAAGAGAGAGAATACAGTTAATGTAATATATGAGTCACTGTAGAAGAAAAGCAAGAAACATAATAATTCTAGACAGGTAAGCTGGAACAAGAGCAATGTCAGGAATTAAATAGATAGTCCTTTAGTTTGATTTTGAAACAGGTGTGTTTTTTTTTTTTTGGTGGGGGGGGGGTTATTAGCCTAATAATAGTAGGGATGGATTTCCACAACTTAGGTACATAGGTGTAATACAGGGAGAAACCAAAGGTATTGTATGATTTATTATTTTTTTTACCTAAAGTAGATTGGCAAAGGCATTTGATATAATACCCAGCTTGGGTATTGTTGACAAATTCTTAGAACTTGGCATAAATCCCTACATACTTCACTGGATTTCTGGCTGGCTCACAGATAGTGAGATAACCTCCACCAGGAGACTGGTCACCAGTAGAGTACCCCAGGGCTGCATGTTGGGACCATTCCTGTTTAGCATCCACTTCTTGGAAGCAAAGGCTATTGTCAAAGGGCTCTGTCTCGCAAAGATCACAGATGACTGTAAACTGGGAGCTATCACAGAATCCGACCATAAGAACAACATCCTTCAAGAAGGTCTAACATAAACAAATAACTGGTGCCAAAGCCATGGATTAAACTCAACATGAAGAAATGCATTATAGTGTCCTATTGGAAATCATCCACTCAAGCAAATCACTTCATTGATATAACACTGCTAAGAGTTGACATGATAGTTAGGGATCTGGGAACAGATGCAGACAGTAATCTGGCTTTCGAACAACACATAGTCAAGATACTAAAGAAGTCATTTTATGTTGACCAATTCATAAGCTGGGTATGACGTGCAGGTCCAAGGAAGTACCAAACGAAAACTATGAGCCAAAAGCAACAAAAAACAAAACTGATAAATCTAAACGTTGTAAAATTAGAAGCCAAAACTCGCATTTGATCATACTGTTAAATTGTGTATTCCTGTGGAAGGATGGCCATGCTTTCAGAGGTACCCCGACCTAATGGTGCCCTGTTGGCATGGTTCACTATAAAAGTATGAGTGTCCTACTGAAGCCTGCCTTTCCTGATCCTGAAATATGTTCTCACAACATTGACATTTCAGAGTGTTATGGGAAATTCAGTTTTGATTAAAAATAGAAGTATAAACATCCTTAATGTGAATGTTGTGCTCCTCCCAGCACACACAACTCTGCTGTTTAGTTTTTCACACTACACCTCCAAGCTGAGATTGAATGCTTTCTGGAGGCAAATGTAATGCTTCTTTTTTCACATCACCTTGCAATTAAGAAACAAAGAGCAATTACTGACTTACAACAAGTATAACCTCTAGGAGAGAGTAATAGTTGGATATTCAAAGGTACAGGAGGTCTTACTGCTGCCTAACACTGTAAAAAGCTGGCTAGAGATATGGTCAGCGGGTTCTGAAATCCTGATGCCATTCTGTTTTTGCTAGTGTGATGATGTGAGGTATTGCCAACTATGCTGAGAGAGAGTAGGGCAGTGCATGTGTAACATATGCAAGCATAGCTGGCTGGAGTTTTGTAAAGAGTTGTATGTCATTTGTAGATCAAACGGATTTGTACAGGTGCATGTGTTGAAAATGTATTTGTAAAGCTGCATGTGCTAAAAATGTACCAGCAGTGGGTCTTGCTGCACAGAAAAGAAAGACACCCATTTGTCAGACAGTATTCTAACCGCTGAAATTAATATATTGTAACACAGGATACTGAAAGAGAAGAGGTTAATCTCAGTCCAGCTAACTTTGAAAAATAGTCTGAAATTAAATGACTATTTTTAGGCTATAAAGATAGTATCTTACAGTTCTGATTGCAGCCAGAGACAAAATATCTACGAAAACCAGGACTAGGAATCCTACTGTATTGTCCTTAGGGTTGAACTAATTGCTACCTTGGAAGGGTGGAAGTTTTTGAAATAATTTTATAGCTTCCAGATGCTGTAACACAGCTTATCAAAGCTCTCACTTTGTGTGTGTGTGTGTGTGTGTGTGTGTGTGTGTGTGTGTGTGTGTGTGTGTGTGTGTGTGTATTATGACACATATGTTTCTGGTTCATTTGCTAGAAAAGGGGGTAATGTGGGAACCAGAGTCAGATGACCAGATATATGTGATGTCATTCTGTAAGCCAGCACTGAAGTGATGTTTCAATATTAGATGAGACAGAAGTCTCTGGGCAGTCTGTTTTTGAAATCTAACAAAGAAGGGCACTCACCCAATTCATCTTGCATTGCTTTAGTAAGTAACCAGGGAATAGTAATTCTTTAGATCAGTCAGGAAAAAATAGTGATATTAGTTAAGCACTGTTTTTCTTTATCTGTGTGAATGTATTCATACTTAAACTTTTCATTGTGGTTAGTCTTTTAGGGGATGTTTTAACCTTTGAGAGTATGTATATTTATTTGTTGACAATGTGCCCACTCCTGAAAGTCTTGCTACACTGGTCAAACACTACCATTTGTATTATTAATTTTACTAAGTATAATTGGACACCCTGGCAAGAGCCTTACAGTAGTTGGCTTTGGAGTTTTCTGGTGGCATTATCTACCTTATAGTCTGGGCAGAGGGGGTATAGCTGGTAAATCTGTGCCTGCCTTTCCCAGGTGTGTGTGTGTGTGTGTGTGTGTGTGTGTGTGTGTGTGTGTGTGTGTGTGTGAAAATCAAATATCAAAGAGTGTGAGTGTCAGCTACTTGGAGCAGGGACACAGAACACTGGTTTCACAGAGAGACAGAGAGTTCGGTGGAGGATTTGGCTTGGAACACTTGGCTGAGAACTCAACTCTATAGCTGTGGTCAGTGAGTCTTATTTGGGGTCTGCTGAGAGAGAGATAGAGAAAGAGAGAAGGAGGGAAACCCACCCCCAGGATGGGAGTGTATTCCCTGTGTCCTCTTAAAGGAAATTGTGCTTAGTGCAGAGAGCTGCATCTGGAAACACTGTGTGTATCTATTTTTGTTCCAAATGAATGTCCGTCACCTGTGTCTGTGGTGAGGCTTGAGACTCCTTGATCATTGGCCCAGTGAAGTGACATCACAGCTAGCAGATGTGAATTTCAGAATCAGGATGAGGAATCCTTGATTTGGTGGTTTCAGACCACTCAATACTTCTAGTTGGTATGTTATTTGCTTGCAATGGCTACCCTTTTAAGCATTAATGTTTGCATGTCTTTTCAGTCTATCTCTAAATTCCTTACATATCATTTATTAATTGTTTATATCCATGTGGATAATATCCACAGTTTATGGTTTGTGTATGAATATATATATATATATATATATATATATATATATATATATATACATACACACATACACATATGTGTGTGTGTTTTATGTATATTTCTTAGTAAGACACCAAGGGGATTGCATGGTACAGATGTATAGTGCTCAATGTAATCATTATGTGGATGCTTCTGTCAGTCAGTTGTGAAACATTCCATAATTCCATGTGTTATCTCACAGTTTTCATAAAGCACATTTTGGAATGGAGTTGACCAAAATCAGTGTGAATATTTATGTGGTAGTGGACTGCAGATGGCATTTTTTGAAAATTTGAGTTCTGAATATTAAGATATGACATTGTTATAAACATTTGTTGAAAATTATTTTAAAAAAAAAATATTTTTAAATGTCATTAAGACAACATTAAATTCCATTTTAATTAATTGATTATTATGCAGATTAAATATGTAAAATTTTGTGTTTAAATTTTCAATGACATTTAATGGATCTTCATGCAGTGTCAATACGGCATCTAATCTGTATAAATGCTGAAGGGGAGAAGTGGAGCATGCACTGGTGCAGGTTCTGAGGTTATATAAGTAACAGAGACTAGGCAGGACAGGTGCAAGAGCAGAGCCAAGTTTCAATTAAATGTGACTTTTTAAGTTTTTTTTTTTTTTTGAGTTGTACTATAGAGCAGTTGGAGGTTGTTGTGTGGGGCAGTTTATTCCATATTTTGGAAATGAAGTTTGAGAAAAGTGAGCCTCCGGCTGAGTTGTTTGCTTTAGAGATCTCTAGAAGAAGTTTGTTGCTGGAATGTACACTTTTAGTGTGTGGTCAAATAAGATTCTGGAGAGCAGGGTTTTTTTTGGTTGATGCAGGATTTTATGAGCAAAGGTTAGTTGGTTAAAGCGTAGTAGTTGTGGTAGCTCTAAACAGTTTAGTAGTCTGAAATGCACAGTGATGTGTTCTATAAGGGGTGTCATTGGCAAACCTGGCAATTTTAGTATAACAGGATTCAAGCTTAGCTAGATCAGTTTTTCTGAGGTTGGTTAGAATTGGAGAGGGGTATAGGAGTGTTGACAAGAGGTGTGTGCAAGTAATGGTAGATTTTGTGTTTGTAGTCAGTACTTGTTTGTTCTGTAGAAAGTACCTAGTTTTTCCTGTACTCTCTTAATGGTGAGAGAGATGTGAATATCACATTTTAAGTTGTTGTTAATTTATATGCCTAGAAGTTTGGTGTGGGTTACTGGTGTGATGGTGGTATTGTTTTTGGAAGTGATAATGAATGACAGGAGTGCTGGGGGAGTTCTTGTAGAGTGGAAGAGAAGGAGCTTGGTTTTGTTGGGATTTAGAATGAATTTGTTGTTAGTGAGCCATGTTTCAACAGCTAGAAGAGAGTCTTGGGTGATGGTCTGGAGGTCTTGTAGGGTGGATGCTGCACAGGGTCTATATCATATGAGTGAATCACACAAATTGCGAACGGCATATCGAACGTACCGGACCTCAAAGTGCCTTTTCTGAGATTGCGGTACAGTAAAGAATGGGATATGCTCTTTCCTCACTATAGTTCGATCTCGGACTTGGAATATATATTTAGTGGGGGGTGTGGGGGGCACAGTCCCCCACAATAGGAAGTTTGAGGTCTGGTACGTTCGATATTATGAGCGTTCGCAATTTATGCGATCCACTCATATGATATAGACCTGGCTTCAATTAGTGTGGACTTGCCTGCGTATTGTATAACTGTGGTGTGAGAAGTAGAGGTGTGGAGTGTGTTTGTGAAGAGAGAGAGGACAATAGAGGCCCAAGGATGGAGCCTTGGGAAACTTTTAGTGTTACTGGAAGAATGGGGGAAAGTTAATTTTGCCATTGAACAGCCAGCTGGCGTCCTGATAAATACCAGGTAATTAAGGGAGCACTGAGGTTTAGGGTGGCAAGAATATTAATAAGTTTGTTGTGATTTACCATGTCAAAGGCTTTAGAAAGGTATAAGGAGATGGCAGATAGAAATTTTCTGTTGTTTTTGCATTAGTGAAGGACATTAGGCTATGGTAGTACTGTGATAAGGGTGAAAGCCATGTTGAGTGTTTGACAGTAATTAGTGTGTGTGTGTATGTGTGTGTGTGTGTGTGTGTGTGTGTGTGTGTGTGTGTGTGTAAGTAATGCCTCAATTGTGAGTGAACTACTCTCTGTAATTTTAGATATGGGTGATAGAATGGCAATTGGGTATAAATTGGTAAGTTTGGTGAAACTATTTCCTTTGTGTAAGGGTATAATATGGGAGATTTTCCAGATGTCAGGTACCAGGTTTTCTGAGATCAATCTGTTTTTTAGTATGGCTACTGAATATGCTATTACTTCTGCTGTGATTTGAAAACGTCTGCAGGGAGTTTGTCTGCTGCTAATGTGTTTGCCTTTAGTTTTTTTTTAAGTATTTGTTTTATGGTGTTAATAGAGACTGGTTGTAATGTAAAAGAGTTGGTGCTATTTTGTGATATGAGTGGTTCAGAGGTAGTAGGGCTGTTCTGGGAATTTGAGAGGGCTATGATGGTTTTTTTGAAGTATCTGTTGAATTGGGTTGTAATGGTATCAGAATTGTTGGGTGTTGTCGGTGTGGGTGTAGTGGATTTACCTTGGTGTAAAATATTACTAATGGCAGCTCAGAACTTTTGGGGTTATTATTGTGTGTTATTTGAATACTATGGTAGTAGCTGATTTTGTTAAGTTTAATTTCTTTGCTTTGTTTCTCAATTGTAGAAAGGAAGGTTTTGAGGTTTGTGATTTGTTTTTATGATACTGTTCCCAAGCTTTATCTATTTCTATTAGCATGGATCTACATTTCTTAGTTAGCCAAGGTGCATGATTGACTTTTACTCTAATTGTTCTCGGTAGTGCATGGCAGTTAAGTATATCTAGAAAAGTGTTGTTGAAAGATTTAACAGCCTCTTTCAGGGGTTGTCTAAGAGCTTCCCAGTTGCAGCTCTTTAGTGATAAGATAAAGTTGATTGGGTTGAAATTCTTTTTGTTTCGGATCATATGATAGATAGTTGGCCTACTTTGATAGGTAAAGCTGCTTAGAAGACAGGTTGGTTGATAGTCACTAAGGCCATCTGGCAGACAACAAGAATGAGAGCACTGGACAGGGGCATTTACCAGAATCCAGTCCAGGATGGACTTTGGAAGATGTGTCAGTCCTTGTAGGAGAGGTTTGAGTTTGGGTGAACCCATGAAGGTTAATATGGGATACTGGATTTTGAGAGGAGCAGGAGAGCCAATCAGTGTTGAAGTCCCCCAGCAGGATTGTTTCCTGAGGGAAGGCACTGGAGATCCAGTCAAGTAAATTTTCTAGTGTGGGAATGTTATTCCCAGGTGGGATGTAGCCCCCTATAATGTTGATGCATTTCTTGGGGTTAATTTTTAGCTTATTAAAATGTAGCGGTGCATTGTCAGAATCAGAGATAGTTAGTTTTAAGGTTTCAACTGTTTCATGTTTTTTGAAAAATATTGCTCCCCACCACCCTCTTTGGTAGTTCTATCTTTACACATAATATTGCATCCAGGAGCTAAGATTTCATTTTCGCTGCTGTCAGGTTTTAGCCAGGTCTCATTTAATATTACCATGTCAGGAGAGTAGTAGGATAGTATAGCGTGGACGTCATGTATTTTTTTACTGATACTTCTAACATTCATGTTGAGAAGGAGTAGATTGGAGTTGTTTTTGTGGTTTAGTAGGGTGGAATGAGGTGGGGAGATGGTAGGGTTTCTAGAGAGCCATTGTGGGGGAACTGGAGCAGGTTGGGATGTATGTCCCCAGAGAGACATAATTGATTGGGAGAGTAGCTTGGTCAGTTTGCTTAGGAGTTTGGAATGCATAGGTCGAATTTGTTTGCATAGTATGCTGTCAGTGTGGTGTTAAAAAGGGTGGGGGCTATGTTATGATATATGTATGTTTGATGGTGGGAGAGAGGAGTAGCTTGCCAGGGAGGGGGATTAGTGTTTTGGAGTTGAATGTGATATGAGGAGAAGTGGTATGTGGTTGTGGTAATGTATAAGTCAGTCAGGTGTAGGTGTTTCTTATGAATGTTTGCCATTTTATGTGTGTGAGGTGTTAAAGTGCATTCTTACCTTCTTAAATCATGTTTTCAGTCTGAATTATATATCAATTTACTATTATACTTAGTTGATGGTGGTACTTAGAGAGAATGTTAAGAACCTGAGTTCATAATTATAATATTTGGCAGACATATAGCCATTTTTTGAAAGTAATGCCAAAAAACAGTTTTGCCTATTTTAAGTAAAGGGATTTCATAGTTGGTATGAAAGTTTCAGGGTAGTCTTGTTGAGAACCCTTATATATTGCTTGTTGGATGTGACACTCACAAATTCAGAGTCATAGATCAACAAAACCGGTGTCAGTGGCTTTGAGGGATACCACCATGGCTATGGCCAGTTGACCTCAGTTTGACTAGTAGATTGAGCACTTAATGGTGCTAATAGGGATGGATGGGCACATACATCCTGGGACAGAGAGAAGAGGGGGGTGGAGCATAATGTGCACAGCTGTAATCCCTTGGAGGTGAGTTGGCATTAAAGTAGGCTTCCTGGGGGGCAGTCTTATGGGTCTTCAAGTCAGTGCCTGGTGGTAGAGCTCATTAATCAATGCACAGAAGTAATCACTCAGAGTGGAAAGGCATTGTGTGCCCTTATGGTGATGTTGGTAAGCCATTTTCCCATTAAGGGCTATGGTTAAGAACCTGTAAAAAATGGTCTAATTGCTGGGATGCCTCTGAAAGCACAAACTTCCCAGAGTCTTAATTATGCCCCTTTGCATGTACCTCATCATAGAGATAATGGGCATTTCTCATGGCTAGGGAGCAAGTGAACCTAAATCCAAGGCCTGACTGTTGCAGAAGGGGTAAGAAAAAGCCCCACTAGTACTGTAAGTTTGCATAAACATGTTGTAGTACTGTATTGAGTAAATACCATAGTTAATATATTTGTTTCCCTCTAAGTACAAGCAATAAACCTCACTGCTCTGACCTTGATTTCTTGACCTGATTTTTTTGCCTTTCAGGATCTTATGCCAAGCCACTGAATTTAAAACAAAGTTATTAATACCAAGCATGTAAAGTGAACATTTCCAGTGGCAGTTGACTGTTTGTTTCTGTTGTTAATTGCTCCATTTTAAAGGTTTCTTGTTCTTTTCTTAAGCCCTTTCTCTTCCTTAACCCCACGTCAGTTCCGTAACATAATTGGTTGATTGCATCAGAATAGAATCCTGCGTATACTGCACTAAAAGTGATTTCTTACCTTTTGCTTGCAGAGTCACAACTGTGTAGCATATTACACATTTCCTAAGTTACACTTCAATTTTTTTTCTCATTTTTTGAATGAGCTGTGATACACTGCCATTACTTTCAGTCAAATACACAGGAAAAATGTACTTACTGTGCTGACTTTTAATAAAAACAACCTTTTATTAGCTGAGTTATTTTAAAACAAAACAATGACTAAAGAAACACATCTGCTCATTTGAGTACTGACACCAATGACTTGTGGGTCTATGTTTGAGTTAGTCATTAAATCAAGTATTTCATTACAGATGAACAAAACTGAACAAAAGTAGTTGGTATTAGTTGTAGCATAGTACATTAATGTATTTGTGTAGGAATTTGCTGTTCCCAAAATAATGACTGAAAAGCAGTTCAATTGTAATGTTTATACTAAATATGTTGTAGTCTTACATTAACATTGGTTTTGATTTAATCCAAGTGTGCTTGAGGCATTGCAATGTTTTCCTTATTGATTTTTTTCCAGCACACCCAGCTTTTATGTATAGTTAGATTTACATCACTTGCTGGTGGATCTAGGCTAAAGTAATTTATTTTATCTGAGAATTACTGACAGCTCTCCCCAAAGAAGCAAGAATATTTTATTTTTAAGGCAATCTAACTATATATAAATATATACAGATATTATTTTACCTAAATTCACTTGATCTTTGAATAATGTAATTAATTTTGGAAGCCAAATTCAAAAATATAAATAATACACACACACACACACACACACACATATATATATATATATATATATATATATATATATATATATATATATATATGGGTCCCCTTCAGAATTTCGAATCTTAAAACTTTGAAACCCATATAATCAAGGACCGTATGTTCGAAGTTTTAAAACTTCAAAATTCTGAACAGGGATCGGCAAACAGCGCAGACCAGGGGATTTCTCTTGTCCTCGCTGTAGTGGGATCTTGGAGTTGGTATAATTAAGTTGTGGGGATGCAGGGGGGCTTGCCCCCCCCTACTATACACAGTTTATTTTTTGTTGTTTGTGTTTTCCAGGTCTACTGCACATTTCGAACATTCAAATGTTCGATCATATGGTCTCGGCCATATGGAATTCGAACATTTGAATGTTTGATCATCTGAAGCAGACCCGTATATATATATATATATATATATATATATATACATTTGCTATCCTTTTTCAATTACAAAACTGAAACTAAAGCAGGAATCTGGCTGAGTTTGTTGTACATAATAAATTTTAGAATTTATTTCTTGTTTTATATTCCCAGCACAACACCATCCATGAGTCCCATCATTGAGTGGTATATACTGAAATTGGGTTGGGTATTATCATCTAAGCATTATGAATGTTTATTTGAGAATGTTGATTTCTTTTAATAAAGTAATGTCTTTAATTGTATTCTATGAGAGTGAAACTCTGATGTGGTTTTGTAGCAGTGGTTTCATTCTGTTGAGTGGTATATACTGAAATTAGTTTGGGCATTATCATCACAGCATAATGCATGTTTGCTTGAGAATGCTGATTTGTTAATAAAGTAATGTCTTTAATTATATTATATGAGAATGAAACTCTGATATTGTTTTGTAGAAGTGTTTTCATTCTGTTGCCTCTGTAGCCATCTCTTGGTTAGTCTCCTTATATCATCTGCTGTCACTCATAAAGACCACAAGATTCTTTATTCCTCTACTTTTGAGGTATGTGCTGCTACCTCATCTGCTGAGACCAATCCATTCTTTTCTGGGAGAGCAGAATGACTTTTGACTTGGAAGTGGTTTTGTATTGTCATTTCATCTTTTTTTTATTCTCAGCACTGAGCTGATTTTTGTTTGTTAGAGACTGCAGTCACTTAAGGGTAAGAAGATAAGACCATTTGCAAACAACAGAAATTGAAGTCTCCTGTCCACAAACTAAATACTCATCAAACATAAGCAGTAATTTAATATCCTAATCAGAAAAATCATGTACACAAAATGAGAATAGCATTATCTTTGGTAGAGTCCTAAACCGACAAGGGTAAGTATAACTTAAACAGTAATATAGGTGCCAATGTGGGTGTACAGTTCCAGGGACTGAGAGGCACACAGCAATATCCAGAGACTGTGTACTGTTGTGACAAGATATTTTGGGGTATGTGGTCAAATGTCCTCGCCTCCCCCACAAAGCACAGATAGAGAACACTGTCAGACTCCCATAAAATCTGCAATGTTTGTCCAAAGAGATAGAAATAATTTACTCTTTTAAAGCTTGCTGGGATACAATATGCACTGCTCCTAAATTAGCGACACAAATATAATATGAAGTCTCCTTTCCAGCACCCTATTGCAGGGATTCTCAGAGAGGCAGAAGCACACATCATACTATCTCAGTATAATTGAACTCACCTTACAATGCCTTATTAAAATTGGGATCCACATCCCTTTTTGCCTTTCTGTTAATATTGTGTTCATCTTTCATACAAAATTAAAGAATGCCATTAAATGGATCTAGGACTATCGAATGAAAGTGCTTCCATTAAAGTGTGTTTAAGCAAAAAAGAATAAAACATTACTTTTAAGTTTTTGCCCCCCTGCACCCCCCACACCCCCCTACTTAAATATTCTCACCCCGAGGTCGTACTACAGTGGGGAAAAGGGAATTTTCCCTTATCCCCATTGTAGTGCGATCTCTGCAACAGGCATACCTACGCAAAAGTGCTTTTTGGTGAAAAGCACTTCCGTGCAAGTATGCCTGGCCGAATCGGTTTTGGTTATGTTGCTGTTCGGTGATCCGTACAGATCCCCATTAAACATACCACCCAAGAAATAGCTAGCATTGTCTGCATTTCTGGCTAAATCTCATCCACTTGTGCAGCCTTACTATGGCAGAAATTTTTAGTTGCTGTTAGGACCTTATATTCAACAATGGAGCCAGTCTCAGCAGCTCTATCTGGCACTGCATTATCAAAACTGGACATTTCTACTGTGTTTAGCAGTTCCTCAAAGTGCTCATTTTACTACCTGATACCATCCTCAGTCACGATCATTGTTTTTCTGCTCTGAGAACAACCTAACAAATCTGCCCTTCCCTGTCGTTGCTATATGCTGTGCAAGATTTTCAGTGAGCCATCAAGCCTTCACTTAACTGAGTGTTGCAGTTCTTTTCTTTTTGTCCTTTTAGTATTGATTAAATGAATCTGGAAACACCCCTATTCTGACAGTGCACAGTCTGCATTTTCAGCTTTTCTGACTGCTAGTATCCATCAGCGGGTCCTAGTTTGCCATGATAACAAGCAGTACTCACCCATTATCCACAGATCCTTCCCACAGACTCTACTTCTGAAGTGCCCTTTCAGACATTACATCCCTGACTTCCCACATTATGAAGGAGAACAACTTCCAGTGGTGGAAGTTGAACTTCTACATAGAGGAAAAAATATAGTAGGCATCCATTGGATACATGTTTGGGCTTCCATTGGATACTCACTGTGTGTTTGTGCTTCTAGTTTCTGCTGGCCATTTTCTTACTTGTATGACTTGGACCACTATGAAGTAGTGATCTTTGACAACGTAGCACAGCTTCTGACCAGATTCCCCAGAACATACACCCACAAGTTTTGTGACATGACAAAGAGGTCACTCACTGACACTGCTGCGGGTACAAAGTATAGTAATGAGATTTGTAGCATTTTGAATCTGGTTCTTGTTATGGAAAGTGCATTAGGATGTAAGTCCAATAACATTTCCCTGCTTTGCTTCAAATCAAGCAAGCCATTCGTCCCAGCCATACCCTTCCAGTATATTAATGATGCCCCTCCAGAGTACTGAATTTTCCCAAAAGTGTATAGATTGTATTCAGTCATGCACCACGCCTACAGTTTCTATTAGTACTGAATGCACAGAATAGCTGTTATGTGTTTATGGACACCAAACCAACAAGTCTTCCTTTATACTATTTGTGCAACATGTGGGCCAAATCCTGAGACCCTGTTATATACTGGCAAAAGCATTAATGATGTGGCACCCTGTCAGGATGCTTGTGAACATCCCTGTATATGCAAAGCCACTGCAAAATTGATATTCCCAAGTAGGAGAGACAAGTCCTGAGTAGAAAGGCTGGATATATATATAATTTCCCCTGTAAAAATAAATTCAGTAGTAAGTTGCAAAATAACATCAGTATTAATTCAATTTCTTTCTTAAAGTGGGATAATCTGTTATTTTGATATTTTAGTTTGAACAAATGAAAATTAAGGTTGCCTTGTTAGACTAATTGCTTTGGATTCTCTATAGTGCTGAAGTGGTCTGCAAACCTGTTTCTATATACTAACTGCAGCAAAGCTAATGTGAATGACTCTGTCATGTACACTCAGTAGTCCATCTTCTATTAGTCCACAAATGCTGTCAGCAATGTTAAATCAAGACCACAGATTGTTGATTTGGTGTTGAAATCATTTGCTGAGCATTGTTAATGTTAATGTTCAGAAATCATTGAAGATGTGCCAGTGAGACTGTATGACTTATGAACATCGGAAACACATGAGCTGTGAATTACTCAGAGTCAATAACTAATGCATTCTCACTGAACAGCACAAATTACTGATGCATTTTAATAGATCTGAGTGAGGTTTGTTCTTGGATGTACAGTTTACAAACACTGAGTGGTTTGCTATGCTTTTAAACTGTTCTCAGTGCATTTCAGCCTTGAGTTGTACTCATTTACTGAAAACTGCTGAGTAATGTAGCCATTGGAAGGAAGAGAAAGAATGATTTCCCTAATGGAGTCAATCAACTAAATATTTCAGCACATTTCCTGCTTGTGTTCACAACGTGCAGTTAAATGGCAGTTTCCCAAGTGGGAAAAGTAACTGAGGTTTAGTTTATTGTCCACATGAAAAAGTTGTTTATAAAGCTTTTTTTTTCTATTAATGAGGAAGCTTTACTCAGCCACCTGTCCTGCTTGCTGTAGCAGTACACTCCTTGCACCTGCACTATTCGTTATAGTCAGCTTTACGGTTGATGGACTGCAGAATAGGGAAAAATCCTTCAACATCGTTCCCAATGCAGAAACTATGTTCAGCTCATTTAACAGATTGTTTACCATGTTTTGATTTTATGAAGGTGATATTAAGCTACCTGTCTGACTGCATTATTGTTGAATATAAGATCCATCATTGCTACAGTTAAAAAGTATTTTGAAAATGTCAGTGAACCTAATATAGGGACTGAATTTTATTTCAAGAAAAAAATAAATGTCTAAAACTGAGCACCTTTATATATAGCAAATATTAACAAGTCGTTTGCCAACTGTTTTTTTCATAACTGAGATAAATTTGAATTAATACAGTAAATATTTGAATTGTTGTAAAATCTGTCGCACATTCCTGATGTCAAATCAAGAAGCATAATATTGAGTGGAATAAATGAGCCTGCTGTCGTATTGGTGGAGATGCATTAAAACCTAAAACATTAGCACATTCTTTTAAAACTGTGGTCAGTATATTAATTGAAGAGAATAATTTATGACAAATCACACTGGAACAGTTTTGCAATGTCCCATTATGCCTATCACCATACAGACATTCCTGTTCCAATTGTCATTATAATAAGGTTTTAGTTCCTACTGTGCTTTATCCGTGGTGATATAATACCAGCTTGGAAATACTTATTTTGCCTTCTTTCCTTTCAGAATATTTCTGTGTATATCTTATTTTTTTTACAAATAACTATAGAAATTCTACATAATTCTGTTATCGGCATTGTCTTGTACTTCTCTGTGTTTATGGCAGCAGTGAAACATAAACTATAAAAGCATCTTTGTGCATTATGGCTGTGAATACAACACTGTAAAATAATCCTATTAAGCATAGTTATACATAATGGAGAATGAGAAATCATGGGACATTTACCTCTGTAGACTAATAAAATAATTCAGCTGGTTCCTTTTTAAATAAAGTCGCATGGGGCCAGTGGTATCTGAATTCATACATGGAAAGATCAGGGCAATAGTCCAGTGTAGTACACATGTTCATTTATTTCAAATGCAGACTATGAGTCATAGATAAATATTACTGTTAATATAACTGCATTGTTTATTATTTAAATGCACCACTTTCTTAATTAACCTCTCAAATATATAATATACTGCTCAATACTGTGAAGACACATTCTTTTGTTCTGTGTCATCTATATTCTTATTCTCAAAGGTAATCCTACTTCTTCATTCTTGGATATGCCATGGTGCTACTCCACATCTCTGTGATATATAACCCCTAAGTATGGCACAGCAGAGTTTAATGTGCTGCAGGAAAAGCTTATTTGCATACATATTGCATGCCACTATCTTGCCTTGGTGCAATTTGAATGACTCCAAATTATTACATACCAAGTCTGGTTGAAGGCCCTGGGTCACTCAAGTGCAGTCAATGCACCAAAATAACACCTGAAGATGTAGAGGTCCCCCCCACCTTTCATCACAATAGAGGTTCTAATATATATGCATAAGATGATTGTACTGCCCCATCATGGAGGCTACTGCACCAGGCTATCAGAAACAATAGTATGGAAAGCAGCCACTCCTAGAGGACTGCAGTCCCTCATCTTATTAGAGTTCAGTGTACCACACCACAGTGTTGATTCAGTTTATGCATTCTTTATCTTGCTGTGTTATATCCTACTTACAGAACCAGTATGTGCTAAAAAAGGTACTTTCATTAGGTTATTCATGATTCACATTGTCCCAGTATCAATAATCTTCTACAGTTTGTCAGAGCAAGAGATTTAGGGTCTTGGCCAATCGTCTTTTAGTGCATATATCCCACCCATCGTGTTTCTTTGTATGTTTGTCTCTGTATTTAGTTATGCATTTAGTAAGAGTGTTTGTGTCAAATGATGACTTCACAAGAGTGAAACATCAGCTGTGGTGGTTACATATACATAGTGAGTAAAATAGAAAGCATGAGATATTTGTCATTGGAATATTAGGACAATAATGCTTCCATACATGTAGAGTATTGTACTGTGGACAGTTTTTAGGCAGTATATATTTTTTCTGTTTTGATCCAGTTTTTCACATTCTTATCTATGTTGCAGTGTAAGGATTGAATAAACTGTATTTAACTGTAATGAAGTTGAAAAACTGGAATGAATGAGTTTATCTTTTAATTGCCTAAATCTGTGCTAAAATATTTCAGTCTCTGCTTTATGAGCAAAATCTTCTTGTATCATTCAGAATAATAGTTTGCATACAAGATCTGATGAAGGTGGCTTACTACATGGCAGTAGTATGAGGTTGATATCAGCAACATCAGAATCAAATGTTACTGTTCTTTGATAACAGTACTGATAAACTGAAATAGATTGGACTAGAATGTCCATAGCTTCTGCATTCATTATACTGCCCATAGCTTCTGTACTCAGCATAGTTCCTTTTCTCCTGAATGGCATTGTTTTCCTGTTTTCTGTAGACTGCACTGCAGTGACTTTCTGTGTATCAGTCTGAACAAACTTTCTGACTTTTGTGCCCAAAGTATTTCTCCTAATAATGTCAAAACCCTGCAAATTTCCTTCAAGTTCTGCATGGCTCTTTAACCTTGCTTCACAAGCCTCATATATTTAAACAAGATCTGTTTGTAGTTAATGTACTGTACATTCTGGTAGCAAGTTTCATTCTTATCTGTATCGGTGACTGAAGGTTATTCATTTGTATCCTTCACTGAAACATTCCTTTCTGTTGAAACTGTATGTCAGGGGTGTCCAAACTTTTTTCACCAAGGGCCATATGTGGTAAAATACACAAACAGCCGGGCCACTCACTCGAGGTGAAGTACATATTGCCTCACCTGGTTGACTTAATTTTAAGTAAACTAAATCAATCAGCCTACAACACTGCTTTTCATGAATAGGATTTTTCTTAGAACAAAAAAGGTTGGCAGCTCATTCTCAAAACAGCTGCCTCTGATTGCTTCTGGATGGTGGTCCTTCTTGACAGACCTGGAGGAGGTGGGGATATAAAATAAATTATATAATATATTTCAAGCTTGTTATGCAAATAAGTTTGGATTGTTAACAGATCAACTAATATTTGTTTTAAAAATGCTATCAACATAAAATGATTACATTTATTAAGTAATAGGGCTTAATAACACATGGAACGTTTAATATATTTTGAACTCGGGAACACGGTTGCACTCAGTGGGAACAATGAAGTTACGCTTTGGCCTGCAGGATTGCTGACAGGTCCGGAGTCAGTTTTGTGGTTGAGATGCGAAGGACGTCACAGAGATGGTCGTTGGTCATTTTGCTTCTCAATCTGCTTTTGTTCAGCGTCATCAGAGAAAATGTTTGTTCACATATGTATGTTGAGCAGAACAGACTCATCATTCTTTTTGCATGGCGTCTCATCAGAAGGAACTTGGCTTCTTCCAAGCTCTGGTAAAAGTCAGGTAAGGAGAGAAGCTGATGTTGATTTTTCAGAGAAACATCACACTGCATTTCTATAAGTTCTAATTGCAGACTCTCTTCCACTTCTTCTGCATTTATCATGAAGGGAGTCGCAAACAGCTTGATATCGTTCTCAATGGTAGAAAAATCTTGGAAGCGCTGAGAAAATTCTGTCATGAGGGATGTGATCACAGACACATATTTCCCCTTTTTACCAAAGAGATCAGCCTTTGGAAATGCAGATCTGATTTTTAACAGTGTGGGGAAGTGCGCAACATTGAAGGTGCGCAACTGTGCCTCAAACAGTCGGAGCTTCACACAGAATGCTTTCATGTGTGTGTAAAGCTGTGGTACGAGTTGATCTTTGCCTTGTAGGTTTTTGTTGAGTGTGTTGAGGTGTTCAGTGCGATCAACTAAAAACGCCAGGTCTGCCAACCATAGAGAGTCACTCAGCTTGCGAAGAGGTCGGTCCTTTTCTTTCAAAAACTGATTAATCTCTGATCTCAGAGGATAAAACCACTGAAGTACAGAGCTGCAACTTAGCCAGTGCACTTCTGAATGGTAGAGCAGGTCCTCATATTCAGCATCAATGTCAGTTAAGAAAGTTTGAAATTCTCTGTGGTAGAGTGCCCGTACTCAAATTATGCTTACCGTTTTCACAACAGTGTTCATCACATCATTAAGCTGTACTGTCTTGACACAGAGTGCTTCTTGGTGGATGAAACAGTGCATTTTAACTGCCTCACCTCCGCTCTCCTGCACCTTGGTGCACACCATAGAGGCCATTCCTTTGCGCTCGCCTGTCATAGCTGGAGCTCCATCCATTGTAACTCCACACAACTTGTCCCATTTAAGTCCTATCTTGTTAATTGCATTTGACACAGCTTCAAAAATGTCTTTACCCGTTGTTGTGATATTTAGACTGCTGAGATCAAGCAGCTCCTCTGTAATGCAAAAGTTATTGTCAACTCCCCGCAAAAAAATGAATAACTGTGCGGTATCTGTGGCATCTGTGCTCTCATCGCATGCAATGGAGTAGAAATCAAAAGCACATGTTTTGTCTGACAGTTGATGTTTTATGTTGGCTGACAAGTCTTCGATTTGCCGCACAATTGTGTTCCTTGATAGGCTAACGCTGTCGAATTCTTGACTTTGTTCTGGGCACATTATTCCTGCAACTTTAGTGAGGCACTGGTTTATGAATTCACCATCTGAAAAAGCCTTCCCATGCTGAGCAATGAGTTGAGCCACCTCATAGCTGGTTATTGTGGCATTTTCTTGAGTTTTTTGGCACGGGAAAAATACTGTTGTTGAGCTAGCAAGCTAGTTGTCATCTGCTTAACCTTCTGTTCTCGTTCCACACCAGTGTAGGACATGTAGGTCTGATGTTTGGTTTCGTAGTGTCATCTTACATTGTACTCCTTCAACACTGCGACACTCTCATTACAAATCAAACACACACACTTCCCCTTGACTTCCATAAAGAAGTATTCATTTTCCTACCATGTCTGAAATTTTCTACACTCACATGCTGTCTTGCATTTCTTTGGTGTTGTCATTTTCAGTGTGCTGTAGCAACATTTTTCTTTCCTTAATTTTGTTTTGTAGAGGAACTGTCTTGATCAACTCAGTAGCTCCACCCCTAGAGTTAATACCAAGAAATGCAATACTGCCAGGTTTCATGTGCGGGCCATATTCTGGTAGATTTTTGGAATTTGCTGCGGGCCAATTAAAAATGGATCGCGGGCCGCAGTTTGGACACCCCTGCTGTATGTAAAATGTAAGATATAAAATAAAGATATAGACCTGCTTGAATATGGCTGCATTTCTAGGCTTATGCAAATACAATTCTGTATTATGCCTAACAACCTACATTTAAGTGAAACAACTCCTCCTGAGATATATGAAGAGGGATTTACTTCTGTATTTATTTTAAAATATGAAATATAAAATGAAGGTACAGGCCTGACCTTAATATGGCTACATTTTCAGGCCTATGCAAGGTCTGTTCTACTAACTGTATTTATGCAGGATTTATTTTGACAAAATATATGTAGTCTAACAAATGTCTCTGAAATCACCAAGCTAAAATTTACTTTTGTAATCACTTTATAAATCAATCAATCTAGTTTTAACAGGATACTATAATGATCGCAAGAACTAATGTAACAGCTGTAAAATAATTTCTCTTTATGGGGTAAATGTACTTGTACTTTTAATTCTGGCCACTGTGAGCATTCATGGTTTGTTAATTATCTGAAAATCTTTTGGACTGAAGTCTCGTAGCTTTATGATTTAATTATAACTGGGCAATGCTTTAACATGTCTTTTAACTGGTATTAAATATTTAGGTAACAAGTGCCATTTAAACTCCCTTTTTACTCCTGTATGTATCTGAAAGCATAATTACCATATACTGTATTAACTTGTTTCTATAAATCTCCAGCTAGATTTATAAAAGTGTATATTTACCGGTATGTGCTTTATTAGATGTCTGAATTTTAAATCTGTTTCTCCCTGTAAATATCTATGTGCTGTAATAGTAGAAGTACATTTACTAAGGTTTATGCCTTCTGTATTTCAGATCTACAACTTTGCATACTATGGCAGTTTCTTTCTAACTTTGTCTAATGTACAGTAATCATTGTGTAATGTGCACTGTATTTTGTAACAAGTTATCAAATTAAGTCTGACCTGTCATGCCTTGAATATATGAAATAAGAATTACTGCTACTTCCTTAGGCATGGCCAGGCTTTGGTCAACTGGTACCCTAGGCAAAAGGGCTGCACATTGCCCCACCATCACCACCCAATGATGGTCTATCTACATCACCCATATTGCTTTTTTCTACTTTTTTCGCAGAGTTTGTCTTACTCTTCAGTTTTTCTTATTCACATTCAACACATTCTAAAGAAACCATTTCTGTACTGCAAAACGTAAACAAATAAATACTGGAGAAAGCGCCCCTGCTAGAGTGGCACCCTTGGCGGCCGTCTAGTTGGCCTATACCTAAGGAAGGCTATGTCCTTAGGTAACTTATCTTGATAAGCCTGCTACAAATAATTTTGTCTCTTTACCCTTAAAACTAATGACTGAATAATATGAGGTATGTTGTAATTCTGCAAAGTCTGTTCTGATTATAAATGCATACTATTTAACCATGCTGTAGACACTGTCTAGCAATGCTGTTAGAAATGTATAACCGAGTATGAATGTTGTATTCTGAACCTTGACTTAAATTTACACCAAAACATATGTATACTGAACATCTAAAATAGCTGTATATAAATGTAATATTATGGAAACTAACTAAAGTAACACTAAAGGCATACCTTTCCGGGCAATATTATCGGAATACAGATAAAAGCATAAAATGAAATCTGGTACCATTACACATTTGTTTGAAAACATAACTTGAATTTGAAACCTCAGCTTGAAATACTTGTTTAAAACAACAAAACTAAGGTAAAGATGATGCGAGCAAGCTTCAGGAACACAAAAACACGTTATTAAAGTAAGCGCTTTGGTTGGGGAAAGAACTACAACTTCTTCAGACTAAAAGTGACTTTTAGTCTGAAGAAGTTGGAGTTCTTTCTCCAACAAAAGCGTTTACTTTAATAAAGTGTTTTTGTGTTCCTGAAGCTTGCTTGCATCATCTTGAACTTTGAAATACTTGTTTGAATACATTTCTGCATACTTGTTTTAACTCTAATCTGCATAAATGCACACCCTTTGTATACACATTTTAATTCTAAAGAATACGTTCTTTAGATAACTGAAACACATTTACATAAATGCAATTAAAATACAGTATACATATATATATTCTTCAGTTTTAGCTTTTGTGGTCTAATTCAGTTTTCTTGAAACATGTATGGGACAATCCAGAACTTGCAAAATAAACAATTAAAGCAAGCAAAATATAGATATAGGTATACTTTAATATGGCTGCATTTCCAGGCCTAAGCAAAGATAATACTGTATTTATGTCTAACAAACTGCATTTAAGCGAAGCCTGATGTAACATGCAGTGTTACTTGAAAAGGTTTTCCAAAGCTTAGCCCTGAACCATGAGATATATTTCACATGAAAAATATTGTAGCTACTCTGTTACCATCGCATTCTGGATGAGCAATATTGTTATGTAAAACTCGCAAAAGCACCTGTAAACAGGATTAGCGAACTCCACACTAACCCAAGTAGCAAACAACAGAAACAAACAGCATAGAGTTCAAAACACTGTCAAGTCATAAAATTCAAAACTTTAATTGTACTAGATGAGCACTTTCACGAGACCTTGTTTATTGAACAGATTAGGGATAGTCAGTGTAAAGGAGACCTCCATAACACAACAGAGGTCAATGAAGCAAAATGGATAGTTAAATTAAGAGCAGACGGGGAGATGGGATGGGTTTAAATGGCAATGTACTTTTGTTATCTCCAGGTTAGTAGCGCAGCATGATGCCCCAGAGATCATCCATGCGCAACTATCAGCAGGCAAAACCACATTTCAAGTTGTAGCCGGTTATAGATTGCCCACCATGTCCCAAGATGCTCACTCTGCATTCCTTGAGACATTGGAAAATATAAAGGTCCTACCCAACACCATAATCTTGGGTGATTTCAACTACCCTGGTATAGACTGGATGAACTACCAATGTTCCAACTCCTATGCTCAGCGATTCATAGAATTTATAAATTCAAATGCCCTTGAACAACTAGTATGTTCCCCCACTAGAGAGGACAACATATTGGATTTAATCATCACAAATATGGGCGCCCATTGTACCACACCCATTATCACTCCCTCCTTGGTCAGATCAGACTACAAACTGATAACCTTGGATACCCTCACCCCTCCACCTCCCCCAGTCAAAGAAACCTCACCCCTCCACCTCCCCCAGTCAAACAAACCATAGTCAAAAACCTTTCCAAAGCAAACTTCAAACTACTTGCATCCAAAGTGGAAAGCTTCACTATTCCCTTGCAGAAGGATAATGATATCCAGGATGCGGAATCCTACACTTAAGGCACTCTATATGCATCTTCAGGATTGCATGGACCGTGCTATCCCAAATAAAACCAAGACTCCTTCCTCAAGCAAGAAGAAACCAGTCTGGTGGACCCCGGCCATAAGCAAACTTTACAATAAAAGGAGGAGACTTGTACAAAAAAAGGCCAAATCTCAAGTAGAAAAATCATCCCTGATCAGCATTAGTAAGTAATTGAGGGCCCTCATCAAGTCAACTAAAGCTAATTTTGAAAAGAAAGTTGCCAAGGATGCCAAGGATAACCATAAGGCCTTCTATGGCTACGTCAAAAACCTAAATGGCAACGCTCAGGTCTGTTCTGAGCTAGTACAAAATGGGACAAAATACACTGACCCTTCTGACATTGCCAACATCTTGGCTGACAGGTTCAGTGCAAATCCCCCCCCCCCCACCACCACCACCTACAGGGCCTGTTACCATTCCAGGGGATTGTGTAAGTCCAATTATTACTGATACGTTGGTTAACAAGGCTCTATCTAAAGCTAAAAATACTGCCTCCATGGGACCAGATGGTGTCCCGGGCTGTGTCATACGCGAGCTCCAAAAGGAATTAACCCCGCATCTTAATACCCTGTTCAGTCTCAGCCTCTCCACAGGATATGTGCCCATAGAATGGTGCATGGCAATGGTGGGGCCATAACAGACCCTGGGAACTATCGACCAATAAGCTTGATCAGTCTGATCTGTAAGGCTATGGAGTGAATCATTATGGAACTCCTAAATGGAGAGATTGGGAACCTCCAGTCACTGGACCCCACACAGTTTGGCTTCGTCAAGGGCAGATCATGCCTCCTGAACCTGGTGGATTTCTTTGAGACAGTTACTCAGGCTATAGATAAGGGAAAGGAGGTACACATGGCTTACCTTGACCTTGCTAAAGCATTTGACACCATTCCCCATTCAGGTATTATTGATAAGCTCACCAGCCTGGGCATAAACCCTTACGTCATAAGATGGATCGCAAACTGGCTAGCAGACAGATCCCATAAAGTAAGAGTAGTGGGAGCTATATCCGAATCCCGACCAGTAATGAGCGGTGTGCCTCAGGGCTCGGTCCCCTGTTTGGCATATACTTCTCAGAAGTACAGGAAAGCACGGAAGGGCTGTGGCTGACTAAGTTTGCGGACGACTGCAAACTGGCTGCTATAATAGAGTCTCCGGCCGACATGGAGATCCTCCAGAAGGGCTTAAATGAGACTGATGCATGGTGTCAAAGCCATGGTCTCAAGCTAAATGCAAAAAAAATGCGTAGTAATCCCCTTTGGAAAAAACAGAGTACCTGCAAACTACAACATAGTAGGTATTCCCCTGAAATCTATAGAAGAAATAAGGGATCTAGGGACCCAAGTAGATAGTCAGCTTTCCTTTGATAACCATGTTGCCAAAGTGGTTAGAAAATCCTTCTATGTGACCCATCTGATCACGAAAGGGTTCACATCAAGATCTAAGGATGTAATGGTGCCCCTCTACTCTTCCCTCATCAGACCCATTATTGAGTACAATGCACCAATTGGAATGTACCTGGCTAGACATCTCCAGCAGCTGGAGAGACCACAGAGGTACCTAACCAAGAGGATTACTGGCCTCAAACAGTTGCCCTATGCAGCAAAATTGAAAAAGCTAAAACTGTTATCTGTTGCATACCGCCTTCTCAGAGGCGATCTCTGTCTAACGTACAGAAACATGTCCAACCCAGAATTGTTGAACATGCTCCATTTTAGCAAAACCAAATCTACTCGAGCTACACGCTCTAGGGATATAAACCTCAACACAACAATGAATAGAACATGCTGGAGGGATAGATTCCCTTCGCAGAGACTTCCCTTACTATGGAACAGGGTCCCGATCTACATAAGACAGAGCCCTTCACTATCACTCTTCAAGAGGAACCTTGATGAGTGGATGAGTAACAGAAAGTTCACACCAGGGATCATACCAACAGCACTACTAGATAGGGGCCAAGGGTACTATCTGCTAGTACAAGGGTCTAGGGAACTAATAAAGGGGAGGTGAATACCGCACAACGTGGCTGGGCTAATATATGCCTTCAGGCAGATAGCCCAGTACCAACCTATGAACCTATAAAACCGGTCCTAAAAGCTAGACCACTTTTTAAGTAATCCTGGGTAAGCATTGTATGTAATTGGAATAATATATCCTGTTTGTTCTTCCATATTTCACACATTGATTTTTGCTTTTCTAGGAGCCAGCCCCCTTTTAAAAAGTAAGAAAGAGTATTGTATTGAAAGGGAATAGCTTTTAATTTTTCATCTTTTTGAATATTTATACAGCAGCTTTTATGTTTAATATTTGTATGTACACACACACACATATATATATATATATATATATATATATATATATATATATATATATATATATATAGGTTTACTATCAAAATGCCGACGTGTAATTGCACGGCTATGAAGTATTCGAACAACATATGTTCGAATACTTCATAGTTCGGCAGGTTATGTGAGCGAATGTTATCCTTGTGAATGGACTGTGCATTCGCAATTATAACGTTCGCTCATGTAAGGGGATCGCGGTACAGTGCGGTTAGGGAAATACATCCCTTTCCTCACTGTAGTGCAATCTCGGAGTTGGAATATTAAGTTGGGGGGGTGTGGAGGGTTCAGGGGGGCTTGCCCCCCTGCGTAGATGTGAGTGCAGGTTAGTTAGGTAGGGAGTTAAGGGAAGGGTGGGTGTGCTGTTTTCGACATTAGGTGCATACGGAAATGTTCATTTCCGATGTTTAAATTCGAAGTCCCGTACACTTTTTTTTTTATTTTTGATAGTAAACCATATATATATATATATATATATATATATATATATATATATATATATTCTTCTTTCAGCTTTTCCCAGTTAGGGGTCGCCACAGCGGATCACCTGTACGCTTATGATTGGCAGTGGAGTTTTACGGTGTTGAGTTGCCAGCCCGGCACTTCCACAGAAGGCACACACATGCACACACTCACACCTAGGGCCAATTTAGAGTGTCCAATCCACCTACAGCTTGTCTTTGGGATGTGCGAGAAAACCAGAGCACCCGGAGGAAACCCACGCAACCACAGGAAGGACATGCAGACTCTGCACAGAAGGCACCCCAGCCAAGGATCAAACTGGAGAACCTCTTGATGTGAGGCGTCAACGCTAACCTATATATGTGTTAGGTATTATTGCAAAAAAGTTTTTTATATATTTTGTTTTGATTTAAAAATGGGTGCATTGTCATATGAGCATTGCAATTGGTTGATTTGTTTTTTTATAACCCATGAAATGGTTTGTAAGTGTTTATATGGTCTGATGAAGCGAGCAAGGTCTCGTGAAAGTGCTCACCTAATACAATTAAAGTTTTGAATTTTATGACTTGGCTGTGTTTTGGAAGCTACACAATTTTTTTCTGTAATACAGTTATGTCTATGTTCTCAGTGAATGAAACAATGTTGCTTTGAAGTCTGTTTCACCAGAGGCACATTGCCTTACTGTTTTAGTTTTTCCTTCACCTGTCATGGAGGAGTGTTGTACTGCTTTTGTCTTAGCATACTGTCGTTGCTGGAGGAACAATTAGTTGTGAAGTGCTAACTAAGAGGAGAATAAGTAATCACATGTTTTAGAGTTCTTCAAAAGTGAACCAGTAATTTACAGCAAATGCATTTTCAGGAATACGTAGTAGATAGTATCAGTGAAAAGTAATAGCCAGAGATGGACAGGATAAATTTACCCCTTGTTGTAATATGACTAAAATGTTATTTTGGGGAATATTTGCATATGGTTATAAGGACAGGACAGCAGAAGAATGAACTACTTATTAATTTTGATTTGAAGTTCACCGGGAGATCTTGCATTTCTACAAAATCACTTTCCAGGGTATAAGTAAACATCTGTGATACTATGTATTCATAAAACTAGGTCATAAAGTTAAAATTTGGATTATATAAAGCATATCTGGTTAAACACGAGCACATGCATTTTATAATACAACTTCACAGTTTCAGCTTTTCCATGATAAGCCTCTACACAAGCATATTCACGTATAAAATTCTGGTGAACTCTTGTTTTGAGATTGATCTGTGACTGTACTATCATCACCGATTTAATACCCCCCACATAAATATTGTGCAATCCAGTGTGAGAATGTAGTAAAGTACTGCTATATATTTTGAATTTTCTTTGACTTATTCTTCTTCATTTTATCCAGCCACTGCAATCAGCAATTCCTGCAGTTGCTGTATAGTGTAGGCCTACATTCAGCATTGGCAAATACTTGTACCTACATTTTGTGGGACACTTTCAAATTGTTTTTAATTGAGCGTGCTTGTACTTTCTACATTGTACATTATTTTAGTGCTCTTGTCAGGAGCTTCTTGTAACCTGATACTTTTCTTCTTCATCTCTGGTCTAGGAAAGTTAAAGCATCACATCTTAATTTGTAAATATCATGCAGGTAGGTAATACTTCCAAATCAACAATGGCACATTGCCAGTACAGGACCACTTTACTGTAACATAGGATAATTAGAAGGAAGGTACAAAATAAAAGCACAAATAGTGAAATTTGGCTATCCAAAATGAGTAGAATGCTAATGCAGAATAGAACGAAAGTGTGGAAAAAATGGCAAACATATAAACACCTCAAATTCTTGAAAACTTCTCTAACCAAATGTTCCTCAACATCTAATCCCTACCCTGCCCAACAGCCACAAATCATCACATCCACTTTTACCTTTAAGCCTATGCCCACATCCTATATAAAACTACTCTTAAACAAACTTAAACTCTGCTCTTCAGCTGATGACCTTCCAAGCAAATACCTAAAAATAGCAGCCTGTAGCATTGCCTGTCCTGTCTCAATCCTTATAAATTGGTCATTCCAGGAATCCCATATTCTCTGTCTCTCTGGAAAAAGTCAAACATTATTCCTCTGCACAAAGGAGGAAATTCAACAGACATTAATAACTTTAGACCTATAACAATCTTATCTCCCTTCATCAGAATTGCTAGACTGCCCCCTGCAGGAACAACTCTTATCACCAATACAACATGGCTTCTGTCATTCGATTAGTACTAGCATTGCCCTTCTAATCTATATAGATACTGTCAGTAAAGCTAGAAATAATGGCAGACTAATATATATATATATATATATATATATATATATATATATATATTTTTTTTTTTTTTTTTTTTTTTGGGGGGGGATGGCTGTATGATTTATGCTTTGGATGAGGAGTTCAGGACAAGTCTAGAATATGTTTTGTACTATGATTACAGCAGAAGTGAAAGTCATATACATTTCCTCAGACAGATTCATTTTTTGTTAGTACAAACCTGACATTATCAAAATTCCCTGTGTTGAGGTGGGTATAGTGTGTGTGTGTGTGTGTGTGTGTGTGTATTTGTGTGTGTGTGTGTGTGTGTGTGTGTGTGTGTGTGTGTGTGTATGTGTGTGTGTGGTTATTATTGGCATTTTGTTCTTGGAAAATTTTGCTAGGAATTCCAAGTGAGTTACTGGTATATGTCCTTTTACACACACACACGTCAAATATATGGTTTTATAGTTTTTTTTTCACCAGTCATCTTCTGGCTTGTTGCATTATACATAATTTTCATTACAGATGTGTCTATATACCTTATTCTTAGTCAGAAAGGAGAATGTAACACATGTCCCCAATAAAGTGTTACAATGTTGGCATTATATTAGCAATGAAAAGCACATACATTTTTTTATAAATGTTGATGTTTCCTGAAAATGACTGTATGGTAGTATAAATTTGGGCAAGAAACAAACAGGCACCCAGGTACATAATATGTATGTCTAAAAATGCCAGACAAATGCATTCTGCAGCTGTGACTCCTGACAAATTATTTTCAGACATTTACTAGAATATTTCAAACAATTTATGAGATGTGGTCCTGTATTACTAGATAGCAGTGGTAGACCTGCTTTGCCATTTGGATTGCCTATTTTTGAATTTTGGTTCAAAAGAAAGATGCATTTGACATGTTTTTTCAGTCTGACAAATGCATTGTATATCCTAACAAAATCACTAGTGTGTTCTTGAGAAGGCAGAACTAAAAATATCTTTTTTTTCTCTGAAAACAAAGTTATGTATTCTATCCCATTGCAGTGGTATAGAAGGATGAAGCCGAGACTATTGCCCAGGTGAACAGTAGACGGTTACTATCATGGGCACCTGAGAGCATGGGCAGAAGAAATGAGCTTCTGTGGCTGATGCCATCTCACTTGTCCGTGGGGAGAAGGGGATTGCTAGGCCTATATTTTTGGTGACATCTAGAAGCAGATGGGTGTATAACTCAGCTGAAAGGGTTTGGTTTGATCATATCTCATTGGGCAGGATACTCTGTGCTGAGGCAGAGAAACTGGAAGTGTGTGTGGAACATGCATTCCTCCTGTTCCCAAACAGCCAGCTGGAGCAAATCTGTGAACAATACAGTTAGGAGGTAGGACACTCCTGAAGACTCTCAGATGGCCTGCTTCCTAACACATGATCCTTACTACTGAGAGAATAAATGGGCTGATAAAACTTCCTAGGCAGGGGCAAACTGTCCATAGTGATGTTACCAAGCCCTAGGATTTTTTGCTTCTACAACCTTAGAACAAATGAGGCAATTGTGTAGTGAACCTATTGGGCAGGATACTCTAGAGGTGAAGAGGGGAAAAGTAAAAAAAAAATACAATTTGAAATTACAAAATGTTTTATTTTATCACATTGTATCACATATTTGTCTTTGTGATATCAAATTACCTTAATGCATTATGCTTTATACTGTGCTGCATCAGGGTGTTTCATCCTAAAGATATTATAGTAATATCTCAAATTATTATTTTATCTGTAGGATTAAATTGAGGCTAGAATGGCACATAAAAACTGATAAATTACATTTTGTAAAGCAGTTTAAGGTAAAACTGTAGTTAGTACAGGTATCATGATTCTTTAGAATAACATATATAACATTTAAAGGAATAAAACAGTCCTTTTGCAACTTTACACTTAAAAGGAGTAAGAGTTCCTGAATCAAACTGATTTTTATATGTTATATTTTAACAGTTATGTTAATATGTTTGTTACCTTCCCCTCCTTTGACTAGGAGACTAAGAATACAGTATCAGTATCTGCTGTAGGTGATTTTTACTACTATTACTTCTGGAAAATTTTATGGGAATATATAAAACCATTTTGGGGACATAGGCACTGGTATATATGTAATAAAACTGTTTAAATATACAGCAGTCTAGAGGCAGTTCTCTGAAATGATTGGTAGTAAATGATTTGATTTTTTAATTTCCATTTTCTTTCAATGAGGGTAAACATGACTCCCTTAAAATATTAGGTGTCTGAGTCTTGCTTATTCCAGCTGTGACCCTCTAGAACCCCTTTTCCTAATCTGTTAGTGAAGGCCAACCATATCAGAGATTTTATAGAATTAAAATCAAAACAATGTTGTATACTTAGAAATGATGTCAGACACTAATCTTGTATTCTTAAAAATGTGATCATAGGTCATCTAATAGTAATGCTAAGTTTAGCTTCATTTTGCATTATTTTTCATTACTTTAATTGATTTTTGTGCTTTTAAGTAGTTGCAGTAGTGTTTCCTCATTACTTACTGCTCATGTGCAAAACAAACATATCACAAAGCTATGTTAAAGCCATAATGACCATTTGGTAGTAGTGGTGGTTAAAATATCTATCATGTAACACTGACACATATTTATAGACTTGGAGCATTTTATCTTTGATGCATTAATGTCAGCTTTACTGACACATTGTCGATTATAGGAGGCATTATTACCTAGTTCTAAAGTTATTGAATATGAATGTTGAACTTGCTGCTTGTTTACAATTTGACCCAGGACACGTAAACTGATATTTTTGTGATAATGCATCATAATAGTAATAATTCCTCTTAATGTGTAGCTTTTATTTTAATCTGTTTCCTCTGCCTTAAACAATAGTTGATATGGATGACAATACTCAGAACAGTGTCGCTGTAGTATCTGTCAAGTATAGTTGCTGTATGAAAAATGCATTTTATAGTTTTTCTTCTCACTATTTGCCACAGACTTCATTGCAATGACAGGTTAATTTATTTTCATTACTCTGCTTAAACGTTATCATGCAAGCAGAGGACATCCTCTTTATCCATGCACTTTATTAGACATCGTCTGAGCTATGGCTACTGCTTACTCTTCGTACTATCCCACAGTATCCATGCTCACTATATGTGCCTAAAATATATATGGCCCAGTAGAGTTAACAACAAAACGTTGAGTGCAAACTGCTATGACATATGTTTTCAGAAGAAGTGAGAAAGTAAAGTGTTCATGTGAGGGTGGAGAAAAGTGAGACCAGGAAGACTCGAGGAGACCTCAGTAACTCAGGAGAAAGGCTAGAGACCATGAGGAAGTAATTTGTAGTAGTAGCAGCAGCTCAAAAATGCAGAAAAGGAAATAAGCCATTAAGCTGTCTGCAAATAAAATGAAATTTGTGATGGAGCTGAAAAAGTGTCAGGTGCATAAAGAGATTGAAGAGATGGCAGTCTACTTTAATATGAGAGCAGTGATAAACTTGAACAATGATATGCTAAACACAATAGTATAAAATGTGGGAGGTATTTCAATACTAGAATACCTGGAGCAGAGATTGCTAGTGTGTGTGTGTGTGTGTGTGTGTGTGTGTGTGCGTGTGTGCGTGTGTGTGTGCGTGTGTGTGTGTGTGTGTGTGTGTGTGTACATATATAATGAATTGAAGGAATCGTAAAAAAATGGTGACATCTGCTTTAAAAAAATGAAAGTGCAAAAGTATAACACAACTGCTACTGCTCCTTTTTGAGGAAACCAGACTGAATTCCTATTTGAGGTCGGAGCAACAAACAAGAGGTAGCATGCAGATGCTATTATTTTGCAGTTAACATCATCTCGATTCAGCTACTGCAGAAATGTACAATCATTTGTTGCAAGAATTCATTTGTTACAAGAATTCATAATTTGCTATGCAAAAAAAGATATGGAAGCTAGCTGAATTATTTCAGACACAACTAATTCATTTCATATCAGAATCAGAAAGCCATTTCACTAATGAACATCTTGATATTTTGGATGCTAGATAATTTAGATGAGTCAAACTGAATGACTCATTCTGACTACCTGCCAGTTTAGTTAATGATATTATAGTCAAGAAAACTAGAATTGTTGTCATTATGTCATAATAATGGGCATGCTGTTTCAGATACCATGGCTTCCTTCCTTAACACTGTGCCATTGCCTCAAAGTAAGTCATTAATTCAGGGAGTATGAAGGGAGAGATGTAGGCAAGGAAGAAAGAACACTCATTTTTACTAATGTGCTTAGATCACAAGCTGTTTTCATAGTTTTTCATCAGTGATTCTTTGCAAAAATGTACACACAAGCAGCATGTAAATGTATGCATACAATATTGAAACAGCTGATCAGTTGTACAGATCTTTATATTTAAATGCTAATCTGCATAATTTATACATGTAACCTCCTGCAGATTAAACATGCTACTGCTGCATACAGAACATGCAGCTGATACTGCTGCATACAGAACATGCAGCTGATACTCATACAGCTGATACTGCTGCATACAGAACATGCAGCTGATACTCATACAGCTGATACTGCTGCATACAGAACATGCAGCTGATACTGCTTTCTGTAATTTCTACCAAAATATATGAGAATAGCCATAAACTAAGCAATACTCTGGTACTGTCCTTGTGATCACTCTAGGAGTATGAAGCGAGTTGTCAGAGAGCTAGTGATTAAGTGCTGTGACAAATGACATTGACGTATATCATATTTAAATATAGCCACATTCATTGCATTTAAGTTTAACTGAAGAATATTTTGTTAACAGAAGTACTCAAATGAAGCAAAACCACGGATCCTGTATATTCCACTGAAAACGGCCAAAACACTCCAGCGAGTAAACTGTAAAAATGCTTTAATTTTTATATTAAGTGTACAAAAATAAAATCCACTTTTCATCAAGAAAGTATCCCAGCTTCCTCAGAAAGCTATTATAAATTACTACATCAGGTGTCTTAAATATATTAAAACAAATCACATGGTATTTTAATTAAACCTTAAAGTGGTACCAGTGCTCACGTTTGTATTTTTCTTAATACTGATAAATAGTTAGTAAATGTTACATCCGTAAACACGTGTGATTAATTTCTACTACTTTTAAGAACTTTTCTTTACAGAATTATTAATAATGATAACTGTATATTAAAATATGTGGTACCACTCAGACCTAATCCTTTAAAAAAAAAAATAAAAAACACTTATACTCTGTAGCACCTGCCAACCTTGAACATTCTGTCTATAACCGTTCTAACGTGCATGTAAAATACTATAAAATGTAGTAAAATACTGTGAAATAAAGTAAAATGAAATAAAATAAAATAAAGTTGAGTTGAAATTAAGCTAAATGAAATTAAGTAAAATAGAATAACATAATGGACCACAAAATATGTGGTACTTTATAAAGCCATCAATTACTAGGTATTGTTGTTATTACTGTATGTTATTGTTATTCAAACTCCTCTGAACCAACCAACAGACTTTACAGGAACAAAACCCACTTTTCCTAAATGTGGTGTAAAACTCCCATCTTCTTTATCTGGCTAGGTTTTTTAACCTTAAAGTACACATTATAGAGCTCATTTCATTTATGCCTGGATATTGGCAGGCATTCACTCTAAGTTGCCAGAGGAGTTCGTTTCTTTCTAATTTTAAAGACTCAGGTCCACCTCTTCCATCATTCCTTAATTGGTCAAGAACCCTAAATTTAAATTCATGTCCCTCAAATTCGCTTATGAGCCTAGCTAGCGCGTTTTCTAGTTTGTTTTTACTTATACAATATGTATGTTCATATATTCTCTCGCCCAGCTTCCTATCAGTTTTACCTATATAGAAAGCTGGGCACATTGCACATTTAGCTAGGTAAACAACTTGTTTACTACTACAGTTATATCTCCCAGTGGTAATAAATTTCATATTGGCTGTTGTGAAATTGCATCCCGTGTCAATATATTTACAAAACCGGCACATATTGCACTTGTACATGCCCTCTCTGTTGGTAAATGGTCTAGGGTTGGCTTCTAGAATGGCCTTTAGGTTGTTAGCTTGTCTGTAAGTTATTTTAGGTGTTGGTGGGAAGATTTCCCTAAATTGCCTGTCTCTTATCAAAATATCCCAATTTTTCAAAATAATATTTACTACTTTGTGAGAATCAATATTAAACGTACAAATAAAACTGTAAGGATTAAATGTATGTTTTTCTAAACTTACCCATGATCTTCCTTTTTCTTTATTATTCAAAATTGGGGTGTATACTCCTATTGTTTTTTTGTGTTGAACCTCCTTTATGATCTCATATAGGAAATGTGATGGGTAACCTCTCTGTGAGAAGTATAATGTTAATAACTTACATTCATCTTCAAATTCGGTGTCTTTGGTAATCATCCTAGCA
The DNA here is from genome assembly GCF_019279795.1 of Protopterus annectens. Classification (NCBI taxonomy): domain Eukaryota; kingdom Metazoa; phylum Chordata; order Ceratodontiformes; family Protopteridae; genus Protopterus; species Protopterus annectens. The sequence continues at coordinate 579,879,516 of NC_056737.1, forward strand.
GCCCTGACCACTTGTCCTTTTACCACTGATTTTTTCTGATATGTAGGGTGGCAACTGGTATAGTGTAAGAACATGTTAGAATATGTGTCTTTATGGATAATCTTAGAAACAAAAGTCTTTTCCTGGTAGTCTTTACGCAAATCTACATCCAAATATGCTATACTATCTTTATTATAGTTAAATGTAAATTTTAAAAAGTTAGTACTAGTATTAAACATCTCTAGCATCTGTTGTACTTCATCTACAGTGCCCTGAAATAGAATAAAGATGTCATCTAAGAAATGAGTATAGAACTGAATCTGATCTTTATAATTTGGATTTTTCAACACATATTCTCTTTCCCAGTATGCCATTACCAGGTTTGCTAGGCTGGCAGCACAAGGGGAACCCATTGCCACTCCAACTTTCTGATGGTATATTTCGTTGTTAAAAAGTACATAGTTATAAGATAATACTGTGTCAATTAGTTCTTCTACAAGTTGTATCTCACTTGTAGGAGCATCTAGGGTTCTTAACATATGTGAAACCCACTCTATCCCTTCATTATGTAGGATAGATGAGTAAAGGTCTTTCACATCAACTGTGACAAAAAGTCTGTTTTCACTAAACTCAAGCTTGTTGATAGTCTCCAAAAATGACCATGAGTCCTTAGATATTTTGGTTTCACATTTAATATATTTCTTCAGAATGTTGTCGACCACTTTAGCACATGTGTATGTAATACTATCCCTACCATCCACCAGGGGCCTCATAGGTGGATTATCGATACATTTATGTACTTTTGGAATCCCAAATAAAATTGGGATTCTAGGAGCAGGTTGAGTCAAGTAGTTGTAAAGTGTTTTGTCTATTCTTGCTTCTATGTACAGTTCTTCTATGAAGGCTGTAACCTTCCTATATGCCCCATGTAATTCATTTCTATATGCTTCTACATACGTGTGACTATCTAAAATGTCAAACATTCTTCTGTTGTAATCAGTGATGTTCATAATAGCAAGGCCCCCTCCCTTATCGGGTTTCATAATACGTACTGGGGCCTGACGTAAAAAACTTTACGATATCTCTGTCCTCTCTACTAATGTTTTGACTTTGACTTTTTATGTATCTTGAAGTAGATCCTATGTTCTTAAGATTACGTATATCTAACTCGTTAACCTGTTAAAGCATTTTTACAGTTTACTCGCTGGTGTGTTTTGGCCGTTTTCAGTGGAATACACAGGATCCGTGGTTTTGCTTCATTTGAGTGGTTTTTATCTTCAATAGTTTGTTTTTTTTGTGTTTGTGTTCATGGATCCTGAAACACCACTCAGTTCAACCCCTGCCTTCAGCCAACATTGAGGGGAAGGTGACTTGACGGCCCTTATCGAATTGTTGTCTCAAAAAGTGGACAACCTTTCAAAAAGATTAGATGATACTATTCACTCACAAAGAGACCCATGCCAACAGGGTCTAACTTTTGGTCCTGCCAATGTGAACGTAGCCATTCAGAATGGGCGTTCCTCTTTGAACGATCAACCAACGAGACGTTGAACGGTCCTGGACTTCATAGAAGCGTTACTGCTGATGAATCTGTTCTGGGGAATATGCTCAACAAGGTACAACAACCTAACAACACAACACCATTAACTGTTCAAAACCTGAATTCCTGGGTGAACAGAGCCTTTTCATTTACTGGAATTAATACAAACAGTACTTCCGAGGTTAACCAAGAGGTAAGGATGGACTTATCCACTAAACTGAATATGTTTGATGAAAAACTATGTAAACTAAGGAAAGTACAGCTAGAAATAGCATACTTTCGTGAATGTATCAGTTTAAAAATAATACCTAAAGGGCTTAGACTTTGGCAGTACCCCACAGGTCTCACTGAGGGATCTGCTTTTCATAAAGCCCTAACTTCTTTGTTCGACAGACATGGTATAGAATTATTGGAAGTGCTATGTACACATTACCAACTTACTGTGGACAAACTCCTAGTGGAGACTGAGACGTTAGACTCGTGTATTAAGAACGACACGAGTTTCTCCAGGTATCGGTTTGAGTATGACCGAATATTTGACAGTATAGAGCAGTATTTAACAAAAATTAAGAGTGATTTAAAAGACTATGAAGCAGGTGTAGCATATCCCAAGCCACCTACATCTCAAGGAGGGTTTTTAATTGACGAAAATGGCTCTTTAAACATCAGAGAAGAGACCCAGAATGTAGAGGTTGACCTTGACAATTCTCCTAGTAGTAGAAACCAAACAACAGGGAACCAGCACTACGTAAACTCAGGAACTATCCGTCAGAGTGAAAGGATAGCATCCAACAACAACAATACAGATAATTTAAACCAGAATAAACCTTCAAGTAATCAGAACGTAAGAAATTTTCGGTATCGAGCCTCGAACCCTGTACTCTCGTAAGCGAGGTCAACAAGGAACAAGAACAAATGGTAGTTGATATGGACCATGGTTCACCCTTAGACAATGAAGTTAAATGTAATGTTTTGTACAATTCTAATATGGACTTTAAAATTTTTAACTATGCTGATATTGTTATAAGTCCAGAAGCGATCGACCTATTAGTGAAAGGCCATACATTTGTTCCCACCGTACAACTTGATGTGGCAACTACCTTGATTGACCTTAAATTATTTATTAGGAAACTAAACCTAGTAGCCTTAATGGGTGAAGAAATGAATAATAAATCTGATTATTATGTTTCGAGTGTATATAACCCTCCTTCACACCCACTTTTAGCACTGTTTGAGCAGGTTAACGAGTTAGATATATGTAATCTTAAGAACATAGGATCTACTTCAAGATACATGAAAAGAAAAGTCAAAGTCAAAACATTGAGAGGATAGAGATATCTTAAAGTTTTTACGTCAGGCCGCAGTACGTATTATGAAACCCGATAAGGGAGGGGGCCTTGCTATTATAAACATCACTGATTACAACAGAAGAATGTTTGACATTTTAGATAGTCACACTTATGTAGAAGCATCTAGAAATTAATTACATGGGGCATATAGGAAGGTTACAGCCTTCATAGAAGAACTGTACATAGAAGCAAGAATAGATAAAACACTTTACAACTACTTGACTCAACTTGCTCCTAGAATCCCAATTTTATTTGGGATTCCAAAAGTACATAAATGTAGCGATAATCCACCTATGAGGCCCCTGGTGGATGGTAGGGATAGTATTACATACACATGTGCTAAAGTGGTCGACAACATTCTGAAGAAATATATTAAATGTGAAACCCAAATATCTAAGGACTCATGGTCATTTTTGGAGACTATCAACAAGCTTGAGTTTAGTGAAAACAGCCTTTTCGTCACAGTTGATGTGAAAGACCTTTACTCATCTATCCCACATAATGAAGGGATAGAGTGGGTTTCACATATGTTAAGAACCCTAGATGTCCTACAAGTGAGATACAACTTGTAGAAGAACTAATTGACACAGTATTATCTTATAACTATGTACTTTTTAACAACGAAATATACCATCAGAAAGTTGGAATGGCAATGGGTTCCCCTTGTAGTGCCAGCCTAGCAAACTTGGTAATGACATACTGGGAAAGAGAATATGTGTTGAAAAATGCAAATTATAAAGATCAGATTCAGTTCTATACTCATTTCTTAGATGACATCTTTATTCTATTTCAGGGCACTGTAGATGAAGTACAACAGATGCTAGAGATGTTTAATACTAGTACTAACTTTTTAAAATTTACATTTAACTATAATAAAAATAGTATAGCATATTTGGATGTAGATTTGCATAAGGACTACCAGGAAAAGACTTTTGTTTCTAAGATCTTCCGTAAAGACACATATTCTAACATGTTCTTACACTATACCAGTTGCCACCCTACATATCAGAAAAAAATCAGTGGTAAAAGGACAAGTGGTCAGGGCTGCTAGGATGATTACCAAAGACACCGAATTTGAAGATGAATGTAAGTTAATAACATTATGCTTCTCACAGAGAGGTTACCCATCACATTTCCTATATGAGATCATAAAGGAGGTTCAACACAAAAGAACAATAGGAGTATACACCCCAATTTTGAATAATAAAGAAAAAGGAAGATCATGGGTAAGTTAAACATACATTTAATCCTTACAGTTTTATTTGTATGTTTAATATTGATTCTCACAAAGTGGTAAATATTATTTTGAAAAATTGGGATATTTTGATAAGAGACAGGCAATTTAGGGAAATCTTCCCACCAACACCTAAAATAACTTAGACAAGCTAACAACCTAAAGGCCATTCTAGAAGCCAACCCTAGACCATTTACCAACAGAGAGGGCATGTACAAGTGCAATATGTGCCAGTTTTGTAAATATATTGACACGGGATGCAATTTCACAATAGCCAATATGAAATTTACTACCACTGGGAGATATAACTGTAGTAGTAAACAAGTTGTTTACCTAGCTAAATGTGCAATGTTCCCAGCTTTCTATATAGGTAAAACTGATAGGAAGCTGGGCGAGAGAATATATGAACATACATATTGTATAAGTAAAAACAAACTAGAAAACGTGCTAGCTAGGCACATAAGCGAATTTGAGGGACATGAATTTAAATTTAGGGTTCTTGACCAATTAAGGAATGATGGAAGAGGTGGACCTGAGTCTTTAAAATTAGAAAGAAACGAACTCCTCTGGCAACTTAGAGTGAATGCCTGCCAATATCCAGGCATAAATGAAATGAGCTCTATAATGTGTATTTTAAGGTTAAAAAACCTAGCCAGATAAAGAAGATGGGAGTTTTACACCACATTTAGGAAAAGTGGGTTTTGTTCCTGTAAAGTCTGTTGGTTGGTTCAGAGGAGTTTGAATAACAATAACATACAGTAATAACAACAATACCTAGTAATTGATGGCTTTATAAAGTACCACATATTTTGTGGTCCATTATGTTATTCTATTTTACTTAATTTCATTTAGCTTAATTTCAACTCAACTTTATTTTATTTTATTTCATTTCACTTTATTTCACAGTATTTTACTACATTTTATAGTATATTACATGCACGTTAGAACTGTTATAGACAGAATGTTCAAGGTTGGCAGGTGCTACAGAGTATAAGTGTTTTTTATTTTTTTTTAAAGGATTAGGTCTGAGTGGTACTGCATATTTTAATATACAGTTATCATTATTAATAATTCTGTAAAGAAAAGTTCTTAAAAGTAGTAGAAATTAATCACACGTGTTTACGGATGTAACATTTACTAACTATTTATCAGTATTAAGAAAAATACAAACATGAGCACTGGTACCACTTTATGGTTTAATTAGAAAACCATGTGATTTGTTTTAATATATTTAAGACACTTGATGTAGTAATTTATAATAGCTTTCTGAGGAAGTTGGGATACTTTCTTGACGAAAATTTTTGTACACTTAATATAAAAATTAAAGCATTTTTACAGTTTACTCGCTGGAGTGTTTTGGCCATTTTCCATGGAATACACAGGATCCGTGGTTTTGCTTCATTTGAGTGGTTTTTATTTCAATAGTTTGTTAACAGAAGTAATTTTTTGTTATTATGTTTTGATGTATAAAAATGGTACATACTAACACCAAATGATTCTACAACAAGTTGAAAGGTCTTAAGTTGAGGATTATGACCTAAATGCAGAAAGACAAAATCTATTTTGGAGTCATTGATAAATCAGTGATTAGAGTAGATTCCATCATATGTAGTAAAGAACAATTTGTACATCTCTTGGTTTGTGCCACTTGTGTGAAGACAAAATATGGAAGCATTATGTTTTGGCATTGCATAATCTGAAAAGTAAAAGGCATTGTTAAAATTGAAAGGTATGCCTATAAAGAGTATTTTGTAGTTATAAGAATCTGCTGGTATTTGAACCTATGAGTTCACATGATTTTGCCTTTTATTACATAAGCAGAGTATTAATATATGAGTATTCCCTTATTGTAACATTGTAACAGTGACATTCACATTGCTCTTTTGGAAACACAGTCATATTGTCTCTTTGCTACCTGTACATCCATAACAGATACATATGACTTGATTGACTGAACATTTTTAAGGTGCTATTAAGAAAACATAATAAGAAACCTAACTGTTAAAGTACTTACCAGTTATCACAACCAGATTTACAAAAACCCATAATTTGTAATGTTTGCAAGAAACCATGTCTGCTAATCTATCAAGGGGTGTGTAAACTGTTTAAGTATTACAGTGTCAGAAACTTTTGCACACAGGAAGAGGAATAACAGCAAAATTCCCCTTCCCTTGTAGCATCCCCTGCTGACCTATACACCTGACTGCTGCTTGTCTGTAGTCATTAATGTAACAACTCATTCAAAGTCACCACTGTCCAAGCAAGACAAAGAGTTGGGACCATGGCTCTTTGACATAATCTGATCCCCTTCTTTGGAAATCTTCTTTTGCAGGTATCTGATCAGTTGTTACAAACCCCGGTTACATTTCAGACTCTTAGAAGGTACGTTAATTCACTTGCAACTCAGAAGTACTGATTTAAAATTACCGTTCTGTTTGTGTTGGTTTACAGACATCAGTGCCTGCCTTTTTCTCTGTAATGCTTGCTGTGTATGACACAGGACTTGCTAAAAGCTGTACTGCCTTTACAAACCAGTTAAACCCATTTATTTTAAGGTGTAGGTATACATACAACCCTGTGGACTGGAAAAGTCATGATCCGTAAGCAGGAATGCGACCTTTGTAAAACAGTCTGCCACTGCAGAGAAAGGCAGCAGTCCCCAAGCAAGCACTGAGACGTTACTTACTCTTCCTTAGAAGCACTTTCGCTTTTGGTGACTACTGGCCATAAATAGTCAGTGTGTATTTCGTGAGTCACTTTTCATTAGCTAACAGGGTAATGAGGAATGCAGGAATTGTAAAGCGGTGCGCCACTGCAGAGTTGCGGAAGAAATTAAGTGTGTCACCCAGAAGTACAAACGTTCACCATTTTTCCTCTTCCTGCCTCATTCCCACTGTGACAAAGTAGTACCTACTTCTTTACAGACCCCATTTTAGGTTAAGTAACCTGTTTCCACAGAAACATGACGAGTTATTCTACTTCGGAAATCTGGTTGCAATAATACGTAAGTACCAAATGTTCTAATGTCTCTTTCGGTGTAATGACACAGACTATATACTTAAACATTCCAGTAATATGGCAAGATCTGAGCTAATGAAAACAGGAAATAATTTTCAAGAAACTAGATACTAATTGCTTTTAAGTATATCTTTAGTTCTGAAAACTAGATTTACATGGTTATATCATTGTAGTATAGCTGTCTGTCTTTGCAATAAATGTGGATTTCTAGCTCATAAATGCCCTAAAATGCAGAAATCTGTACTTTTACATGTCGAACTCAAGAAATACTAATTCTGCTCTTTTTCCATGTACTGCTTACATCAAGCAATAGGATATTTCCTAGTATAATGTAATCCTGAACTTCACCTTTAAGCAGCCCCCTCATTACCTTTTCATCATTTCAAGAAGTCATGTTCGTATTTATGTCACATTTATCTTCAGAAGCTTTAAGATGTGGCCTGCTTTATGTGACTTGGAAATTCATCAGATAAATTGCCTGTAAAATTGTTTAAGATAAGCCTGGTAACACCCCAGACCCCCATTTTGCTTATATGAATAAATTCATAATGCACCACAGGGTTGTTTTTTTTTTCAGTCATTCTTTAGTGAGGTTAAATTATACAGTAAAGCTGAAGTTTCGCTTTGATTAACTAATTGAATATTCTCTCTCTGCCAGCATTCAAACATTCATATATAAAAGTAGTATGACTTGGGCAGGAGGACTATCAAGGTTATTAAAATACAATTTTAATAATGGTAATGACCTTCTGTTGCATGAAGTCTAAGTGCTGAGATAATAGGATAGTTAATACACTTTTACACAGTTTATATTAAAATGACTTTTCGCCATGATTTACTGAGCCTGAGATACTATCACACTTATTTTTTTTTAAATGCCTTAGAATTTTCATGGGAAGCTTAAGTAATTTTCTTTTTAGATCTGACATAAAATGTAGGCTTGGAAACTGATGGTTATAAATACGATTTCCAAGACCATACATTATGTGTGTATAAACATATACGTATTTAAAGGTGTATGTGAAGTTTATGTTTGTGTGCATTAAAGTGTATGTTCACAGATGTACTTTCATGTTTGTGCATGCTTATTTGTGTTTGTAAGGATTATAGAATTTCCAAATGCCACTGTATTCATTTTTGAAAAATAGTACATGTTTATGCCTGGGTATGTCCGGAGTATTGTGCTAAATTTATGTGCTATGATTTTGGGTGGGAATTTACTGCCGAACATTGGAGCTGGGTGGTGTTTGTTGCATCTGCTTAGACTGAGTCAGCACTGAAGGACCACAAAACATGTTGCTGAGTTTCAGTGCTCAGTAAATGAAACTGTGATTTGTCTTGAATAGTGGTCTGGGGTCTTTGCCATGATTCGGCTTAGCAGATTTCCACTCAGGCTGACACTTTCAGCCTAATATTCCAATTCTAATGGCAATGGGATGTGGGCTGCCAGCCAGATTTAGTCTGCGCAGGTAATTAGTGTTTTTTACGTTAAAAAAGCAAAAAAGCAGTATTTGAAGGCTTATATTAACTATAGTTGTGAGAGCAGGTCTGGTAATGGTATGCTTCCATTTTTTCATGTACTCCTTTCACTTAAGGCAGGGCTCAGAATTCCTTAAATAATTCTGTGAATAACAAGGTAGAGAGTTAACAACTAAGCGCCAAGAGTCGGCACAGAGTTTGAACACTAACTGGTTTTATTTTCCTTTCTTTTATAACTGTCACCCAGCAATTATTACTTATGCATAAGTATAGTACTTCCTTACAGATAAATTAAAACATTTCACAACACAGCCCTGTATATTTTAAAACTATAAGTAACATTTATGCTATGGTAGGAAAGAGAATTTCACGTTTGCAATGTTACTTTCAGGTGGTAGTCAGTTATTCTGTACATAACATGCAAATACACCGAATACCAAACTTTTGGTAGGTATCCACGGTGGTGGTGCTGCGGTAGCATTGTCACCTCACAGTAAAGACGCTGTCCGGTTCGATTCTCAGCTAGAGCGTCTTCTGCAAGGAGACATGCGTGAATGGGTGTACCTTCGTTGAAGGTTGTGCGTCAGGGCTGGTAACTCGGCATGTAAAAATCAACTACCAATCATTAGCGGACCGGAGTTCCGCTGTGGCGACCTCTAACTGGGAAAAGCCGAAAGACACAAACAAACCAAACTTTTGGTAGGTAGCATATATAGAGAACCAAAAAATATATAAATAAATTGGTATCTCTCCCATCTAGTGTTGGCCTTTTATAATTCATGTTGATGAAACAGTGCTAAAAATGTCAGTATATAATGTAGGATAGACATCACACAAACAAAATGACCATCTGATTATGTAGAAGATGACCTGTCAGGCAATTCAAGGTTTAAGCAAATCCAGTCTTGATTCTGTGGCAGTACAAAGCCATTCTGCAACATGTAGAACAGGAGAGAAAAAAGCTAAACCGGACTCTTTTCTTTCAAAGCTAGTACAAATTGTATCACAGAACACGGTAGCACTCTAACTGCTAGAATTTTATTTATTTATTTATTTAACATTTGTTAACCGGGATGGTCCGACTTGGAACAAAGCCAATTTTCAGTGGAGGTCCACAGAGAAACACTCCAGATGCATGTCTTTGTAACAGGAATTTGTCATATATTTTAGCTCATACATAATTCATGCAGTTTACTTCCTGGAACTTCTAGTTTCTAAGCACAGTGCTCCTATTACTGTACTATGGAAGAAGTCACTTCAGAGGGCTACAGAAAGTCTTGGTACTTCTATTATGGCTTACCTGGCTGTCAGATTAGCTTCAGAACAGACAATTTTACATATTTAAAATACAAGTTCACTATTTTTTAAGGTAGCAAATGTTAACAGTGTAGAATGACCACAGTTTTTTTCTGTGGATTTGCAGATTAGAATGAGCGCCATACTGCAGCGACTTCAAAACAGCTGACTTTTTCTTTCTTTCTTTTTTTCAGAAAAAAACACAATCAAATCCATAGTTATGCAAAAGGAGTTTTGCTTGTAAGTTACCATAGGGCTGTGTATCTGACAGCAAACTGTCAAATGTTAGAAATTAATTTTTAAACAAATGTCTTGAGTTTTTTGACTTCACAGGTAACCATTAGCTGGCACCAGATACTTTTTCTCTTCCACTGGGTCTTTTGAAGTTCCTTACACCACTTTCTCTTATCCATGTTCAAGGCCAGTCAGTAGATTGATAAACTTGGTGCTGTGTCATGCTGCTGCTGAGGAGTTTTTTGTTTTGCTAAATTCCATGCCCTTTGCACTTGTCAGTGACAGCCAGAGGTAGTAGGTCATGCAGTGGGCATCAGTGCCTGGCTCCTCACTTCTGCAAGGGGCTTGACATCAGTAGGATGCCCAACACATCTTCAGGTACTTAAGAGTTGTTCTTTCTCCAGTTTCCACCACAGAGAACAAGTGCTAATGTATCCCTGCATGCAACCCTTTCCCCACCCTCCTAGGATAGGCACACACTCTTTCTTCTTGCCAATGCTATCAATTTCCCAAGCCAAGAATCAAAGTAATGTTGTCTGGTTGTAAAGAGGGCTTTATCCCTGTACACCACCAAATAAAGTAGGATGTATAGTCTAGATGTTTATTACTAGAATGTTTTGCAATCAGTGAACTTCTGCATGATAATAATGAGAATAAAGCTTAATTCAGAGGGTCTTAAAGGGCACTTTACTTCCTGAAAAGAAGAAATGATAGAATATGTTATAATTAAAGTAAATAAATTAAAAATAAGTTGCATTTTGAGATTTAGAAAAGCTTACCATGAATTGGAATCATTAACATAGCTAGTTTCTTCCTCATGGTAATCCTTTCCAATTCATAGTTTCCTATACCACTGATATTTCCCTTCGAGCATAGGACCTGAGTATGGAGGAAGATCTTGCTGGTAGAGCTGCATGCTAATGTGGCAAACAAGGGGAGTGGCAAATGCTAATTAGTCATGTACTCCGCCACAGCAGTGCTGCAGCTCCTGATGTATGCTAGGGTTGCCACCTTTTCAGATGGCCAAAGTGGGACAACTGTGGTACAAACATCAGATTTTGCTGGCCAAAACATACCCACGGCCAGTACAAGGGACAGAAATTCACTTTTTTGCCTAAATAAAAGCTTATGCTTCTAGCATTTTAGTCACTTATTTTGTTTCTTATAACATTTAGGTGTTTCAGATACAGAATAACTGTTTTATAGAACTATTACATAAAATATAGGAAATCATTTTGCCCTAATATTTCAGGACAATTGCCATTTTTACAATTTTTTTGCAGGACACAACTGCTCAAAGAGGGACTGTCCCTCGCAAAGTGGGACAGGTGGTAACCCTAATATATGCAGCTGTGTAATTTAGAGAATCACTTGGCAGCATGAAATTTCACAGTTGGAGGAAAAAGTGAATGTTATCAAAAAATGACAGTCACCCATTCAGTCCTGTAGATGCAGTCGGGGTGCAGGTAAGTACAACAGAGAATTGGGTGTGGAGTGTGCTAATGTCTGCATGTGTGTAGACTTGTCTATTTTTTCCATAGGGGCATGAATGAAGCTGTAGGAATCTGTCCATGTGTCTGTCTGTCTCTCTGCCTGGATGATCACACTAGAGATGTCAGGTAGAGAACTGAGAGTCTGTATGTTTGTGTATGATGGAGGAAGTGGGTGGCTGTTTCCATGAATTTGATCGATTGTGGAGGGGTTTGTCTGATGATGGGTGAATGTGTGTAAGTGGAAGGGGATCCTTTACTAGGGCAATACATAAAATACTAGGGAGAACGCTGCTACTATCAGGTCTGACAGCACTGCTGTTAGAAGGTAAAGTGTGACTCAGAGAGATGATAATGAACAGATACTGAGGATTTTCTCTTTGCACATATAACTGTCTCTGAATTGAATTTTCTCACCATTATTGAAATTAACCTACCTGTGGTAGGCAATTTTCACAAAAGCGAGCAATTTTCTGAATTGTAGGGATGAAGTTTCAACTGTAAAAGTTTTATTCACGTGCAATTTTCCTTGTGAACAACTACATAATAGTACTGGATTGTGAAATTTGACTTAACTTTGAAAGTTATCTACTGGCATAGGCTGTTACTATGTGTCATCACTGCACCTGAGTCCAGTGCTTGCTTTAATCATGCTCATTCTTTTCTTTCTTACATTTTTTTTGGCTTCTCTCGGTGCCTATCAAGCCTTCATATTGTCTGAGACACTCAGATTGCAAGACTTCTGTGACCCATTCATTCCGTGGGGAGGGTGGAACTATGGCAAAAGTGCCATCATTTGCTTAGGGAAGTAGAGGAAATTTATCTTTTGAACTCCCTCTATTTCCCCAGTGTGCCCATGCTAGTGTCATCGAAAGGAAGATGTCTAGTGAGGGTACATGAAGGGCATGTCTTCTACTTGCACAAGGGATGTAAGTGAAGGCAAAGCATATCTGACATTCTCCAGTCTCAGCCATTGTTTTTTGTTTTTTTTTAACATGGAATGCACACATGCAGGCTTATACCTACACCCTTCCTCAAAACACTGGTGAGCAGGCATTGCCTTGTTGCTCATCTCTCAATTCCCAGTTCAGCTTCTCCGATGCCTGCACTGATAATCAAACACTAGGTCAGTTTTGTCATATTCAAGGCATTATTTCCTTGTGCCACAAAGCTGATAACAAATACTCTAGTTCTTTTTGCTGTCCCAGGCTTTTCAAATGTTCCATCTTTCTTTTCATTAATGTTTAGTGGCATGATGGTATTAGTTTGTCATATGCCTCTCAGCTGTCCTGAATTTCACATAATGTCCACATTTTGCCACATACTTTTTGTTTGTTCATTGTGCAATTTCTAGTCTTGGCAAATCAATGAGAATTCCAAATAATGACATACATTTGAGTGCCAGACTTCATATTCTTCAGAAAATGCATGTTAATGTAAAACATGTTAATCTAGTAACTTTCTAAGTTTATAAAAGCGATATTTAAACTGTCACTGATTCTGGCCTTGTGTCCCCCATTATTTTTGGTGCTGGGCAGTATTATTGAGCACAGAAGTTGAGGTATGGCTTGCCATAATTACCAGCTTCCTACTTCTTTAGCATTTGTTACTTATGCCATCTTGTTTTTTACGTTAGTAGAGTTTGAATGATATTCCTTTGGCTGAAAATATGAAAGCACAGAGCTCTTAAATCCTTTAAGTTTACATTTTTATTTCTTCAGTGTTTCTTATGTAAATATCTATCTATATACATCTCTCTTTCTATGGGTCTACTTGAAATGGACAAATGCTCATTTGAACAAAACCCATGTAACTAACATGAAGTTAACGAAACTTCACATTAACAAAACCTAACAGTAATGAAACACAAAAACGCAAAAATAACTTACCTAAAAACTACCACTTTAAACAAACACGAAAACAAAACAATACCATAAGTGGCTAAAACACCATACCAGTACTAACCCTTCCCATAACTGCACATTACATTAAAGTAACATGACAAGAAAGTGAGTACATAATTTCTGCAGGGGGGAAGCCCACCTGCACCCCCTATGTTGGGGAATCCCCCTACACACCCTCCGTAACTTAATTATGCCAACTCTGAGATCACACTACTTTGTGAAAAAAGGCATATTTCCATCCAGGTAGCTACTGGTGCAGCAGACTGCAGGTCAGTAACTGTTCTGGGTTTTTGGTTTTCGATATTGTAAAGTTTCTTTAATTTGAAGTTTCTGTAACGTTGTCTTAGTTATATGGGTTTCGTTCAAATGAGCATTTGCTCATCTGAAGGGGACCCATATGTATATGTATATGTATATATATATATATATATATATGCAGTTTACTATCATAATGTTGAATGCACATAGTCGCATGTACACATTGAAACATTTACGCAAAATCCATAGTGCTGCAAATTCAAACTGACTAAAACCGAACAGAGACATTTCTGAGCACTCCACACCTAAAAATAAGTGCTAACATGGGTCAAAAAAGGGGGCGAGATTTTGCAGATCAGAATATCAGTGTTTGGGTTTTTCAATAGTCAGAATTTGGAGTTTGCGGAAGTGGTTCGACGATGTGATGGTCAACATTTTGATGGTAAATATATATATGTGTGTGTGTGTGTGTGTGTGTGTGTGTATACATATATATATATATATATATATATATATATATATATATATATATATACACATACACACCTCACACGCGCACACACACACACATATATATATATACATATTTGTATATATGTATGTATAAATATATATATATATATATATATATATATATTTTTTTTTTTTCTGTATGTATATATTAAATATAGAATAGAGTGTATAACAAAAGGTAAAAAGGCATGGCTAAAATAAGAACAAGCAAATCCCACAATGATCTCTAATTACACAGTCCTCTTTGTTTCCTCTTTAGTTTAAGTCCAACAATGCCAATTCCGAGGTCAAGATAGCCTCACTCTAAAGACAACTACAAGGCCTACTACAGCTATGTCTGAAACCCCAAAGGCAGCACACACTAGTGTGCCAAACTAGTGGTCAGTGCTGCTATCATCACTGTGCAAAGTGTCATAGTAAGTTTGCTATCTGACAAATTCACCTCAAACTTCACCCCATCTCCCTCCATGAAATATCTACCAGCATAACACCCCTCCAGCTATTAAGAGGGTGTAGGTCCTGGCAGCAATTTTTAAGCTAGAAACACAACCACAGTAGGCCCTGATAGTATCCCAGCGTGCCTCCTAAATAGCTTGAAACATGACCTATCTGGACCACTTGAGTCACTTTTCAACTATAGCCTGAAAACAGACTTTCTACCACAAAAATGGAAGACTGCAATGGTTATCCCACTTCACAACAGTGGAATAACAACTGACCCTAGAAACTACATATATATTAGTCTTACTAGCCTAATAGAAAAAGCCATGGAATGAATTGTCAGAGAATGGGTAACCTTCAGACACTGCACCCAACGTAGTTTGGCATTGTCAAAGAAAGGTCATGCCTACTAAACCTGGTGGACTTCTTTGCATAAGTCACCAAGGAAATGGATGAGAGGAAAACACTGCATACCACCTACCTGGGTTTAGCCGTTTGATACAATACTCCACTTGAGTATAGCTGGCAAACTCACCAAACTGGGCATAAACTCCTACATAACTCATTTGATTGCCAGCTGGCACACAGACAGGACCCAGGAAGTCAGGATTGGTGAGACCACCTCCACTAAGAGACCAGTCAGCAATGGGATACCTCAGGGTTCCGTGCTCAGACTGCTCCTATTTGGCATTTACTTCTCAGAAGTAAAGTTTTAATGACAAGAGCCTTTGGCTGACAAAGTTTGCAGATGACTACAGATGGAGAGCTATCATAGATTCCCTCTCATGATACAAATATCTTACATTTGGGTTTAACACAGACAAATGACTGGTGTCAAAGTCACAAACTAAAACTTAACAGCAGGAAGTGCACTGTAGTGGCATTGTGATAACTGCCACCCAAGTTAACTCCAGCAATAAGACATCTCCTATAAGTTGACCCATTAGTCAGGGAGATGTGGACATATGTAGACCATAATCTGGCCTTTTACTAACATGTAGACAAGGTAGTAAGAAAATCAATCTGTGTTGCTCTAACTTTTAAGTAAGAGCATATAATCCAGGTCCACAGAAGTCATAGTGCCACTTTATTCTGTTCTTATCATGACCATCATTGAATATATTGCCTGCTTTAGCATGTACCTGACCAGACTATGCAACAGTTGGAATGCCCACAAAGGTTTCTTAGCAAGAGAATCTAGGCTATAAACACTTTGTCCTATATGGATTGCATTAAAGCTCTGTTTCTATACTCTGTCTCTTACAGGTTACTGAGAGATGATCTATGCCTGGCCTACAAAGCATCCTCAGATACAACTCGTTTGGACCTTTTGCACAGCCATGAAACTAACCGCATCAGAACCACTAGCTCCAACGATATAAATTTTGCTTGTAATATAAATAAGACATGTTGACGAGACAGATATGTGTCCCAGAGGTTCCCCATGCTCTGGAACAGGCTCCCCGTCCATGTGAAGCAGAAGCATCCATAACCCTATTTACGTATAACATTGACCAACAAGTGGGAAATCTGAAACTCACTCTGGGCCTGGCCTCTATGTCTCTGATAGTTTGGGCATTACTGTCTGCGTCTAACATACCCACCCCTAACATAACCTTTAGAAACTTCCTAACATACCCCCTCCAATAAATCCCCATGATACATACGGGCACAATTGGCTTGGATTTCACAGCTAAGCTTATAAAGTTCCAGGTGGTTATTATCCTAGTATATACCTATGAATCTATGATCTTTGATGGGATACCTGTTTCTTCCATTTGTTTTTTGCTTGTGTAATCTGCTTTGTTATATTTTGGAACATCTCTGATGAAGGACTCGCATCAAAGGTCCATTGCTTAAGCTTCACAAACCTTATAGGTGTGGAACTGGTCACAGTGCTTTGGCTGCCTGTCCGTAATTCAGGTTGTTGTAGCCTGATCTAAAATCCAGCTTAATAAATAATTTTTTTCACTGAAATAACTGATAATTTTTGTCTGCATGTGGCGGTAAATGTCTTTCTTTTTCTGACTCTACCAACTACTCTCATAGTGCACATCCTTAATTTCCCCAGGTTCATTAACTTTGGGGGAGTAACTGTTGGAAACATCCATGGTTTGGGGAGATTACATCTTTTGAGTTGTGTTTCAGTTATTTCTGTCTTTTTTCACATTTTTCTTAGAAGGAAAGTTGTTATCATGTGTCTAACCTATGGGTTATGTGTCTGGGCCTTTGTACAATTTGGCTTCCTACTTTTTAGTAACCCAATGACTCCTGCCAGGTTACAGTATTTATTTAATATATAATTTGTGCAGTGGAATGAGCTTGCCTTATTAGAAGTTACTACACAAAGAAGCTAATTTTCTTCTTTCTACACACCTTTACATTTTTGCCCCTACTTGTCAGATGTTACTTATATGCCTACCTGAGAATTTATCACAATATGTATTTAGCATTTCAAATACTTTCCAGTCTGTAAAAAAACATGATTTTTTGAGTTCCATTGTGCTTGTTGTAATACCTGGAAATGCTCTTTTGGAACATGGATAGGTTTTCTGTAAATTAGGCACAGCAGTACTAGATGCAAACTTTGCAATAGGATTCCTACATTAAATGTTTTTTTTTGCTTCTACTAAGTAACTTATTTAGGCTATCCAGAGCTGGGGAGACTAACATTTTTGTTTCATTAAGACTACCACAAATTTGTTCAAGTCAATGCACTGAATGTAAAGACCAAATTGTCAGTGTTAGACCAGAAAGTTCTGAACATGGTTCTAAACTATCCAAACTACCAACCCTGATTAAGTTATAAACTGAAAGGTTAATCTGTAAATATCATAGCATGTAGCTACGTCACCAAGCTCTATATCCAATCTGACATCTCTTGCTTTTAATTGTGTCTGTCCATGAGAATTCTGAGTCCCTACTAGGGAGCACTACTAAACCATTGTACATAATCACTTTGTTTTATATTTTCTAATGTTATCTAACTTCTTGTGTAATCTATTTAAGTTTGTCTATTTGGAGTTTTTCTCCCCAGGCCTCCACTGAAAATGGATATGTATCCAGTCGGACTATCCTGGTAAACAAATGTAAAATAAAATAAATTCTAGAGTCAGAACACTGTAGGTGTAAATGACCAATTATGTGCAGTATACTAATGAAGCCTGTGTGTAATTTAGAGGTTGTGTCAGATTTTGAAATTTATGACTTGCTTATTACGTTATCTCAGGTAAGTGTAGTCTGAAAAATCTGACTTCCAAAGGCAGCTGTGAAAAGCCCTTCCACTAACACTGACTTGTGATTACACTTTCTCTGTAGAAGTTGTGCGGTAGAGCTGGTCATACAACTCCACAGACTGCAAATCAGAATTTGTGTCTGTTCTTCCAGGATATTTTGAGGCACTGGTTGATGTTTGCTTCTTCATATTTGGGATGGTCGCAGAACCATTATAGTAAGCACACATGCACGTGCGTACACACACATGCACACACACAAGGAATAGCTACAGCTTGAGAATCAGGAGCATTTCAGTCTTGTAGCAATAGGAGTAAGAGGCAAATACTCATTATCTGCAGAATGCAGTCAGAACTGCAGAACGTTTTAACTGAACTAAATTTACATCTAACAAACACCAATTCTAGACCCTTACAAAGGTTGAATGGCAGTAAAGCACCATTAAAATGTAGCTATTTGAAAGTACTATCTAAACACTGTTTTAAGTACTGTTTTAATGAGAATACTACTAAAAGTATGATGCATGCAAGACCATTAATTGTCCTGGGGTTGTATTGACCAATTTCCTTTTCCAACCAAGTGCTGAAGTAGCTGTTTTTACTTGATATCGACGTTGGGCATTGTGGAGTATAGTATGCCACCCCACACCCTCTCACATGTGGGTGTCTATGAAAACATGTTTACCAAACAGAGAGCTTTGAGTTTTCATTCCCCCTGAAAATTGCTTATTTATACTGAAAGTATTTTCAGGAATTCAGCATTTGAATACATTATGCTTTTGGGAATAGCTGTAGAAATGCAGTACACATTACAAGTTGGTAGAAAGACATCTTTGTTGGAAATTGTAAGAATACATCTGGGAAACTACATAGCCCAGGGTACTATAACAATTTGTAAAACTATTGCATGGTAAAGTAAACAGTTTACCAAAGAAAAGTAGTGCATCAAGAGCAATCTTGTAAATTCTGAAATGTTATAGTGAGCATTAAAATAGCAAATCACAGAACTACAGAAATAAGCAAAAGCTGTCCAGGGTGCAAGAATGAGACACTTTTCGTTTGATATGAGGATCAAACTTAATCAGACAAACAAAGAATGAATAAAAAACACATTATTTAAAACGTAGTTTAAAAATCACATGATATCCACTTCCCTATCAGTAAAAGATAAAGAATAATTTTTTTTTTACTTCATGGATGCCCGCCCATAGCCTTCATTCATATAATTGAAAGCAAGAACATAAAAAGCACAAACTACTAGACGCCCAACTACTAGGTGTCACCTTATATAACTTGAAATATGTAAAAACATTTTAACATAGTACTTTGACATGCTGGACATTAAACCACAGATAGAAGATGGTAAATATAAGTGGTTTACCAAACAGATAAAATCTTTGCTACCTAGCACTTTTGTGCAACTTAAAGTGGTAGCCTGTGTTCGATGCCATACTAACTGAAGAGTCCCATACTACGAGGACCAAGTACATATCATACAGTTCTAAATACAATTGTTTATGAGCAATTGAGCCTTCTATTGTTTCTAAAAATTTATATAGTCATTTTGTACTTCCCACTTAATGCTGAAATTAATCGTTCTAAAGTACTGTACAGCTATTACCTCTCTCACTTTTTATGTACACTCTAAGTAGATATATATTAACCTTCATGTTTACCTTGCCAAACTTTTTAACTTTAGTATACATTTAATTGAAGAAAAACCAGGGAATTTATATGCATTTCATTTAATCTGCCAGAGTAATTCCAGTTCTTCTAGCCCTTTGGACCCCCTCTGATGTTGTATGGGACATGATCTATCGGGAAATATTTAAATGTGTGTTCTGGTTCCACCAATATGTGTTTTGCCAACGCATTGTCCAACTTCCCAATCAGCAATGGGAAGTTGGATAATGCATTAAAAAGTTTGGCAAGGTAATCGTGAAGGTTAATATATATCTATGCTTTTATTTTCTTGCTTTGAATTATGTGAATGAAAGCTAATGGCAGGCATCTATGAAGTAGAAAATTAATTATTCATTATCTTTGTACTGACAGGGAAGTGGATATCATGTGATTTTTAAACCACGTTTTAAATAATTCTTTGTTTGTCTGATGAAGTTTAATCCTCGTATCAAATGAAAAGTGTACATTAAACTAGAGCAGCTTAATGAATTTTTTAGCAGTCTTGTTCTTGCACCCTGTGCGGCTTTTGCTTATTTCTGTAGTGTTTTTTTATCTTGGTTTTTCTTGTTTTTGTAAATCACAGAACTACATAAAATTTGCCCAGCCAACATGTATTTGTGTGCATGTACATATATGGTCTGTATATAAGTAGCAGGTGCATGTGGATTTATAAATACATTCAGTCGCAAAATCCACATTTGCAATCTTAAGTGCAGATTTATTTAAAAAAAATGAAACTCAGGTTCCTGCTTTCAGGGTCTTGGAATTAGCACAAACATAAAATGTCAGTGCAGGTTTTAACTTTATTGAAAAGAAAATAAACTCTGGATTTCAAGATTGTTTGGAAGGAAGGAAGAACGAAAAACCTCGCCTCATTCCTTACAAGTTCACTGACTTTCCCCAATTTAACAAGCAGTGCTCACAGTTTTTCCGCAATCTGCTTTGAAGAAAGGAACGGTTCACAGTATTTTTGTTAAGGTTAACAGCTCCACATAAGTAGGTATTCGCTATGTAAATTGTAACAGCTTTTGAGTACGCTGACTTCCCTTTCAGCTTTTAGATGTAACTGCATATGTAGCACCTTTTTCCAGTGTCTTCCAGTTGCCTTTCTTTATGTACTCAGTGTAAACTTATTCCTGTGCCTTAGTGCTCCTCCCAAAAACTTCTAGGCAACAGAAATATTTTGCCTAGTGCTCCTGTTCCCTGAATATTCCTTCTAGTATGCTCGTTTTCCTCTATGTTTTTACTAACCTGCCATCTGGGAAATGTAGTCCTTGATTTGGTATCTGCTGCTGCTAGAATGGCAGCTTTCCATACCAGCGTCACTACTATGCCACAATGTGTATCTGTCTATATACAGACAAGATGTGCAGAAGGCATAAACATACGAGAATATGCATGTATATTTTATCATAGAGTCTTACAATGTACAAGACAATCTTGCCTCATTTTTTAGGGAGCTATAGACCAGTCATACTGGGATGAATTAGTGAACATTAAGCCATCTATATCTCTATATCTTCATAAAGGAATATAGTGTGTCACATTGCTTGATCTGGAGAAGTTGTTTGTTCCAGAGAAGGTGTAGTCATTGAGCGACAAATCTCTCTCTCTATCAGGTTAAGATATTCGGTTGTAGTGTTCAGTGGACTGTTTGATTTATGGAGAAATAAAAAGTCTTGAACTGCTGAATACTTAATGGAAAGCAAGGCAAAGATCACCCCCTCAGGAGTCAGTAGTACAATGAATACAAGGAGAAGGTCTCCAACTTCTCTTGGCAGCTCAGGTCCTTCAAGCCAGTAATCTGTCTAGGATGTCTGGGAGTTGTCCAACTGCTTCATTTGTTTCCTAAGCTATAGCCCAAAGGTGGCACTGTAGTTAATGATAGTCCTGATGAGTACAGAATATAGAGGAGTGAAGACTTCTTTGGATTTAGAAGAAATACCCTTTGTGGCTAGCTATGCTAGACAGAAAGGTTTCCTGGCCACTGTTGTAACATGATGATCAACATAGAGGGAGTTATCTGTCCATGCTCTACGGTCAGTCACATTGTCTTTATGTACCATAAGCTGGATGAAGGTTTTTTTTTTTTTGTGAAATTCAACAGTTTTGCATTTTTAGGAGTTAGTTTTAGGCTATTTTCACAACACCCGCTATTTACATGTATAAGATGACTTTGTAGCTTCTGCATATCAGAAAGGGATTTAATAACCCCCACTTTGCAATCATCTACAAACTTGGTTAACCAGAGTTCCCAGTTTTTGATTTGGAGATCTTAGAACTATATTCTGATTAGCAGAGGTCTAAGCACTGATCCATTTGGTACTCAAGAGGTAATTTTCATGCTGCATGAGGACTCGCCTGTAATCATCACTGTATGGATTCTGCCCCTCAGCTATTTAACTATCCATCTAACTACATAGAGATCAATTTGGCATGGAATTAGGTTGTGGATAATGTTGGCATGTAGTATCAAAGGCCTTGTCAAGGTTTAGATATGCTGAATGAACACATGACCACAGTCTACAGTTTGCATTACCCTCTCAAAAAAAACATCAGATTCATTAGATAGGCTCTTATCGAATCCAAACAGTTGGGGTCAAGTCTTATCAGATTTCCCATGTAATAGTGCAGCATTCATTCCATGGCCTTACTGATGAGACTTGCCATGCTGATGGTTCTGTAATTCCCAGGCTCATTGTGGCCACCTTTGTAGAGCTGAGATACTGGGCAGTTTGTGTGGCTACTATGACTTTTGCAGAGCATTTCTCCTTTCCCCATGGTGTGTGATTACAGAGCTAGTATACTTACATACTAAAATATATTGTTACTGAACATCAGAAGCTAAACAGTAAATGCAAAAGAAAACATTATTGCTTGTTTGGCCTTTTAACTTCAAATACTGTAAAATGTTTCTTACTTTGGCACAAACAGCTTGGCATTTTGCACCGGTGCATCTTAACTACACCAAGAAAGCTTGAGACTATAGGAATAAGTTAACTTAGCTGCAAATGTTTGTGTTACTTAATCCAGCCCGACTAATAGATTATTTCTTCTTGGGAGCTATAACTATTTGTTAATGCCAAGATAAGGCTAAAGCACGTCTTTGCATGAGTAAAGAGTGTATGAGTTTACTATGAACTCTTGCAACAAAGGCCTTCTATTTCACCTCCGTATTTCCTGATGTATTAAAACTGTTTCTTTCTGCAAACAATTTGTGGGACAAATCAGTATATTTACTGGACATTGACTGGATTATTAGGTATCAATAAGCTGGGTTATTTAGGTATCAACTAGCAGCTTTGTTAAGTGTTTTAAGATTGCATTTTTTGGGATGGGAGGATAGTAGTTTGTGGTTCTTTACTTTTATTGTCATACTGAAATTATGTTCTGAAGTTTATGAGCATATTGTTGCAGCTTATGAAACAACACATGATGAAAGCAAAAGGGCTTATATGCTACCTGTCAAGATATCTGAACCATACCCTAGAGAGTCAAGTAGATGTCTTTTATTATCAATTCCCCCAAATTTATATTTAGAATATCATAACCCTATAATGAAGTCGCAGAAACATCATCATCATCTTGGAATGTGCTTGCTCTCCAGGTAACTGCTAAAAGGAAAGTCCTCTGGTATCTTTATTGCAATATGAATATAAGTGTTTCAAGAAATCCTCTTTTCCTTCACAGTATGACACTCTGAAGAAAATATGGATCCATTTAATATTTATTTTGGGTAGATCAGCTTGAGGGTGGCTGTGTTTAAAAAAAAAAAGGGAAACATCTTCCCTTTTCAAGTGATCTAAGCAAAGGAAGATGCCAATGTCTGTCAGATTTGTAATTGTAGAAAGTATGAGTCCACTGCTATCTTACTCAGCTGCATTGCTTTTTTTATTTTATATACATTGTTGAGGCAGCTCTAGCTTCTTTTAAAGTATGTCTCAGAAAGCATCAAGCTTTATTAAACATATTTTTTGGGGTTACTGGAACTTGCTTCTGGGTTCTGTAATAGATAAACTGGGGTCAGTAACATTGCACAATAAATTTAGATACACACTTATTAAAGGACTTTATTATTTTTTTTTAAAAGAGCCTTGAACCTATAATAGTATGATTTCTGTCTTCTCTGCATCACACAGGCCATGGCCAAGTAGAGATATCCTGCCTTATCTCTTTCACAAATTCAGTCTCAATTATCACTAAGAACTGGGAGCGTTGTCTCCTCATTCTTTAATTCTTAAAATATCCTTCATTTAAATTGCCCACTTCTCACTGAGAGTTGCATCTTTTATTTATTTATTGATTTATTTCATTATTTATTTTTGTTTACCAGGGTAGTGCACTAACCAGTACTGACCAATTTTAGGCTCAGCCCAGGTGAAATACAAAACAGTTCACAAACAACAAATGCAGAAATACAAGCAGTAACAGAATACTTCTGACTACTCGTATAGAAAAAAACTGTGTAAATATATTCCAGGGAACAAACACAGTGCATTGTATAATATATACATCACTTTCTAAAGTGGGTCAATCTTCAGTGAATTTTGAGAATGATGAAGATACTCAGAAAGGAGATAGATTAGGTGTTATGTCCTGTGTTGTAGAAGGAATATTTGATTTGGATGAAGAAGTACTTTTCGGCCTGCATTCTGAATTTCGAATAAGTGGTGAATTCCTTTATGACAATGGGGAGAACTTGCCAAAGAATAGTTGCCTGAGAGAGACAACATGTGCAGTCCTGTAATGAGAGATGGTGTGGCTTGTGAGTAGTACCCCAGGTTGTATGTGAAGGTTTTTTCATGATGTCTAGCTGCAAGGGGAGTAAAAGTCTGGAGATGGAGTAATTTGTAGAGTTGGTATCCTAAAACTAGTTTATATCTTGTTTTATGGGTAGCCATTTGGCGTTTTCTAGGGTGATACATTGATGCTCACAGAGAGGCAAGTTTGTAATGAATCATCAGGATCCGTTTTAGTCTGGAGCATGGTAATGTTTTTCTTGGAGGCAAAAGAAAAAATTGGAAGCCCATGCTCAAGTTGAGAAAGGAGAACTTGTTTGCCAGTGGCTGCTCTGGCTGGTTGGGATAGAAAAGGGGAGATTTTTTTGCCCCGGAAGAGGAGGAAGTTTATTTGTAGCAGTCATTTTGTCTGTGTAGAAGTGGAAGTTTACTCACCTGATCAAGCCATAGTCCTTAGCATTTGAAGGTGGAGGTTGTCTCTATGGAATGTTTGTGGTCAAAGATAGTTAAAACATCAGGTGCTTATTGAATTTTCTGTGAAGTTCCAAAATGCGTAGTTTTGGTCTTGGTGGGGCTGAGAAGTAATTTATGATTTATGAGCCATCAGTGGAGCTCATGTAAGTCTGACTGCATTTGGCAGTTGGTGTGAGAATGACCTGGTAGGTAAATTACCATGGCATCAGTATAGAGAATAAGTGGGACATGGAGGATGGCTCAAGGAAGTTTGTTCATGAATATGAAGAATAGGAGGGGTTCAATAATAGATCCTTGTAGTACACCCTTGGTAATAGGTGCAGATTCTGATTGGTAGGATCTTGATTTAACTCTGAAGTGTCTGTCAGTGAGGAAACTCAGAGCTATGTCTGGACTGATATCAATTAGTTTTTTTTGCAGAAGATAGTAGTCAATGAGGTCAAATGCCTATCTGAGATCTATAAATAGGGCACCTGTAAGGAGTCCACTGTCCGAGATTAGCAGGATGTCATCAGTTAGGGAACAACGTGTTTTCATATTACTTCATCCATGCCATAGTCCATGTTTGGAGGAGAGCAGCTGATACTGCTGCTACCTTCAGCTTCTTAAAGATCTAAATGATATCAGACTTGGAACTTCTTTAATATGAACATATTTTTTCAGGTTACTTTGACCTAATATTGTGTTTGATATATGGGCAGCTTTCAAAATGACAGTAATTAATACTCTCTTAAGTAAGATAGCATACTTGAAAAACTGTATAAGTGGCAAAGGTTTTAGCTCTTGAAAAACACATTTCTTTTACTTTATATCAAAATCTGAGCCTGTTTTAGTTCAAATATGACTCCTTAATTATAGCTCCGCACCCACTTAAAGCTTACACACTTGTAATCTAGTGCTGTTCAGAGTGCAGATTTGTACTAAATATGCTGAATATGCAGCCATCTACCCTTCTCATGTTAAACCATAATTTGAAAAAATTTCCTCAGTAGTAAATGATATTAACTTAATTACACATCTACAGGATATTCTAGTAATATTTTGTAACAGTGTATGACTTTTATGTTTTAATAATGCACATATTGACATGGCACTCATCAGACTAATCACTGAGTGCAATGCACCCTTTGGCATGTACCGTACCTGACCAGGCACTTGATTAAGCTTAAGATACCACAGATATTTCTCACAAAAATAATACAAAGAGTAGACAATAAAACCAATGCAGACCATCTCATAGCCATATCCTTGTGCTAAGTGTGGCATAGCGATGTATACCCAGCTGACAAGAAATCCTCAGATCCCACACTGATGGCTTTGTTGCAGATTGATTTAAATCTCATCTGCAATATAAATAGGATATGTTGGAGAGACAGGTATGTATCTCAAAGATTACCCTTTCTCTGGAACCGATTTCCAATCCGTGTGAAGCAAAGCTCATCCCTAACCATATTCAAACATAACTTGGACCAATGGATGGAAAATCACAAATTTACTCCTAGTTTGGCACCTATGTCCCTAGTGGACAAGGACAATCTGTGAATGCTTCATGTGTGCAAGGCTATATCACAGCCATAACATTCTTTTGGATATTGATGCATGTTGGCAATATTATGGTAAATTTGAGGTAAGATTGTCTAGGCTTAAAATTGCTCTTAGATCAGTAGCCTTGCAACCATTTTAAAATCCTATTAAAGCCATCTGCAGCTTGTTAAACTAATGAATGATTACAGTAATGCAAATAATTATATTTATTTATTTTTATTTATTTATTTCAACCCAGTCAAGGGTGGGTGAACTTATGAACAAATTAGAAAAACAAAAGACTAGGTTACACCAATGTAAATGGAAAAATGTCCACCAAGTCCAGAAAGGAAGTAAAGAATTCCAAAACAGCCACAGTGCCAAAATAAAATAAATGTATTCACCAAGCACAGGTGAAGGTTTTAAGCATAGAAATGTGGGAATACAAAGCTTTTTGTCCCTCAAAATAGTGAACCTGGACTTGTTCAGAAACAGATCCTAAATCCTTCCTCCTTAACCCAATTCAACTGCAACTTAAATTAGATGGGGAACAGGAAATTCATGCCTAGTTTGGCACCTGTGTCTCTAATGGACACAGGCAACCTGAGAATGGTTCATCTCCCTGGCCCCAGCTTGTGAATATTTCATCTCCCATACCCCTGCTTACAATTATTAAGGGTATCAGAACTTACCAGAGATTTGGGATGCATGGCTAGGCTTAAAAAGGCCCTTGCGGTTGTTAGCCTAGTAAACACCTATAAACCTATAACAAAATCCTCCATAGATAAACTGAAATTATTGCTGTGCAGTGCTAGGAGTTTAATCATGAAACTGTACTCCCTGAAAGCACTTCTCCCTTTGGAAGATGCTGATGTCTGTGTAGTCACTGAGACATTGTTGAAAGGCAAGGAAAACACCACGGCTGTGCAGAGCTACGCCTTCCATATGTTTAGACCACAAATTGAATGTGAAAGAACCAAAGGAGATGTCTCCCTCTTCATTAAGGATAAGTACCTCTAGACTGGTCAAACAGTATGACTCTCTTGTGCTACTCCATGTTCTATGAACTATAGCCAAACACCCTACCACATCACAGCTAGCTATAGGTCCCCCACCATGAAAGAGGAAAAGCATACCACATATCTGGACTTACTGGAGTCACTTGCCATACAGCGCAACACCTTACTCATGGGTGATTTTTAATCATCCTTCCATCGACTGGAAACATACACGAACACAAACATGCTGGCTTGGAGGATCTTCATCTTTGTTAATGCAAACGCACTGGAACAGCTAGTCAGCATACCCAAAAAAGGCTCAAATATCCTGAGCATGGTACTCACTAACAAGGGAGAACATTGAACCCCCCCCCGCCATTCCCCCATGAGATGTCCTCCCTGGTAAGATCGGACCATAAATCAGTCTTGTTCAATGTAATTATAATAACAGATACACAATCAAGCTCCAAAATGCTTAAGAATTTTTCTAAGACAAATTACCTTCTACTAAGTGATGTTATAAGATGTTTCAAAGCCCCCTTGAATGCAGATAACATGGACTCCTATCAGAGGTGTACAGCAATGCCCTACAAAATCAATTAAGCAGTTGTATAGAATTAGCTGTACCTGACCAGATTCAAACCAGGTCTTGCCAAGAAAAACAAACAACCCTGGTGGACCCCTAGTATAAACAGGCTATACAACAAGAGAACAAAACTAATATCCAAGAACAAGAGGGAACTGGCACAGCAGAGAAAGAAATCCCTCTTTATCTTAAGCAGTCTAAATAGAGATCTTGTCAAGTTCTCCATAGCTAATTACAAAGCGAAACTACCCTCCCTAAGGATAATCACAAGACATTCTTTAACTACATCCAAGATCCAAAAGGGAATACCCAACTATGGGCTGAAATGGCTGTGGATGGTACTGCCCATACTTAAATGGAGGTAATAGCCAACCTGCTAGCTGACAGATTTGGAGAAAGCTTCATCCCCCTGTCCCCTCCAGTCATTCCCAAAAATATACCTGCCACCATTCCTCAGTATATTATCTGAAGAGAGCAGGTCATCTTGGCTCTCTCGAATGCCAAAAAACACTGCATCAGTGGGACCAGACAACATCCCAGGTTGCCTTTTAAACAACTTAAAACATGACCTAGAAGACCCACTTGTATCCCTGTTTAACCGCAGCCTGAGAATGGGCTATGTTCCAAATGGAGGACAGCAGCAGTAATCCCTCTGCACAAAGGCGGACCTTCAACAGACACTGGAAATTATATTCCCATAAGTTTGACTAGCCTCATCCTCAAGGCCATAGGAAGAATCATTATGGACCTTATTAACAAGGACATAGCTAATCTCCAAACTCTGGACCCAACCCAGTTCGGATTCATTAAAGGTAGGTCATGCCTATTAAACAAGGCTGACTTCCTCAAGAAAGTCACCAAGGCCCTGTACAAGGGAAAGACAGTGCATACCAGATATCTTGATCTAGCCAAGGCATTTGACACAATCCTCCACTCAGATATTATAGAGAAACTCTCCCAATTTGGAATTAACCCCTGCATTACCATAGTGGGTAGCCAACTGGCTCATTGACAAGGCACATACTGTCAAAATGGGTGACTTCACCTCTAGCAAAAGACCAGTCAACAGTGGCATACCACAGGTTTCTGTTGGGCCCCCCTACTGTTCAGAAGTTATTTCTCAGAAGTTCAGGCAAACTTGGATGGCCAGTGGCTGACCAAGTTCATTGATTGCAAATTGGGAGCAATCTTTGAGTCCCAGTGATGTTACTAATACTGCAGACAGGGTTAACGAAGACAGATAATTGTTGCCAAGGCCACAGATGCATTAAATGCAAAAATATGCATTATTATTCCCTTTGGGAAAGCTGACATTCCTGCTAATTACATTATAGACAGCATCCCCCTAAGTGTAGACCCACTGGTACATGATCTGGGTAATCAAATTGCCAGCAATATGAACTTTGACCACCATGTATCGACAGTAGTAAGGAATTCCTTCTATGTGGCATATCATTTAAGTAAAGTCATTGTATCTAGATCTAAAGATGTTATAAATCCCATTATACTCGCAATTGGACAGACCACTGAGATTCCTCTTCAAGAAATTACAGGGTACACAAAACAAGTCTTGCTTGGAAAGAATGAATGCTCTGCCACTATATTCTGTCTCCTACAGGTTGCTAAGGGGTGACCTGTGCCTGGCTTATAAGGCAGTGTCTGACCCAGCCCTAATGGAAATGCTACACATTCGTAAGTCAAGCTGCAGGAGGGTCGCTCGCTCCAGGGATCTTAACCTTGTTTCTGACATGTACAGGTCATGCTTGAGAAATAGATACATCTTCCAGAGACTGCCACATTTCTGGAACAAGCTTCCAGTTCATGTGAAACAGACCCCATCCCTGATCATCTTCAAACACAAAATAGATCAGTGGATGGTGACTGCAAATTCCCTCCTGGGGTGGTGCCCATGTCCCTTCTGGACAGAGAAAGTCTGTATTAACTACTATAGATCCTTAGCTCTGCGAACTTCACTCGGCTAACCATCGACAATTGGGGCAGCCCAGGATAAATATGGCTAGGCTTGTAAGGGCTCTAGGGCCATTAGCCTAGTAACCTCCTATGAACCTATGAATTCCAAATCGGCTGTTATACAGACACACCACATCGGTCAAATGTCTTGATTACAAATTAGCCAGTCAAAACAATTAAACACTTGTCTACTTATTTATTTATGTATAATTGTTTATCAGCATAGTGCAGTCATCAATACCAACCAGTTTTGGGCTCAACCCAGGTGAAATACAAAACATTTCCAAAACAAAATAACCATAAATGTAAGCAATAACAGAATACATTAGAGGAGTTACATGGAAAACCTATATGGGCCAGATTCAATAAAGCTTACACTAGGTGTACATGATATGTATTCAAGAACATTCTTATCAGATTCTTTGTGCTTTCTAGTCACTCAGAAAGATTACACTAAATGTACATGTAGTCTGCACTTTGTGGTAACCTTTATGAATCCCTGTTAACATTTAAAGCTGCAAAATATCAGTAGGAAAACTAAAATTAGGAGGAAGAAGGTGCGAGTTATGTCTGTGTTGTCTGTTCACTCAGAATGGTGTACACTTAGTATAGGCGTTATTGAATCCCGGGGTATATGTACTTTCTATTAAGCAGAGTGTAATGTACAATATATACATTAGTGTCTAAAAGCTCTTATTGCTAAGGTTGTCATATCTCATCTAGATGTTCCCTTTCTAGACAAATCATCTGGCAGCTTTGCTAAACTCATCCCTTCCATTAAACATTTGATTCAAGACTCACAAAACTTTATAAAGAAACTAGATCTGCTTAATGAGTTACAGCCACTTTTAAACAATCCCAACATGTCAATAAGTAATACTGTTCTGAAAATGATTGTATTTTCCACTGATTCAAGATCTTTGCTTACAGCACGTAACTGAGAATGGTAATTTAATTCTGATCTCAGTCCTGAGGGACTATTGAAATCTTAGCAAAATTTCTTTTCTCCAACTTAATGTAATAAAGATAGCAATTTCTAAATTCTCAATGTTATTTAGATGCTGTACCCTAAAGCTTTAAGTAATTTTCTCCTGGTTATGTTCTCCAGAAAGAACTGCAAGGTAGCATTCAGTTATAGTTGAGTCTCTACTTTTTTATCAGAGATGTGTATTTCTTGTCACTAGGACTTGCATTTTAAAAACCTTAACATTTACTCTGACACACTATCTATAAAAAAGGCATACAACTCTTTTTTTCTTCCTACAACAGGTGTGTGTGTTATTGCACAATAACTTCCTCACACCAAAAAAACAAGCTGCTATGTGTAAAGCTGTAATTTCCTGAATATGTGCTGTACAGCAAAGTTTCAGGTGGAAGACCTACTCAGTTTGTTTTGGAACTATATCTTTACCTAGCTAATATTTTTGCTGGACAGTTTAGGACGTTAACCAACTATTAAAAATAAACAGACTGTTAATAGTAGAACTGTACACTAGGTAGCCAGATGTTGTACCATGTGACTGAAAATGACTTTCTGTTAAGTTCAGTTTCAGCTCTTGTGAGTAGAGAATTTTCTGTTTAGCTTTGTCCTTTATAAGATACTAATTATTATCTTGAAATACTCCTGAAATTATTAAGTTATACAAAAATTTTAATATCTAGAAAAAAATCTTAGTATGTTGTGTCATAGGAATGAATCTAAGTATTTAATTAACAAGATCTGCAATAAGCATTAATCTGTGTATTTAATCAACTACCCTATACATAAACATCTTAAGTCCTTTTACTGGGGTATCTGCTTGCTGGCTGTCTCTAATGCATGATCTAGCCCATTTCAATTTCAAAAGGTCCTTATTTATATTAACTCCTACTTTTCCTTAACCCAGGAGTAAGTAGCTGTAATTGCTGACAAATTAACAGGTAATCTGTAGTTATGATTTTGGTAAATAGCTGCAATTGTTGACAAATTAAAAAGTACTCTCTAGTTTTGATTTTGGTAAATAGCTGTAATCACTGATAAATTAACAAGTAATCTCTAGTTTTGATTTTGTCAGGAGGATAATGTGTTTAATACTTAACGGTTTCAATTGATTAGTTCTGTATGATGCTATTTGGATTCTCCATGTATTTGACAACTTCAACATGCTACTACATTTTGTTGTGATTTTGATAAAAGAAAAATAAAATCTCTGATTGCTAAATAAAACTTTGTGTAACACCAAGGAGATGAGAGAGAAAAAAGAGTTAATCCTCTTCAGTAATGAACTCCCCTTTGTGCAGTGTTGTAGTGCTTTCAGATTACTAGCGTAAATGGCTGACTATAACATTTTATCTCTTGGGACCTACCTGCAAGGTTTTTTCCCATTAAAGTTAGATGATTTTTTTCACTTGCACGGCTCTTTGCTGGGTTGTTTTCTACTGAATCGTCTGCTATTGAGCAGTTTCGATCCTTGACTGTTTTTGCTACCAATCTATTTTTGGCTGTAATCCCATTCTCTTACTGCCTTGTCTGGTGGTAGATTGATTTTGCTCCTTGAGTGAGCTTCATACCAACAATCCTTTTTTTTTTATGATATTTCTTTGCTGTCAAGCTTTTGTTGGTATTGGCATTAATCTCTGTCCTGTTATTGTTGCTGACTTCTGCCCAATTGGATTGTACTGGTTTTGCTATATTACTGAATTGCTCTTAAGCTATGTTTTTCTGGACTTGCCATCTGTTATACTGTTTTTCTTGTGCTGATTTTGCTATTCGACTGTTGTGCTGTTCTTCTGTTTGACCCCACTATTGTCCTGTCTTGGACTATATAAAGCACCATTTTTGCCTTTCATCTCTGCAATGGTGTGTTATCAAAACATTACTACTGTAAGCTGCACGCAGTTCATGTTAGGTACAAGATGTTCCCACCTACTTCTTAGTAACTGTATCGTATTCTGTTCTCTAACTGACCTTTACCCTTTAAATTGCTCTCTTACTAAGGAGAGTCCTGCATATTTAACACATAGCTATATCCTATCAATAAGCTTTTTTTAGACTTATTTTAAATAACTCTCTATTCAACATCTAATTGAATTTAATGTCTACCAGTATGGGCAATGAATTTATCTTTATCAGAATTCTACTAATACTTAAACTGTCTGTACCAGTCTTAGCATTTAGCACTTATTAGTACCCCAGTTTTAACTAAAATTACTAAACACCTGTCATCATGGAACTTAGAGCTGATCTTGGCTCACACCTTACCAGTTTGCCAAAAACAGACATTGATAAGGCAGTGTAGGAACAGCATAATGTTTACTGACCGCCCACTACTCCTAGAATCTTCTATCTGTACCTTAACATATTTGTATATTTACAAAGACTTCATTTCAGAACAATACTAGTGCTGCCCCCTGACACACCTGCATTGCTTTCAGAGGTGCTGTAATCTGTGGGGCAAGATAAGTATTTATTTGGTACACTATTGTTTTGCAACAAATATATTGTCTTGCAACAAATCTTACACGACACAATCTAAAACTATCAGAGATCCATACGTATTTTAACAAAAGTACCTTCAAACTGCAGACTTTTCTCATCAGTTTTTAAATGTATTTATTTATTTAGTTATTTTCAAGTTTGATTACCAGGGAAGTCCACTGGGCCTGAAAGTGCCCATTTTCAGTGGAGGCCCGGGGAGAAAAGCTCCATAAGCAGTACAGTAAGGGTTACATAATTATAAAGGTATAATACATATACCATATCCATTCAATAAGGAAATACAAATGCATAAAAAGTACAGCATACAGCACAGTTAACCGATATTAGAGAACAACACAGTTTACAAGTGTTTGCATTCAGAGCAAGCATGATCAACTGTCTTCATAATAAAAGATCTAAGGTTCTTGTGTTATTATACTAGTAGAGGGGAGACAGTTTACATGCAGTTATTCAAAATAAGTAAGGTATATACTTGATGTGCAGTCAATAGAAGCAATTTGCTATTTACAGTATATGCATACTTGAATGGAGTGAGAAATTGCTTAATCAATTACTGAGAACTTGAGTCTGTTGTAGGAGAATAGAAATATGAGTTAGAGGGAGGTTAGGAGCAAGGAGTATGAAGAACTCCTTGGGGAATTCCCTTGAATTTAGGTAGGGTGAAAGCAGGTACATTTCCATTTGGCTGACAGGTATGAGAAAAGCTGGGTTTTGAAGGTTTCTGAATTTGATAAATTCAATGTACTCACTTTTTTTTTTCTTCCCAGAACAATTGTTTGGACACATTTGAAAGTTTTATAGTTTTTTTTCCTCCCACAGCTGACCAACATCTGACCACTCCTGGCCTCCCCTGTACTTATTCCTGTAAGGCTCATTTACAGCAATGAGATCAAGACATCAAAAGTCCATGTTATACTGCTACCAGAGGTGTTTACCTTATTTTTTCTCTTCCCTGTCCCCACATATGCTTCTGTAATGCCACATGCGGTAAGCGGACTGCACAGATCCACCTATCACTGCAACAAATAATTGACATTGGCTGACAAGCTGCCCCACATACTTCAAGGAAGCACTTCACAGTTATTTTCCTGGTCTTCCCCTGGGAAATCCAACTGCATGGTTTGCCCAGTGGATAAGGTCCCCCTTCCTCCTTTCCTCCCAGGATACTCACCTACCAGCACTTCAGCCACCTGAGGTGCTTAACAAACATGGAGTGCCTGAGTTGTATGCATTAAAGGCTTTATCTGTATGTGCCTGACTTGTGTGCAGTGAAGGCTTTATCTGTGTATGCCAGTGGCATTACCATGCCTTTTCTTACACAAACAGACAAGCAAACCTAGAAGGTTAGACCAGACAAGAGTCATTTGGGTCAACTTACTCTTTCTGGGTAGTTACTAAAGACTCTACCATTATATCGTATCTAGTATCCCTCTTTCTCCTCTTCCTTCTCCTCTCTTTCTTATGCAGAAAGAGCATATTCTGCTGTGTTTAGCCTGTGCCACTTTTGGTGAGACGCTACCACACTTTTAAGTGCTCTCAATGAAAAAAAAAGTCTTCTCTTCCTTTACTGTGCACCATCATTTTTCATGATATGTTTCCTGCTTTGAAAGATAATGCTCCTCTAAACCTTTCAGATTCCATATTCTTTGTCATGTCTGCCATCTTTCCTTCCATACTGGTGCAAATAAATGCCATACTGTTATTAAGTACTTAGGAGCAGGTCTGTTTTAGTTCATTTACCCCAGTGGTGCTCTAGAGGTCTGTACTCTAACTGCCAAAGATTGCATCTTAACTTATTGAAAAAATCAAGTTACATAATATTTTAAACACATGTTTGTATCTCTGGAGTTATAAGGATTACCAACAAAGTGTAATTGGTCAACTGTTCAGCACAGCTGAATCTTTACAGTGGTAGTGGTATTATGTTCTAGGTCTTAAACTGGATTTAATAAGCCATAAAAAATGCAGTAAGTATTAATTTTGAAATATTTTGTAAACAACTTAAAACATCTCAGTAAGCACTCAAGCTACATACTGTCAGAAACATTTTAGTGGTCAATTTGTGAGCTTTTATATGAGGCTAAGCATTTCTGCCTGTATTACTTTCATGCTGAGATAGAGAAATATAAAAATTATGATAGTATAACTAAACAATATATGCACAACACATAATATCACTTTGGCAGCAATAAACAGAAGTCCATATCAATTGCCCGTTTTGTAAGCTTTAAGATGCAGTCTTTAAAGAGCTACTGTGAGCATGGATGTTTGAATCCCAAGCAATTCAGGTTTAATTGGTGGCTCATGTGACTAATGGAGTGTCAGGGGAAGGCATGGGCATTCCTATCCTAGAGGGATGGTGGTGTGTGGGCTTTTCCTTACTTTGATCCTTAATGAAGGCTGTGGATTCATTTTAAGGGTCATGTGGTCAAAGGGTGGAAGTGGACCTGGTTGAGCTGCTTTGAAGGCAGGGCAATATGCTGCTTGCTCATATTACATGCCCACCCAGATCATACAGCATTACCACATGGGGGCAGGAAAATAGGTAGGTTATATAAGAACCCCCCCCCCCACCCCGATGAATGTTTTGCTGTGCTAAGCACCAGGAAGGCTCCATGAATCCATGACCAGTCTCAGCAGTACCTGATAAAGTCTGGGGAGGGTCAAGGAGGGAACTAGTAGACTTGGACTGGACAAGCAATAGGGACCAGTCCTGCAATGAGGAAGACAAAGGTAGCAAAAAAAAAAAAAAATCATGCTATATCAGACACCTAAAGATGTCAGTAGGATGTAACTGCAGAAACACCTGGAAGTGTCCCTAGAGTGTAATGAATTAAGGACGAATATGCGTTTATTAAAATCCCAAGATGGGACTAATACAAAAATAAATGATTAAAAACATGCAAATATTTTATATTTCATATCATGATTTTGGTGACAGTTTTTTAACACTAATTAGTTAAACTCTGGCATAATAAGTGTATTGTACATTTTTTTAGACTTGATAAAAGTGGATGTTCCATTACTAGTGGCCATGGGTCATTGATCTGGTTAACTGATTTGCTGCGATCACATTTTATGCATGTGAAGGCTGAGAGAATCAATACTGGACTACATGATGAAGCTCATTAACCGATCATAACTGTAAAACCTGGTGATGCATTGCTGTACCTTTTAAAATGATTTATCAAAAATACACAAGTATTCAGTTCCTACGTGACTTAGTGCTGACTGGTTTAAAACTTCCCTTTATGAAGATTTATGGCAGAAGCAGTAGCTAATATTCTATGTGGTAAAGTGCTGAGATGAATGCTTTTACTATATATTGCATTTTTCAGGTTTCCATTTGAAATCAAGGGCACTCTAAAATAATTTCAGTTAGAATTAGATAGTTTGGTATTTAAAGTATTTATTGAAAATCAAAAATTCATGTTTGTGAATAGTCATAAACATGGCAGATACTGGTTTCATAACTTCAGAGTTTATCTGGCACACATTTTGTAATGTCTAACCTTAAAGCTTTAGATGTAAATTTTCATGCAGGCAACTAAAACGTCATGTGAAGAAATGCTAATAATGTTAATTCCAAACGTGAAATTCTACCCATATTTAAACACAAATTCATTTAGTGTGGTTGATGCGGATAACGGGGGAATCTCTGCTGCTGGAGAGATCTCAGATGCATAGAGATTTTGTAGGGTGATGCATGTCCTTCATAAATGCAAAGAAACAATTCAGAAAAGGCATGCAGTGTCATGATTATGGAAGTTTCTGTATTAGTTCCGCAGTTTGAATTGAATCAGAAAATTAGAAACATGTCAGTCCAAGCACAAAACATGCCAGCTCTGTAATGTGTGTTTTTGGAAATGAGACTGGATTACATAGCAGGCATTCTGTCCATCAAGAAGAAGCTCAGCATATAGAAAATCTGTAGCTTCGCTGGCAATGACTGATGTTATCAGAATTAATTTTTCTAGAAAGAATATATATCTGAGTAAAAATGTATGTGTTTGAATGTTTGAGTATTACAGTGTAGCTAATGGATTGGAGAGACAGGAAGATGCATTCTAGCATGACAGTTTCATGTATGTTATTTCTCAGCTCCACTGCAAGCAAGCACTGA
Source organism: Protopterus annectens (assembly GCF_019279795.1). Lineage (NCBI taxonomy): Eukaryota > Metazoa > Chordata > Ceratodontiformes > Protopteridae > Protopterus > Protopterus annectens. The sequence continues at coordinate 579,917,060 of NC_056737.1, forward strand.
GTAATAGTTATGTCACACAGTGCCACGGGTATTAATAGTGGCAGTCATGTTAGAATGTGACACAGTGTGCAACTTTAGAAAATATGTTGCGCCCCAGTCTTATGAATGACGACAGCCATGTTAGAATACACTGTGCAATTAGAAAATATGTTGCACCCCAGTCTTATGAATGGTGACAGCCATGTTAGAATACACTGTGCAATTAGAAAATATGTTGTGCCCCAGTCTTATCTTTTCCTTTGGCTCTATATTTCTACTTGTCTGTCCTTTAATTCACTCTGTAACCACAGTGTATTTAATATAAGATATATGTATTTCTTTATTTGCTGTTGATAAGAAGGTGAATAAACTGGTTCAGGGACTCTTCATTGTTGCAACTTGTACTGCATGCAATGTGTTACTTCACATTTGCCTGTAGTAACACTAAAGTAACAATCTAACAGTGTTAAAAAATGAGTATATATGCATAGCCTTTACAACTGTAAACTGCATTAGCCAACTGTTAAAACATAGAGTGACAAATCTTCAGTTGTAAAAAAAAAAATAGCAGTCTGCTGTACATCGCATCATGTTCCATATAAATTCTAACCATGCAGTTATGGTATACTTAACCCAAGTTTGCACTTATATTTATACATAAGGGATTGTTTTTTATCCTATGCCATGTTTTAATAAAAATAATTAATGCTTGGTATTTGCCAAATACAAAATATTAATGCTTACACATAACAAAACGGTGTGGTAGAGGTGCTGATTTACACATATAGAATGAGCATCCCAAAGGCATGTGCCAAGGGGCTACTTGTTAATACTGTATGTCAAGCGTGCATACTGAAAATTTTAATTTCTTTGAGGAGTATTTTTGTTAATCTTCAGGATGGCTTAATAAATAAATGAATATTACTAGATCTGGAGATGTCATATACTTTTAACTATCTTCCAATTTATTTTTAGTTGTTAAGGGTAAGTATTAACTCTAACATCCTTTCTGACAAAATGATTACCATTGCGTGGGGTCTATATATCTCATGACATCATGTTTGCTTCCTATCTGAATTTGTTACTTTAATCTACAAAGGTCTTTTAGTGAAGCCTACTAATGTATTTCATTATCGTAGACATGCTTGTCATCATTGGAAGGTAGTATCTGTGGACAACTGCTCATCTGTATTGGGAACTAGAATTTGTTCACCAGGATCAGCCCAGTACATGTGGCACTTGTGACTTCAGGTTTTGTTTTTTCCCCTAAAATATAAGAAAACTTGCAGTCTTATGTTACAGAGAGTTATATGTTAGACTTGTTTCTTCATAGCTTTCTGGATAAATCTTTCCGTTACCCCATTTATGGATGAATTGAGGGTGCTTGTATTACATTTATTGTTGAATTTTGTTCAACAGAGTTTGTAAGATTTTTTTTAGATATAAATTGCTATCCAGTTAAATCTACAATTTGCTCAGTCCACCTATTTCTTACAAACATATGTGAAAAGACAGTCTGTGCATCTATCTGTGACCTAAGTCCATGCATCCTCTTTTTTGGCCATTCAGAATGCACTTCTCCCATTACAGGAATACAGCACCTATGAAGGATCCTGAGATGCTGACATGAATACACTGTACTGGCGTTGAAGAGTATTTCCATTGCTGCGGTAGTACTCCTGGAGCATATTGAGCATTGTGACATCTTATGCATCCTTTGCAAAGTTCTCAACATGCTTGTTAAGGCAATTAAAAACATACAGCTTTGTTTAAAGGGTGTCATTTTTACTGAGCTATGATGTCTCTCATTCAAATGCCTCAAGGAGGTGGAGGGGGACAGAACGTATCTCATGAACTACAGGCCTATTCTGAATATGTTTTGGCATAACTTTTCATCCAGCTCGTGGCTGAAAGGGATTAAAAGACAAAATAAATTTCTCTTATTTTTTTCACGTTTTAGCTGATATTATTACTGTAATCTTCTCCCCTGTGATTGGAAGCAATGGGAAGATTTGTTATCCATGTACAAGAGCATGACAGGGAGATGCGAAGGGGTCAATCTGAACTGGATGGATTGAGAAGGCTTGGCTATTGATAGTAGGTTGTAGTAGCTACTCTGAAATCACCACACAGATGGGTGGAGAAGGCAGGGAAACCAGGAATAGGTTGTAGTAGCTAACTACTCTGAAATCACTACCTAGATGGGTGGAGAAGGCCAGGATATTAACAGTAGGTTGCAGTTCATAACTACTATGTAGGTCTCTGAAATCACCACTAGATGGGTGGAGAAGGCAGGGATATCAACAGTAGCTTGTAGTAGCTAACTGCTCTGAAATCATTACCCAGATGGGTGGAGAAGGCCAGGATATTAACAGTAGGTTGCAGTCATAACTACTATGTAGGTCTCTGAAATCACCACTAGATGGGTGGAGAAGGCAGGGATATCAACAGTAGCTTGTAGTAGCTAACTGCTCTGAAATTATTACCCAGACGGGTGGAGAAGGCAGGGATATTGATAGTAGGCTGTAGAAGCTAACGGCTCTGAAATCATTACCCAGATGGGTGGAGAAGGCAGGGATATCCATAGTAGGTTATAGTAGCGAACTACTCTGAAATCACTACCTAGATGGGTGGAGAAGGCCAGAATATTAACAGTATGTTTTAGTACATAACTACTATGTAGTCTCTGAAATCACCACCCAGACAGGTGGAGAAGGCAGGGATATCAGTAGTAGGTTGTAGTAGCTAACTGCTCTGAAATCACTACCCAGATTGGGGGAGAAGGCAGAGATATTGACAGTAGGTTGTAGTACATAACTACTATGTAGTGCTCTGACATCACTAGCCTGATGGATGGAGAAGATGGGGATATCAGAATCCGAATCACATTTATTGGGCAAGTATGCACACATGCATACAGTCTTTGAGCATCCGGTTACAGGGGTAAAATATGATATGAAGGTGATTTCCAATTGTAATTCTAAGATTCTGATATCCCTTGCTCAATGCATGGTATGTAATTCATTTTATATACAGAAAAAGAATAGATGACTGAAGGAGTGCATAAGGGATCACATGTATTGTTTAAAGAAAGGGCATACTTATAGCGCCTTAGTAAAACATATTTTGCAGTTGGGTTCTGAGCATTATTTTACATTTAGTGTTTTTTGAGGTAGTGTACAATGACATTAGATAGGGTAATATATCAAATATCACTGAGGAAAAATAATTAAGATGGATCATCAGGCTCAGGCACATCTGGGAAAGGGCCTGAATGACCATATAGCTATAACCTCAAAACTAAAAAATAGGCGGTTGAGAAAGTAACAGCATTTGTATATACATATTACATTATATGATGTACTGTTGCTGTCTATATCATTGTTTTTATCTGTTGTTGTTTTTTTACATGTTTCTTAATAATTCTAGTTTTATATGTAAGAGATTTAACCCTAACTCTTTCCATACCTCTCCTCTGTAATAGCCAAGTAGTTTCATCTTAACCACTCCTTTCAATACACCCCTGGTCTAGACATGTCCTCCCCAATCCTCTATACCCTCCAGGCCCCTTGTTCCCTTCTTGTACTCCTAATTCAACTTTACTATGCTAGTTCTTACTCTTCCAAAGGACCCCCATGTCTACCTTCTACTCAAACTATTCCATACACTCACCTGCAACCACAGTCATGCACTCATTTCCACTCTATCTCCTCTTCTCTTATTCCACCTAACCCACTACACCTGTTCTATCCCAAACACTTCTCTACCACTACTAAACATTTTACTCCTATACTACTACTAGCTCCACCCAGCTTCCTACTATATAAACCCAAATGGCTAAAAGTTATCTCCCATAATGTCATAGCCTTAGCTGGAGATATTCATCCCAACCCCGGTCCTTGTCCCACCACAAACAACACCTTTCTCCACCCCCTTCTTGCCCCACTATAAACAACCCTTTCCCCCCTTTCCCTTCTTCTTTTGCCTTTTCCCACAACACTCTTAAGTTCTTCACAATCAATGCCCAGAGCCTTAACAACAAAGTACATCAAGAACAAGCTTGGATTAGCCACAACCAACCTGACATCTTAGCCATCTCTGAAACCTGGCTAAAACCCTATATCGCTGACTTCGAAATCTTACCTCCTGGTTTCCGTATCCTCAGAAATGACCGATTAAATAAAAATGGTGGTGGCTCTGCTCTAATCTACTCCAATCTTCTTAACTTAATCCCCCTTCAAATTCCAACCCCACAATTTAAAAATACGGTCTCCAACGAATGAATAAACATAAGAATATCTGCATTATTTCCCTATATATCTCCCCAGGTGACAACATCTCTACCTTTGAAGATATTCTTCATTGGGCCTCAATTGAAATCAAGTATGAAACTTACATTCTAGGTGACATTAATATAGATTGGAATAAAATCAACACTTCCTCTCCCTCACTATCCATTAACCTCTACAACTTCACACAAGTAATCCACTCAATCACCCATCCTAACAAAATTCACCCCCCAGGATCCACCTTAGACTGGATTCTAGCCATCCATCCAAATAAAATAAATCACTCTGGCACTATCCCAGACACCTTTAGTGACCATCTCCCTGCTTTCATTCATCACTCAGCTACCTCCACCCCATATCAGCACCATTACATTCCCACTCACAATCTTAGCAACTTTAACCTGAATAACTTTCTCAAATGTTTTCAAACAAATGAATTGGCTTGATGAAGCTTTAGAACATTTCAACTCTGTCTTCATAGATGTACTTAACTCCCTAGCCCCTCTAAGAAACAAAAGAATCAAAGCTAATTCTGCTCCTTGGCTGTCGAAAGAAACCAAACAAATCATGCATCAGAGGGACAAATCCTGGAAGCTTTACCAGAAGAATAAAATGCCTATTACCCTGCTCCAATACACCCAACTCTGCAACCGTGTAAAGAAACTAATCAGCATGGACAAATAAACCTACTACAATAAGCTTCAGTCCAACAATATTAAAAACCCTAAACAATTCTGGAAATCTGTTAATTCCCTTCTCCATCCAGGCTCCAGGATTAATCCCTGCCCAAGTATAACTGACATTGAACTAAGCTCAAATTTCAACTCATTCTTTACAGAAGCTATTCATAGGTTCATAGGCTGGTACTAGGCTATCGGCCTATACAAGCCTAGCCATAACAATTTCCTGGCTATTTCTTTTCACACTATTTACTTCCCTGGACCCCTGTCTAGCAGGGCGACTGACGTGATCCCTGGGGTGAATTTCTTTTCTCCCATCCAATCATCAAGGTTCCTTTTGAAGAGGGCCAAAGAGGTGCTATGCTTGACATGATGGGCCGTCTGTTCCAGAGTCTGGGGAGTCCCTGGGTCAAGAACCTATCCCTCCAGCATGTTTTGTTTATTGTGATGACAAGATTTAGATCCCTGGAGCGTGTGGCTCTGAGGGATTGGAATTTCTTTAAGTGTAGCATGTCCAACAGCTCTGGGTTTGACATGGCCTTGTATGTTAAGCAGAGATCGCCTCAGAGTAGATGATATGCGACTAAGTATAGCTGGAGTTTTTTAAGGCAGTCAGCATAGGGCATCTGCTTTAGGCCTGTGATTCTTTTAGTGAGGTATTTCTGCGGCCTTTCCAGTTGTTGCAGATGTCTTGAGATGTACATACCAAATGGAGAGTTGTATTCTATAATGGGTCTAATGAGGGATGAGTACAGTGGGACAATGACCTCCTTTTTTCTGGATGAAAAGCCCTTAGTGATAAGGTGTGCCACATAGAAGGATTTCCTGACTGTTGTGGCGATATGGTTATTGAAGGTGAGACCACTGTCCACCTGTGTCCCTAAGTCTCTTATCACACTTTCGGTGTTTAGTGTCCTGCCACCTATATGATAATTCACAGGTACATGTTTTTTCCCAAAGGGGATAACTGTACATTTCCTGGCATTGATCTTGAGCCCAGGGCTCTGTCACCAAACATCTGTTTCTGTAAGGCCCTTTTGTAGAGTATCCACATCATTTGGGGATTCAATAATGGCTCCCAGTTTGCAGTCATCTGCGAACTTTGTTAGCCAGAGTCCCTTAGTGTTGGCCTGTACTTCAGAGAAGTAGATGCCAAACCAAACCTAACCTAACCAAAACATTCCCAAGCAACAATCCACACATCCCTCATTCTTCACCTTCCAACAACTCTAACAACTTTCCCCTCATATTCGAGCTCAAACCAGTCTCAACCAATATTATAAAAAGGCTTCTATCCAAACTAAAGCCATGTTCTAATGCCCCTGACAACATACCCTCCACCTTCTTCAAATGTGCTGCTGATGGTATTGCACTCCCAATCTTAATAAATAGATCCTTAAAAGAATCATATGTACCCAAACTCTGGCATTCAGCCTACATTCTTCCTCTTCACAAAGGAGGCAAAAACACCAATATTTCTAATTTTCGCCCCATTGCCCTACTCTCTCCAATCTCCAAAATTCTAGAAAAATGTGTCCACCACCAACTCATGCCTTTCTTAATCCAGAATCAGCTACTTACATCCCCCAACATGGCTTCTGCCCTGTCCATAGCACCATAACTGCCCTACTATCCTTCCTAGAAACAGTCAATCAAGCCCAAGATTCTGGACTCCTAGTATCCACAGTTCTCCTAGATCTCTCTAAAGCTTTTGATACCATCTCCCACAATCACCTTCTCTATCATCTCTCCAACCTTCATCTCTCCCCTAATACTTTATCCTGGTTCTCCAGTTACCTGTCAAACAGATCTCAAGCAGTCAGATGGAAGACCTCCACCTCTTCCTTCTTCCCGACCCCCACCGGTGTACCTCAGAGATCCATCCTCGGTCCTATGCTTTTCAACATCTTAATTAATAACCTTCACACTGCCATCCCTGACACAACAGTTATCCAATATGCAGATGACTCAACTTTAGTCTGTGCTGCCTCCAACCTTCCTGAACAACTGTCTAAAACCCAAACTGCACTTTCAACCACTGAGAACTGGATGCACCAGAACCACCTCTCTCCCAACTCAAATAAATCAAAAATACTACTTTTTCCTCACTCCAGGGCTTTCTCTTATGACAAAAATGCTTTCAAAGTCCTTGGCCAAACAAATTCTGCTATAGAAGTGGTCCCTTGTTCAAAACTTCTCGGTATTACCATAGACGAACACCTCAAGTTCGATATCCACAATCAACAAAACATAAAGAAAACCCACCAAAAATTTGGTATGCTCTATAGGAATAATCCCTTTCTCTCCAACTCCACAAGGCATACCATGGCAACTACCTACCTTCTACCATCCTTATTATATGGAGCCCCCTTCTAACAAATCTGACTTCTTCTATCACCTCCAAACTTGAACATTGCTATAATAAGATCTCTAAATTTGCCACTAAATCCAAAAACTCCACTCATCATTCCCTTACCCTACAATCTCTGAACTGGCTAGAACTCTCTAACCACCTAAACTTCCTACAACTCACCACTGCTCACAAACTAATATTTCATCCAGATAAATGCCCAGCCCTAACAAACATCCTTCCCCCATACATCTCAAATAGATCTCTGAGATCTGAACACCAAAATGTAATTTCTATCCACAAACCCAAACGACCTGCTGGCCAGCTTCTCCTCTCTTTATCACTAGGCAAGAAATGGAATTCTCTCCCTCCTTCACTTAGGACTATACCAAACTCGGAAACCTTCAAAACCCAGCTTTTCTCATACCTGTCATCCAAATGGAAATGTTCCTGCTTACACCCTATCTAAATTTAAGGGAATTCCCCAAGGAGTTCTTCATACTCTTTGCTCCCACCCTCCTTCCAACTCATATTTCTATTCTCCTACAACAGTCTCAAGCTCTCAGTAACTGACTAAGCAATCTCTCACTTGACTTCAAGTATCTATATAATGTAAATAGCAAATTACTTCTATTGACTGCACATCAAGTATATACCTTTATTTATTTATTTATTTTATTTATTTATTTTACATTTGTTGACCGGGCTAGTCTAGCTGGATATATTTCCATTTTCAGTAGAGGCCCCGGGAGAAAAGCTCCACACAGAAATACACATAAAAAGAAAAAAACTTACAATTAAAAAGCAATAACAATAATAACAAATGGCAATAAAGTGTCAAAATAAAAACTTAATTAAAGAAGATATATCAAAAGTATAAATTGTATGAGTAACAAAGATTCAAGTTAAAGGATGAGGTGGGTTTTCTTTATGTTTTGTTGATTTCAGTGAGAAAATATAGAGTGACAAGTTACCTTACTTATTTGAATTAACTACATGTAAACGGTCTTCCCTCTACTAGTATAATAACGCAAGAACCTTAGCTCTTTCATTATAAAGACAGTTGATCTTGCTTGCTAACTGTGTTGTATGCTGTACTTTGTATGCACTTGCATTTCCTTACTGTATGGATATTGTACTGTATATGCATTATACCTTAATAATTATGTAACCCTTACTGTATTGCTAATGGAGCTTTTCTACCCGGGCCTCAACTGAAAACGGGCACTTTCAGGCCCAGTGGACTTCCCCGGTAATCAAACTGAAAATAAAATAAAATATGTATAATTATAGTTACTAGATACAGTTGTCTGAACATTTTCTTAATATGCATTTTATATGGGCTTTCATCATGCTTATGTTTTAAGAAGGTTTTGGCAGATATAGGGTTAATTGATAATAATTTTCAAGCAACACATTGCTATGGTGAACGTTATGCTATTGGATAGTTTGAATTCTGTCTTTTTGTTTAAATGGAGAAATGTTCATTGTTTGTAAAGGTCTGATGAAGCAAATAGTATATTTGTGAAAGTGCTTATCTGTCTCTTTCCCTATTAAAACGTTTTACTGGATTCTGTTTGTGAGCATCATTTTTATATTGGATATATCTGCTGTGAACTGCTAGTAGTTTTTGTTTGCTTATACAGATACATATGCAAAGTGCAAAGTGCAAGAAATACTGAAATAAACTCTGAAAGAAACAAGTATTAACAATATGTAAACAATACTGCAGAATCCTCGGAGGCTTGGGAAGAAGAATACCCCAACCTAATAAGCTGAGTTAACTGTTTATGAACTTGATGGCCTGTGGAAAAAAAATTGTTCTTATGTCTGCTTGTTTTGGTGCATATTAATCTATAATGCCTGGCTGATGATAATAGTTCAAAAAGATGGTTTCCTGGATATGAAGGATTGGTGATGATCTTCCCTGCACTTTTCATTACTCATATAGTGTAGGTCCTATAAGGAGGGCAAAATATCACCAATGATATTTTTGGCAGACCTGACCATTCGATGTAAGCTATTTTTGTCATGATTAGACAGAGATCCAAACCACACTGCTATGGATGAGCTGAGAACAGACTCAATGACTGCTGTATAGAACTGAATCAACAGTTCCTGTGGGTGGTTGAGCTCAGGGATGTCGGGAGGCATACGCACTGTACTGATTTCAGTACAACTTTTTTAGAAGGGGGGTAGCTTTTTGAAAAAAAAAACGTACATATTTAAAGGGTGTTTGGCTCTTTTAAGGAGCATACCAGCCAGTCGGAAGTGAGCTCACATCATATCCGGCTGGCTGGCTGCGAGCAGGAAACAAACTTGGAAGGCAAGCAATGTATTTGCGAGCGGGAAACAATCACAAATGGATTATCAGAAGGGAAGCAAAGGTAGGATTGTGTGTGTGTGATTTGCGAGTGGGAAACAATCGCAAATGGATTATCGTAAGGGAAACAAAGGTAGGATTGTGTGTGTGTGTGTGTGTGTGTGTGTGTGTGTGTGTGTGTGTGTGTGTGTGTAAATGCCCCCACATAATACACCTGCTGGCTATAGGTGTCCAGGCTCAAACCCTGTACCTTTGCTTCAGGGTAAGAACAGCCTAAAGTCCCTTACCACCACCATTTCTAAACTTTGTTCAGATTTTGATGTTTGCCCAGGTTTTTTGTGCTAAGGTGTGAATGGTTGTGAGCTATGGTGAGAACCGAAGTATTTCTCCCATTATTGTTTTTGATGTTTGTCCAGGTTTTTTGTGCTAAGGTGTGAAGTGAGAAGTTCTGGGTTCAAGACATGCATGGTGATAACACAGCATTTTAGTCTAGCAACTTTTCAAAATTATACAAGCAATGTTTAAAATGTGTCCCTGTTTTTTGGGCTTTTGTCCCCCCTCCCCCCAATAAATGTTGGCTTTTTCCAGATTTCTTGTGCTGCAAAGTTCAGAGATGCAGCTGAGTGTCAACATTTTACAAGGAGCTGAGAGCTGCAGGGGAACTTAAGTTTAGTGCTGCTTATGCAGAGTCTGCTTCAACTGTTAATAGCACAACAGGTAGTGTACTTGCTTTTGATGCCGAAGGCTGTGGGTTCTTCTCCCACAGTAGGTAGATGCATTGCTGCTACTGTACTGTGTTGTAAAGGGGGTGGATGCTGTAGTCTGTTTTGGCGAAGATATCTAGTAGTATCTATGAACCTGTTATCAGTGTGCCATCCATTCCCTATTGCAATATTACTAGTGTATCATTGTTTTTAATGCAACATAGGCAATTTATTCCTCAAGGGCAACAGGCACATTATTTGTAGATGAAACCATAAAATATAAAGTTGTTTGCTAGCAGCAGCCTCTTCATTAGTTACAGATTTCTCTAATGTGGAATTATGTAGATGGCTTTTACAAGTTCAGAGATTGTGCATATCTACTGATACTGGTGGACTGTAGAAGTTTGAGTAGACTTTTACGATGGAAGGTGTATCAAAGAGCACGTGTATGTTTCATGTGCAAGGGGCCTATGATTTGAAAACAGCCCAAAGTTAATCTTTGTCTGCCACTGGCAAAATGTATTTTCTTTGAATGTGGGTTTTAATGCTGTTTCAATGAATGTGAGTTTCAAGGGCAGAGAAGTTTTAATGCTAAGTCTAGTTTCATTGTGAGACTGCATTGCTTTGTTTAGCAGATATCTATTGGTGTTCGTGCTGTAAAATGCAAAATAAAACCTTTTCTGGCAAATCATTTAGGAATTAAGTCACTAAATAATGACCGACGTTAAGTTTCAGATGTCATAATCTTCAGAAAAATGCATGCTAAAGCACGACCTGATATTCTAGCAACTGTCTTAATTTTATACAAGGTCATTTTTTAGTACTGTTTGTATGTTCCCCCAATATATTTGGCCTTGTCCAGATTTCCTGCATTAAGAGGTTGAGAGGTATGTGCAAATAACTCGCTTTATAGAATTAGGAATATCCAAACCTCTCAACTGTCCCCAGTTTTGGCTCAAAATGTTGCTCTCCCCCTAATAACCTCTCCGCAAAATAGCAATTTTGGAAGAAAACGTGGAGGGTTTACAATTATAAATAACTGTAATGATCAGAGTTATACATTACTTTTATTTCAGAAATGCATGTAGATGCTCTTATTTTGTCAGCTGCTCAAGTTAACAGTACTAATATTAAAATGGTGTCCCTTCTTTGACAGGTTCCCAGCTGTATTGTGTGGCAATTTTATATTTCTGCATCATATTTTTGGTTTGCTTTTCCTAAAATTGTGGTTTTCTGCCAAACTAGTAGCAAATCAATAAAGATTGAAGTTAGAAAATAATGGCAGGCATTTGAGTTTCAGATTTCATATCTTTCAGAAAATTTGTACTAATGCAAGACCAACTACTATTCTGTTATCTTTCTAAGTTTATAAGAGCAATATTTAAAAAAATGTCCTTATTTTTGGCCTTTGCCTCAGTTTTATTTATGAGTTTGTTGCTCAAGAGGTTGAGAGGTGTGTGTGTGTGTGTGTGGTAGGTAGGTAGCATACCTCTCAACTGTCCAAATTTTGCATAATGTCCAGATTTTTGCCCCATATTTTTTGTCTGTTCCTCATAAATTTTGTGATTTTCTAGAAAATCATTTGAAGGCTGAAGTTGCTAAATAATGACAGACATTTGAGTTTCAGACTTCATGTCCTTTAGAAAAATTCATACTAGCACAAATCCTGTTATTCTAGCAACTTTCTCATACTAGCACAAATCCTGTTATTCTAGCAACTTTCTAAGTTCACGAGAGCATTATTTAATATATGTCCCTGTTTATTTCAGGCTTTGTCCATATTTCTTGCACTAAGAGGTAGGTAGGGGTGTGTGTGTGAATGAAACATCCTAGTTAGGGGTAGCAGGTGGTTAGTAATTTACTCAAGCTCAAAACGTGTACCTTAGTTACAGAAAACAAAAGCATAAATTCTCTACCCCAACTACCATGCTGCATTTTTCAAAGAACTGACATTTCAGGTTAATTTTCAATTCAAGGAACCAAGTTTGAGTGAATTTATATTATATTACTGAAGAGGCATTACAGTGAATGCCTCTTCATCGACACTAAAAGAGCGAACCATGAATTACGGGAATGGCTGTAGCTTGGCTGGGGAGGGAGGTAGCAGTTTGAGAGCTGTGAGTACAAATTTGAAAATCCTAGCTACACCCCTGGTTGAGCTTCCTCAGCTATCACAGAAAGTACATTTGCTTTTCTGCTTTTCTTATGATGGACCCTACATTGGTCTCCCATTTCAAGTCCTGGGTGATTATAGATCCTAAAAGCTTGAAGGATTCCACAACTGACACTGCAGTATTAAATATAAAGAGGGGGGAGAATATTGTAGTACCACTTCTTAAGTCCACTGTCATCTCCACAGTTCTGAGTGTGTTCCATTCCAGATTATACCGACTACACCAAAGAGCCAGCTGCTCAACCACCCATCTGCATGCAGACTCATCACCATTTCTGATGAGCCGGATGATAGTTGTATAATTTGCATATTTAATATGTTTGATAGAGGGGTCCTTAGAGGTGCAGTCGTTAGTGTAGAGGGAGAATAGCACTGGGGGGCATCTGTATTGATCATGCAATAGCTAGATGTAAAGTTCCTCAGTTTCATCTGCCGTTTCCTATTGGTTAGAAAATTGGTGATCCATTGACAGGTGGAAGCAGGAACAGAAAGCTGGGAAAATTTCCAGTAAAGAAGTTTTGGAATGATTGTATTAAATGCAGAGCTGAAGTCCACAAACAGAATCCTTTAATATGTCCCTGGGTTGTCAAGATGTTGCAAGAAATCGGCAGTAGGTTGTAGTACATAACTATTGTGTAGCTCTCTGAAATTACTACCCAGGTCATTGGAGAAAGTGGGGATATCAACAGTAGGTTTTAGTACATAACTACTTTGTAGCTGTCTGAAATCACTACCCAGACGGGTGGAGAAGGTGGGATATAGACAGTAGGTTGTAGTATATAACTACTATATAAATCTCTGACACCGCTACCAAGATGGATGGAGAAGATGGGGATATCGGCACTAGGATATAGTAGCGAACAACTCTGAAATCACTACCCAGGTCAGTGGAGAAAGTGGGGATATCAACAGGAGGTTGTAGTACATAACTACTATGTAGGGAAATCACTATCCAGACAGATGGAGAAGGCGAGGATATTAACAGTAGGTTGTAGTAACTAACTACTATGTGGTACGTAAATCACTATATGGAATTTAACCTCCCAAGGATGAGATGTTTGGCCAGTCTGCAAAATGTTGGGCTCCTTCAACATGCACTGTATAGCCTCCTTTAATATGAGAGTCCATTTTGGTATAAAGAGGACATACAGCCAGCCAGCCATCATTCCACAACCCCTATCAGCATGAAAAAAAACAGAATGTTTTTGCCCAAAGGGGAGGCTGAAGCTTGAAGATCTATAATCAGTAGGTCAATACTAGCAGATATAGGTATGTCAGAAGGGCAAAGCTAAAGTAAGGTACCCCAGCCTAGCTAGGGAAAGAGACGAAAGAAAAGGTGAAGGTGGTAATACTGCAATGATCTGTTTGAACATAAACTGTTAATGGTACGTTAACTTAAACAACTGTACTGTTTGTTCTTCATTAGATCATTGTTGCACTGGCTGAAAATATATGATGATTGCCATACTTCGGGAATAGCGTGGATTCAGAAGGACCCGATTCTAGAAGCCATTGAAGGAAGTCTTTTGCAAATCCAGCTCTAGTTCTGGAGACTGAATCAAGTTTTGTAAAGGTGTTCACTGTGGAAAAAGTAGCTCACTTTAGGGCTGAATAACAGTGCACACCTTTCCAAAAGACTCAGAAGTAGCCACAGCTCCAGCTAAGTGTGCTCTGACTTTCTAAGCCAGGCTTTTTCTATGGTTAGTGTAAAAACAGATGATAGCCTGAGACAGAAATCTATAAATGATATGTTTAGAAACTGCCTCGCCGTTCTTTTTGCTATCAAAAGATACAAAACTTGATTAGGCTTATTAAAGTCCTTATTCTTGTACAGCTAAAATCTCAATTGTCTGTTTATATCTAAGATATGCAGAATGCTTTCTCCTCTGTTTTTTAGGTTCAGGGTAAGACATAGGTTCATGAGTACTTTGGTTGAAATTCTGAAATAGTCTTTGGCATAAGAGAAGGTTGGTTCCGAGACTCACCCTGTCCTTGTGGAAAATCAAGAAAGGATAAGTAGAAATAAAGGCTGGTAATTCAGATAAGTGTCTAGCAGAAGTCAGAACTGTAAACAAGGAAGTGTGCCATGTCAAATATTTAAAAAAAGCCCTGTCTGTGCATTCTAAAGGAGAGATTCCTAACTCCTCCAAAACAACATTAAGATCCCAAGGAGGTGCCACTTCTTTCTAGGTCGCCTAATATGCAAAAACCCTTTTAAAAATGTTTAATTTGAGATAAAAAAGGAGGATCCAAAGGTAGACGAGCAAAAATGGCCTAGACCAGAACTGAGCAATTCACACAGGTACAGAAAAAACAGAGGTGTGTCCACTTCGGATGGGTTGTATTTTTTTATGAAACCAACTAGAAAATATTTTCATTTTGTTATGAGTGATTTCTTGGTAACATGTTTTCTAGCCTACATTAATACCTGTTGCACAACCTGAGGAGAAAAACTACCAAAACAGGATCAAAATTCAATTGCACAAACTGCTAGGTGGGGATTTTGAATGCTGGGATGGACTAAGAGTTCCTTGTGCTTTGTGAGAAGATATAATCTGTGAGGAAGTTTTTGCTAGGTGACCTTGGCCCGAAATATATGAAGGGAGAATCAATGTACCCTGGGACAAATTGGAGTTACCAGCAGCATCTTTGGCAAGTCTGTCTTGATCTTAATCAGAGGAAAGAGGGAGAGGCACAGAGAAATACAGGGACATTCTAGTCCGTGAGAAAGAAAATGGATCTGCTTTCTAGGCCTTTTGCAAGGTGTTCTGGAACAGAACTGACTCCGTTGTCTGTTGAGAAAGGTGGCAATCACATGTACTTTGGGAGTACCCCACAGATAGGCAGTGTTCTGGAAGATCCCTCAGTGTAGCATATACCCGTGAGTGTCTGTCCTGGTTCTCTGTAAAGTGTCTGGTATTATGTTCTGTTCTGATGGTATTTCTGTGGACTCCAGGGCTGCTCTGCTTTGCCATTTCACAGGCAATCATGGCTAAACTGGTTAGGAATGTGACTATGCTCATCCTATTTGTTTATATATTACAGCATGTGGAACCATTGTTTCCTTGACATTGATTTCTCATTGAGATTTATGTGCTTCTTCCTGAAATGTGGCTCCCACATGCCCTGACCATTGATATCAGCCTTTGGACACTGCTTCTCATGTGAAACCTGAAGCATCTGTCATGATTGACTAAGCAGACAGAGGGAGATAATGGGAGGTTTGGATTAGCAAGACTTTATTTTCCTCCCCAGTAGGCGTTCCTTCTTAATGGAATTGAGTACTGGAATATGGTAAGATGACAGATAAAGATGCTGGTTCAAAACTGATTTCCGATACCATTGGATTTTCCTGATGCATATTCTGGCAAAAGGAACCTTTCGAGGAAACCATGAAACTCAGACTTTTGAGAAACTCTCTTGCAGTGGAAATGATATGATGGGACAGATGCATGAGAAAGAGCTTGGTAAGATGATACTTTTCGGGAGGGAGATATGCAGTTGATAGGGAGATGTCCAGCAGGCACCTGATAAAGACTGAGGGGGGTTTAAATAATGATTTGGCTAGACTCCCAGCTGGCAGAAAACATTTATAGTGAACTGAGGAGCAGCCAGTGCATCTTGGACTGATAGAGCTGAGATGAGGCAACTGTCCAAATATGGAAATGTATGGATGCTCTGAAGTCTGTAAATGACTATGACTGGAGCCAGGCACTTTGTAAAACTCTTGGAGCAGGAAACCGACCAATCTTCAAACATGTAACATTGAAAGTGCTGTTCCCAGACAAACAATCTTAGGAAATGCCTTTGCATTTCATGGATTGGGATGATAAAGTAGACGTCCTTTAATTACAAAGTCACTAGAAGAGCCTTGGAAAACAAAATGAGAAAAGATTTTGTTAAATGAGCAGCTTGAATTTTGGAAACAAAGAAGGTCCAAAATTGTTTCCATTTTCCCTTATTTCTGGAACCAGAAGCATTCTGAAATAAAGAACTTCTTCACTTGCTGATGAAGGCACTGGTTTTGTAAGATTCTCAGATAGTATGTTTGACAAAATTTGATGAACCAGAATGATTTGACATTTTTGTGGGTAAGTGATCCCGGACTGAAGTGGAAGGAATGCCTATTGAAGACTGTAACAATCTTTATTTTTAAAACCTGTACTTCTAAAGTTCTTTTTCTATAAATAATGGGAAAATGAGAAATTGTGTGCAATATGGGAAGAACATTCAGGGTGATGGGGGCATAAGTAATCATTGGGCTTTCTTTTGAAAGGAGGGCCCTGGGATCTATTTCCTTTCCTTTTTGAATCTCCCTGACATTTTTTCTTATATTGCTATCTAGCTGCCTTTCCCTTGGGGGCTTTAAAGGTCTTAAAAGGTATGACCAGCGGAAGATGAATAATTCCTTTGATAGCCAGTAACAGGAGACAAAAGTAACTGTTTGACTCTGTGCATAAACGTATCATTTTCTTCCATTTTTTTTTGTTTACTGTATCTGTTGATGACTTGCCAAACAAAATGTCTCTTTCAAGACGAACATTGAACACCTGAGCTTAAAAATCACCATGGAAATTCTGTAATTTTATCCATGCATATTTGGGTTACTGTACCAGTAGCAACAGCCCTGGACACCACATCTATTGCATTATGAGCACACTCAACAGTGTACTTAGTGACCTGTGAAGTAGAGTTTAATAATTTCTAGCAGGGAAGATTTCATGTAAGAAATTTTCTACTCTTTAGCAAAAATAGATAAAAGATACTTAGATATGTGGAATGGACAATTAATAGTTCTAAAAGGAGTGGGGGATTTACAAGTCTTCTTTCTAAATATATCAAAAGAATGGGTATATCTGTCATTTGCTACAAAAATAGAAAAATCCTTATATGCTCTGTCTCCCTCCTTAGAAGTAATAGCAGGGCTTGCAATAAGACTTCTGTAAAGGAATTTCTGTGTGTCAAGCATGGTGTAAAATCTGCTAGGTTTATTAGGGTCAGAGTTTTGCCAATCACAGGAAACAGAGTCAGAAGCAAATGCATCATCCAAGGCCCCTAAAACTAGATGAATGATAGTTGTTTTTGGGAATCCAGACTCAATATTTCATAATATCTCTTCTAAAAGTCTGACACTTCCATACGTTTCCATTTAAAACATTCCTTCAAATTTGAAATTGTATCCAAATTGTTGGGGGGGGGTGTATCTTCTGATTCAAACTCACAAGGAGTAGGGGAGGATAAGTGGGGGGCATAGTCCAAGCCCACATTATCTGATTCAGAAAGGATTTCTTCATCTAAGTTAAAGGGAATCTCTTTCTTTCTTTTAACTGGTGTAGAAACTGGAAGTGAAGCCTAAACAGGCTGGATTGCCTGAAACTGGCACTGAGCAAAATTATGACAGTTTTTCTTGAGAGGTTTTCTTGGTAGAAGGGGTAAAAACAGGGGATAAATGTGTTATGTTTTGACTCTTCTTTTTGTGAGTCTCAACCTTGAAGTCTTAGGAGGGGAATCTGAAGGCCCGTTTTTTTTTTTTTTCTACTTTATCCCCATCTGTATTTCAGCATTAATGTTATTTAGCAGGGAAGGCACAGAAAACAACACTGTCTGTGTAGTTGTACACGTGCCCTGTAATACATTCCCAGAATATCATAATAACTGCTATGGTAAATATAGCTAAATCACTGCTCCCTGGGTGTATGTTCAAAGTGGCCGTCAATTCCAATCTAACAATAAAATGATGCCATATCTCCCAAAGCTAGAACCAAGACAAGCCTGGAAAGCTGAGCCAGTGGGTTAATCAAAGGGCCTGATCCAGAAAAGCAGTGTGTCATGATGGTCTTTTTGCCTGTTGCCTAGTCATTCTTTGGACAGTAGAAAGCTCCAAGATGCAAAGCACCTTCTTCCTTGTAAAATAAATTAAAAAACGATTGCCTAATGTCAGAAAGATAGGCACAGATAACTACTTCCCCATCCTCTTTAGGATTTTAGTCAAATGACCCTCTTCTACTTGATCTGAGGTTTGCCTTATGTGAAATTAGTGCATGGAGTGTCCATGGGTTGAAATACCTTGGCCTATAAAGACTTTCTTCAGAGTTGTGCTCACTTTTGCCACAGTAGTAGCTTGGCCTGACTTAAGACAGAAAATAGGGCTGGTTGCTGGAGTGTACCTGTGCAAGTAGATGACCCAGTGGACCAAGCAAGTAGCTTAAGACTAGGCTAATCCAAACTAATTTCCTTACCTTTGCTGGACTTGTCTGTTTTAGACTTCCTCAACCATATTAAGACTCTGCCTTTGCCAATAAAAGCATTGTCCCAGTGCAAGGAGTAAAGCACCTCATTGGCTTTAAAGACACCGACATACAACCAGGTAAAGAAAATAGCACAGAGGATGAATGAATAAAAGTCATCCATCAGAGAAAAAGATGCCTACTGTCCTGCAGAAACTGCTGCTCCTTGCATTCAACCTATTTCCAAAGAAAAACATTGTTGATTGGTGCTGAGCTCAACCAAATAATATAAATAATCTTATTTAACTAGTCAAAATTTCAAGATCTCGCTATATTTTTACTTGATAACCAAATCTGCACCCTAAAAAGAAGTTGATCCAGTTGGAATGAAAGCATCCCGATAACTGGGCACAGCCATGAGGCATTGATGGCCTGCTACTTAAAATCCAGGAATAAATAGAAAGGGCCAAAATTGTCAAGCAAGGATATGGGGATGGAAACACAAACTACAAAAGTAAAATTTTCAATGGTCACCTCTCCTCTCCAGAAAAAGAAACCATCACCAAAAAGCCCAGAACTGCTAAACAGCAAGAAACTTCTAAAATAGTCAGTAAACCAAAAGCAGACCAGCCGGCAAATCTTGATTTGAAAACAGCTCTACAACCAACTCAAGAAGCCATACAGGACCTATCCAGGCAATTTCAGTCCTTTGGTGAATCATTTAACCAGATCTTAACAAGAATGGAAAAAAACAGAAGCAATGATCTTCACTAATGAAAATAAAATATACCAGATACAGAAGGACTCTGAAAATAACACCAAACTTATACAGGATCTGCAAGCAAAAATTACTGATCTAGAAGCAAGATCAAAACGAAATAATACCGTCTGTGAAATTCCCAAACACTATTCAAACCCCAATCTTATAAACATAAGTCAAATCCTGAGCACTTTACTTGAAAACCTGGATGAGGCTAAACAAATAATGATTGAAATAGCTCACTGGGTGATCAGACTTGCACAAATCACAAACCGACTGAGACAAGTCTGTGTAAAATTCCTAAACCATCATGATGTCTTAAAAATCTTATCAGTGGCCAGGAAGAAAAAACCCTTTATTTGGAATGGATGCAAAATCTCCTTCTCACAAAACTTACCAATCCATATAAAACAAGTAAGACAAATAATTTCTCCCTTCTGTGCACTCCTGATACAACAAAGGTAAAGTTCCAAATGAGATATACAAATACCCTGTCTTTCCAACACAAGGAAATCAAATATTCCACCTCACTCTTAGGGAAACAAAGACTTTCTTCCTGGATGCATTTAAAGAACTATCAGTAAACATAATTGCTGTTTGCTGATGAATGTTAGACTTTAAAAAGATCTAACCTGCTCTCTTTTGATGCTTCCAAACTCTGCTTTGGAAGTTTGATTGTTGGTTACAATTTGTCTTGATCTTGGCTGGAGCAGCATTGGCTGCATAGAACACAGAGGGCCTATTAGGTTGAACGTTTGTGTTTCCACTCAATCTCTTATTTCTTTACAAGTGCATCAAATAACACCTCCCTTTATTTCTTCCTCTCCTCAGAAACTAATTCTGGAGCTAATACTTGCAAATCCTCGCATACTCGCTCTGCAGCTGTTTAAGTCCTAATCTTGAACTTTGAAAGCTCATGGCAGCTGCAACCTAAGTTGAAAATAGGGATGTATGAAAAGGATGGAGAGGGGAAGAAAACATCATGAAAAAGGTCTGTACAGATACATTGGATTGTTGCTTGAATTGAAATGCTTGGTCCACCACATTGGGAATCCCAGTTAAAAATAGTAGTATCTGTTAAGCCAAGTACTCAGGACTGCTCTCAACTATTGGCTAATTTGTTCACGCATGCTTTCATAGTCAATGAAATTGTAATATATTTATGGCTCCAAATAACTCTGTGTTTTATTTGTTCAGCTAAAATTATGCTGCTGCTCCGGACACAATTGTACTGAATTATAGGATTTAATGAACCTATATCCATCTTCATTATATTATTCTAAGCATGTATTCATTTAATCTTTGCTGCCTGGAAATCTATAGAAACTAAGAATAATTTTGTAGTAATTAATATAAGTGGCTACCTAAGCTAGTTGTATCAGTGCTTTACATATGAAAGCTTCTTTATGAGATTGTTAAATAAATTCGTTAGAGTCAGACTGTAAAAATCATTGAGTTATTTAAACACAATGTCAATTAATAACAAACAATAATGCAGGAGCACTCAGATATCTTATTTTCTAATGTACATTAGGAGGCAAAAAACCATACACAAAGTTTGTATAGAATTTTGACTGCTTTATTGACCAAAACACATTGGTTATATACATTTTATTATCAGTTTTGCCCACCTCACTGGTGTGGTCAGTGACAGGGTCTTTACATCATAGTAATTCATAAAAAGTGCTGAATTTGTGTTTTTTAAAAAGTCCTTTTCCCATGAGAATGTTGCAGCCTTGCAAGCAGCTGGTCAGTCACGATGACCTCCTGAGGATGTAGCCAATTCAAGGTTCTCTGATTAGTTCAAATACAATAGATGTATGTCTTCCTTAATGCCTCCCTTTGTCTTTCTTGTTCCCAGCTGGGCACTATCAGAGATAGTGCGCACAAGGCTACTCTCCTGGTGGAGGCAGGAAAGAGGACACACATGCGAACAGATTTATTATTTTCTAACTTTGCAAAATAATCTTTACTTGAAAGACATGAGCCAGACTGCATCTGCAAGCTGCCAAGGTCAAATTTCTGATTACACTGCAGCTTGTGCTTCAAGCAATAATATGCAGGTTTATTTCTACTATTATTTTAGTAAGACAGAATTAAATGCATTACATAACCTTTATTCTTTATTATAGATTTAAGTACATTTATTCCTAACTAAAGCACACATTTCTCTATATATTTGATCACACAACTTATATATGTTTGAGTGATTAAATACACATCTTCCTAAGCAGCACACATTGTAAATATATTTTTCTAGGCAGCATGTATGTAAATATATTTTCTAAGCAGCATATATAGATTTTTCTAACAGAGATATTTAGTAGCTCGTGTTAAACAAAGATAAACCAACTTTACATTTGCTGGTCAAAGAGAAAGGCCAAGGGGCCAAAAAACTCATACTACTAACAGAACCTCAAATAGAATGTTATGTTACCAGCTTATTGTTAGATGTTAACACTCATAATCAGCTGTAAAATAAGATTTCTTTTTTTATTTTAAGATTACACTGAAATTATGGCAATTACTAGCTCTAGTTATAACTAAACCTTTTCTATTTCTAAGAACCTACATACCTTCACAGATTCTTGCTCTATACAATCGTTTTAATATTTCTTCTTAATCTTTCCCCCTTCTCTCACCACCTCAGCTCTGTACCACTCAAATTCAAATGTAGAGCAGTAAATGCGTTTAGGTAAGATATGCTAGTCTTCTTCTACTTATTGTATGTTTCTATTTTGGGTAATTCTACATTAATAGGAAAGTGCAAAGGAGAGAGTCTGTGTTCAAATTACTTTTGCCTGTACATGTCTCCACATTTTACATTCCTCTTCTCTTCTAAGTCTAGTAGATCAGTGATTAGGCACGGGTTAGGGGTAAGACGAGATAGGTGGTATTTGCCAGCCGAGGAGTTAATGGACCTTTCTACTGAAAATGTAAACTATAAAGTTAATGCAGGTTACCGTATTCTGTTTTCCCTTATTCATGACACCATAGGATGTGGGTGAATGACTCGTGGAATGTGAAAGGGATCCAGATGGATAAAAAAGAGCTTTTTTTCATCTCATCTTTAAATCCAAGGCAAAAATAATATTAGTGTAAGAAACTCAGATGCTCAATGAACATTGGTCACAGGTCACGAGGAAGAAATGGATTGGAACAATTGTTACATCCAGTAAAGAATCACATGGTTTTGGTGTAGCTATAATTATAAAAAAGACCTTCCAGGACAATACCCTACAACATGAAACAAACCCTGAGGGATAGATGGTTCTATATAACTTTCAATTCCCACATGCAGACAGACCTATTTTACTACTTAATCACTATTCCCCTTGTTCTAAATAACAAGATTTCTTTATGTCACTATACAAGATACTAACTTGATTCCAGAATCACTGCTTAATCTTGGGTGGTGATTGGAATTCCTGTCAGGATCCCTTATTAGACTGATAAAACCCAAACAAACCTTTTAACATTCATGCTACCACAGCACTTACTCAGTTAAAAATGACTTTGTACTATTTGACCCATATAATTTCCAAAAGGAAAAATTGCCCAAAGATAAATATATGTTTTACTCCCACTGTCATAAAGTATGGTCTAGGATTAACTTTTTCCTAATTTCTGAATTCTTTCTAAACCTCGATATAAACTTCACAACTGGGCCCAGATGTTTTCCTGATCATTCAAAAATCACTCTTACTGTTAACTGGTCTTACAAAACTCGGGGTGGGGGTTACAATTGGACTTTGAACCCCAACCTACTAATGAAGGAGGACATTGTAGAAGGAATCAACATGATTTTGGAAGCTGACCTAAAGGAAATGCCCGAGTCACAGCTTCCCTTTGATATTGAATGGGCCTCTACTAAAGCCTAAATACGAGGGTTCCTTATTAACAAAGCAACCTATTTCAAAAAACTACACAAAGCAAAAGAAAGTCAAATAAAAAATAAGATCACCAAACTAAAAGCAGAACTAGAAACAAACTTTACTCAGGAGACTGAAAATCGATTAAATCTGCTACAGGAAGATCTATATTTACTTGATGCAAGACTGCTGGATTTTCATGAAACCAAAATCCTGGCAAACTTCTCAGAATGGTCACAAATCCCTTCTAAGCTCCTACCAAGACTAATAAACCAAAAGAAGACTACTCCTACCATCTCTGAGAAAATATATCGAGGCAAGACGTATTTGCCAACAATGATATTGTACAGCTTTTTGAAATGTTATATTCGCAAACTTATGAAGATCAAACCCCTTTAGCATCACAATGAGAGCATCCAATTCTTGGACCAACTTAACTTTCCTAAAATAGATTATTCCCATAAAGAATGCATTGAATCCTGTATCACCCAGCAAGAGATCATGTCCATAATAAACAACTCAAACCTAATAAAATACTAGGACTGGATGGTTTGACCACAGAGTTCTACAAGACCTTCTGTCCAAAAATGTCCAAAATACTTTTATACTTATTTAACTGCATTATTAATAATACCATCACTGGTGTTCATTTTAACTCTTCTAAAACCATACTCATCTTTAAAGAAAATGCAGATCCTAAGAACCCCTTAATCTACAATTCCATCTCCCCGATTAATTTGGATGTACAACATTTTTTCCACAGTATTGGTTAACAGATTCAGACCTATTATCCCCCACATTGCATCACCCGGTCGGTAAGGTTTTATTCAACATAGACAAAACTGTGGGATGTGAGGTGCAAGAAAAATATTGGGGATGTTGAATGGGCCTCTGGGGGGATGGGGGGGCAGGAACCTAGCTGCTAGCTGATTAGCTAAATCAACAGGATCAGTATAAGTGGTACCGTTACGGACTAATTCAGAACAAAGCTAGGCTTTGACATGGAGGTTCCTGAAGTAACTGAAAAAAGCTTTATGGTTACCCTTTGTTTCAGAGGCTAGTTTCAATTCATAATTGGCTTGTAGATGCTAAGGAGGGAGTTTTTCCATTTGGGAATTTCAGCCTTTTTAACCTTGGACAACAGGTTCTTCCTTTTGTTTTAAAGCCTGTTGGTAGAGGATGTCCACCAGATAGGTTTGTATTTCCTCGAGGAGCAGGTTTTAGTTATTTTGGGTATGGCTGAGTCCATGCAGTTGTACAGGTGCTTGTATACTGCACTGGCATACTGGTGAGCATAGTTGTCTGCATCCACTATGTGGATGATGGAGTGAAACTACCGATACCCTCCCTTAGAAGGTTGTAGTCAGCTTTTGCAAAGCTTTTTAGCCTGGTTACGGCTGGGGGGACGGGGTTGGATGGGATGGAAACTTCAAGTGAGACAGACCAATGGTCTGATCTCACCAGGGAAGAACTTACTATGGGAGTGGTGCAACAGTCACCCATGTTGGTAAGAACCAAGTCTAGAATGTTATCTCCCCTTGTGGGGGACGAGACATGCTGGTCTAGTGCATTAGAATTGATGAACTCAAGGAATTGTTGGGTGAGTGCATTAAAGCAGGAATAGTTCACCCAGTCTATGGTGCGGTAGTTGAAGTCACTAAGGGTCAGGGTGTTAGCGGGTACCTTGATGGAGTGAAGTAGGTCAAATTAGGAGGAGTGGGTGTTCTGAGTCATGGAGGGGGGGGGGTCTGTAGCTGACTATAGCTTGGATGGGTGTCTTGCCAATTGTCAGTTGCACCTGGAGTAGTTCTAGTGCATCATGCTGGCAAGCTAGTCTGGAAGTGTGCTTGTCTACTTCTGGAGGTAGGAGCTGGGTTGGAGGGTTTGCCAGGGTGAAGTAGTTCATTTATCCCTGCCCAGAACTTTTTAGAGTTGTTTTGATGCTTGCTTTGCAGTTGTAGGAAATAGTTATTTTTATCCAGGAGAATTGCCTTTTTTGCTTGTTTTTTAAGTTTTTGAGACTCTCCAATGATGCCAGACTCTATTTCTTTTTTGTCATCTTATTTTTAGTCTCTTTGGTGATCCAGGAGGCTGTTTTCATTTTGAGTTTTGTGGTACAGACTGGGGCGTGAGCATTCAAGATTTTTAGGAAAGTATTATTGAAATGGGTTACTGCTTCTTCTAGAGGTAATTCTTTTAGTATGTTCCAGTTATGTTGCTTTAATTTGTGTTTAAATTTGTTTGGGTCAAAGTTATTTTTGTTCCAGGTAGTTTATAATAGAGGGGTAGATTTGGCATGGCTTTTGAATTTTAGTAAGAAGGTGGGTTGGTGGTCACTGAGGGTATCTGGAAGGACTCCTGCTTGGTATGAAGTATTGGTCTTATTTATTAAGATCCAGTCTAGCAGGCTTTCTTTGGTTTTAGTGTTTATTGGCCTAGTATTTGAATGACTTGAGAGAAGCTGTAGAGATTAATATGGTTGGTGGGGTTTACAGTTGTGCATGTGTTCCAGTCAATATTAAAGTTGCCTAGGATGATGGTTTCTTGGGGTAGATTGTGATTTACGCTGTGTAGGAGGGTTTCTATGGAAGGAATATTGTTACTTGGTGGTATGTAGCATGTGATAATATTGATTGTTTTTGTTGCTATGATTGAGTTTTGCTAGGAGAAGTTCAGAGTTATTGGGGGGATATGAGAATTAATAGGGAAAATATTTAGGTTATTTTTGTAAATTAGTGCTACCCCTTCCCATCGAGTGTTGTGGGTTGTAACCAGGTTTCAGTAGACATAGTATATCAGGGGGAGTAGGTGGATAGCAAAGCATGGAGTAAGTGCATCTTATTATTAATGCTTTGGATATTTAAGCTTAGTAGTAATAGGCTATTTTTTGGTCTAGACATGAGAATTTGATAGGTGGAGAGAAATGGCATATTTGTAGTATTTGGGATAGGGTTTGGCCCTGGGTAAGGCTGTATGTCACCGGCCAGGATAAGTTGATTGTTTATCTGGAGTAGGAGTTTGGTCAGTTTAGTTACGATGGCAATATATTTGTTTGTTTGTGATCTGGGTGGGGTTGGGAGGAATCTGCCTGAGGGAGGAGTAATAATAGCATGGTGGTATATGCTTGGAGATATGAGTAAGCTGTAGTGGGGAGTGAGCTGTAGTGGGGAGTGAGAGGAGTGTGAGTGGAAGTTTGTTTTGTTGGGGTTGCAAAGCTAGTATTGAGTATGGTATGGTAGGAGGTGAGGTAGTATGTTAATGTTAGGATAAAGATGATGGTGAGTGTGCACGTAAGGATAGTGGTTAGCCTATGATAATTTGAGGATGTCATGTTTGTGGGAAGGGAGTGTGTGGGTGGGATGAGGTATGAGACTGGTCAGAGTTAAGGATTGTCCTTGTGTTTAGTTGAGGGTATGTGAGTGGAAAAGGTTATTTATAAACCTAGAGGTGCTGGGGGGGGGGCAGGAAATGGGGGCAGGGTAGGGGAGTGGAGTGAGCCCGAGCAGGGTTTCTTCAACAGCGGCACATAAGGAGCATTCAAACAAAAACAATCAGTAACTTGTTCATGGGACTGTTCCCTTGTGTTGTTATTTGTTGCTAAAAGATTTAGACAAAGAAAACAAATTGAGTTATATGGATGTATGTGGGAGCCTACAAGAGCAGAAGTGGTATTGTAAAATAAGACAGTAACGTGGACTAGGAGCTTCTACAAGTCTAGTGTTTCAACAATATCCAGGACTATGTGACTTAGGTAGAACTACAGAGGTTAAAGGGGACTTAGTGAAAACTACAGAGGTTATAGGGAACTGCTACCAGAATGGGGCCCAACTGAAGATAACGGGTCTGCTACCAATCCTGCTAACAGACTGTTACAGTGATAGATATGAACCTGTAGCTTATCAGATAGCTGGTATCAGGTTGAGCTTTTAGTGGTTTCCAGCTTGCAGAACTCAGGTGCAGGTGGTTTAAATTCCCAACACAGTGGATGCACTGTGGAATAAAAAGATAGACGGGGGTAAGTCAAACAGCAATAGCTTGTTGAGTAGTTATTTATTTGCTAAGGGAATGGGGTGAGGAATGTATTTGGGAGATAAAAATAGCTTATAAATGCACTAGAGAGCAGTGTTACAGTTGAATATTATTTATTTATTTTATTTATTTACATTTGTTGACCGGGAGTATCTGACTGGATGTAGGTCCATTTTCAGCTTAGGCCCGTGGCAAAAGCTCCACAGTTAAAATATACATACAGTAGTTACATTGGATTTACATAACAAGTAACAATTTGATTAACAGCAATTAACAATTACAAACATAGTTACAGATGAAGAACATAGTACAACAGTAGACAACTAGAATCTTTATCATCTGCGAAGTACATAACAGACATTAACACTTGTTACAATAAGAAGTTCCTGCTGTATAATAAGTAGTAGGCTTATGAGCATCTGAGGTTGCTATAATCAAGGTAGTTAGTGGGCTGGAAAGAAAGGTAGTGGGTGAATGGGGTGGGTGATACTAGAGTGGGAGTTGCAAGAACATAGCCAGCATGTTTTTAGGTGCGCTTTTAGTAAAGTTTTTAAGTGGGTGCATGATGGTATGGAGGTAATTGTGGGTGGGAGGGAGTTCCCTAATTTAGCTATGGCGCAAGATAAGAGTGCTTCACCAGCAGAGTTATTGGCTTTAGTGATCTGCAAGTGATTTTTGTTATTTTGATATTAGGCAAACTGGTAGAAAAATTAAAACATAGTACTTCTCGCAGTTCACAGTGGTAAGGTCGGGATTCGCTAACTTTGTTAATGCTGTGGGAGAGTCGTAACCTCCCTGTAGTTGTGGGATAAATAAACTTCTTTAGTTACCAGATCCCAGTTGTATATTGGCCACTAGGTAGCAATCTTTACTAGGGTTGATCCTAGTAAAGGTTCAATGCTAGTAACGTTTATCTCTAAGATTAAATTAGATAAAACAAATCCTGGACCTACCCTTATCAGTCTGAAAATTCTGTTAAGGGTAGCCTAGACTCCGCAACATCATCATTACCTTCAGATTCTTGCATGCCATCTGGGAATGAAAGAGGGGTGTCAATTGGGATTTCAATATCTTTCCTGGTCCTCCTCTTGTTTTATTTTTGGCTGGAGTTGGATCAGTTAGTGGTGCCTCTTCTGCTGATAGCTGAATTTTCCTTTTGTTCATAAGATTCCTTTTTTGACAATACACCGCCTCCAAGTCTGAAAAGAGAACATAAGCTATGACATTTAAACTATGCAGTCTTTCAGAACTTGTAGAAAGGAAATGTGTAAAAGGCACAAACAGAGGTATGACATTATTATCTGATTGAACAATTCAAGGACCCCATAAATAAACACTTCTGAATCAAAATAACACCAGGACAATGTCCATGATTCTAGCAAACAAAAAAGAGATGGGGGGGGGTGGAGTTCCCTTTGGCAAGTAGGAGGACAATGCAGTGTAGCATATATTTAAGGGAATATTACAAACAAAAGAGGGAGCACATTATTTGTACTGCTTCCCTATCATTATAGTACAAATTTTGTGTGTGTGTGTGTGTGTGTGTGTGTGTGTGTGTGTGTGTGTGTGTGTGTGTGTGTGTGTGTGTGTGTGTGTGGTGTGTGTGTGTTACAATTAAACAGAACACAGAA
The DNA here is from genome assembly GCF_019279795.1 of Protopterus annectens. Taxonomy (NCBI): domain Eukaryota; kingdom Metazoa; phylum Chordata; order Ceratodontiformes; family Protopteridae; genus Protopterus; species Protopterus annectens. Next base: position 579,946,077 of record NC_056737.1, read on the forward strand.
TGACTGTATATTCTGGCTAATATGCCAAAAGGTAGGTGGCACTAAGAAATAACAGTGGTAAGGGCATTACTACACAGGCCCCATTTACTATCCCTGCTTTTCAGTGACAACTCTGATGTTGACTCAGGGTTTAGTTATGTTCTTCTTAAACCCTCTTAAAACTGGTGACTTGTGGAGAAAAGTAGATGAATGATACTTAGTAAATAATGACAATAATTATAGTTATAGACTTCCTTTAGTTTCAGAAATGCATATTAATTCAGAGTCTTGTATTCTGTCAATGTCTCAAGTTAATGATACTAAAGTTTTAAAGGTACCCTGATCGTCTGTGATTATTTCTGGGTAGTCCCTGCTTCTATTGAAATTTGTCCCTGACTGGCTGAGAACTATGATAAATGGGGATTAATGCCATTAAATAGTTAAAATATCCTCTACCCTCTCTTAAAGCATGAATCTCCTATTTGCCGAAAATATTTTAAGGGCATGTCAGTGCTGATTATCAGCTCTATTAGTAACTGCACTGAACAAAGAGCACCAATGGAAACTGTTGACCCCTGGATGATCTACTATGAAAATTCCAGAATGGGTTTACTTTGTGCTTCTGAAGAGCTGAGGTAAAGAGTGGAGTACCCAATTCCATTAAGTAAGACCAAGTGCCAGATTATCACAAAACTAAATTGCTGGTTATCTACCCCTTCAACCCTAGTCCAAGATCAAGACATCCACAATGACTTCTCATTACCAGATCCCTATCAGCAGTTCTGAAAATTACAAGAATCAGGCCGTACTCACAAAGAGCATTAACATGAAGAAAACAGTCTGCAACAAGCCCTTTCAGAGTCTAGCACATTGACAAGAAAAGGCAAGAGAGTGCACAGAAAAGGATTTGCTGAGCCAACTGATCTAACAATACAGAACATCAAAACTGCCAACAATGCTGTGAGCCAGTATGCATGGAATAGGGACATAAGCAGCTGTTAAAAATTAACATCTGGACTACATGTGTGAGACTGTCCTGACGTTCATCTAATAGTATGCAGATTGGATTCAAAAGCAAATTAGCACCCTAAGGTCTCGCAGTAATTTTTTTATTCACCACAATCAATCAAAAGGATGAAATCAACAGAGTAAACTACCAATGTAAAAAAACAAAAACAAAACGGCATTAGTAAGCTGATACCAACTCTAAACTGATTACCCTCCAAACTCAAGAACAAATCCCTACCTCATTAGCCAAAGTAACCTTTTTAAAATTAAGTTAAAAAAAAAAACAATCTTCCAACTGGTATAGTTTAAGAAGGCATTCTAGTCCTCTGCTATCTTATTACTTAATATATTATTATTTTATCACTTTGTTGTTTTTCTTTTTTTTTTTTTTTTTTTTAATTATCATTACCAACCTGGTCTCTTGTGGATGGCTCCATGGATAATCTTCAAGAGGATCCTTGTAACAAACCAATGTAGGAGGTGGTTCTTCTGAGCAGGCCACCACAATTTGAAAGGACATGGCTACAGGCTGTTTAAAGGCTCCAAAGGACACAGCTACAGGCTATTTAATGCCTCCAATGGTCACAGTTACAGGCTATTTAAAGCATCCAAAGGACACAGCTACAGGTTATTTAAAGCCTCCAAATGACACAGCTACAGGCTATTAAAAGCCTCCAAAGGACACAGCTACAGGCTATTTAAAGCCTGCAAAGGTCACAGTTACAGGCTATTTAAAGCCTCCAAAGGACACGGCTAGAGGCTATTTAAATCCTCCAAAGGACACAGCTAGAGGCTATTTAAAGCCTCCAAAGGACACAGCTACAGGCTATTTAAAGACTCTGGCACTCTACTCCCTGACAACTGGCTCATGTACAACCCAGCTTATGGGTAGCCAAATTTATGAATTTGTATAATGGTTACATTTCACAGAACTGAAGTAGGTGATTCATATGACTAATTTGAAGTATTTACAGGAAGGAATTATTTTGTAAAAAATTGCTATATACTTTTTGCCACTTAATGTTGAGACAAAAATAGTAGCAGTTTTTTAAAAATATTTTAGTGATCTGCACTGATCTGTATTAAAGTGCTGTCATGAAACTTGTTGGCGAGATTCATCACGTTGAGTCAGCTTTAGCTTATTAAGCGGTGTCCTACCATGTCTAGCATCTTTAGAAATTTGGGTTGTGATGAGCAATCCCTTCCCCAACATTAGGGTTGGTTGTATGAAGTGCAGCCCACTGTGTAAAAACAGTGTTATTGTGGACTTTACATGTGATGGTAAAACAGAGTGAGCAGTCTAGATGACTTCAGGAGGTTTTTTGCCTGGTAATTCAAGTACACTTATCTGATTTTATCTCTAATTATTGTGCAATGCACTTTAACCGAGCATTACACTTTGCGTTTGTATTTTGTGATAGCATAATATAACATCTTATCCCTGTAGGGCATCCTTCTATGGGGTAAATATTGACTTGTCATTTCAGAAATAGCAAACAGGTAATTGCATCAACATATTGGTAAATTGATTAGTGAGCCATGCATGTTTTCATTTCAAATCTCTTATGTCACCTTCCATAATTCATTAAATTCTGCACTAAGCAAAAAGACAGACATCACAGTCTGGAAAGAAATCCATAGGGAAGCCACAGGTCAAGGATATGTCTGATGGAGGGAACCTTCAACTAGACATCAGAAGAGAAATGAGGAAGTGATATGCTGCATGACATCATATTGTAAAGATGAGATGCGATCATTCCTAGGAAGGGAGCATGGTGTGGTGAAGGGGGGTGTGGGGTGGTCAGATGCTGTACAATATATTGCTGCTGCTGCTTGGATCAAAGGAAAATACTTCTTACTAGGCAAGGGTTTGGTTCCAAGGACTGGACTACAAGTAATTACTGTAAGTTATAAACAGGCATTTTTGACAACAAATAACACTCTGTAAGAGCAAACATCCAACAGATTCCCTGGTCTTGACTTCATGTTGCAGCTTTCTCATAGATCATGCTGTTTTGCAAACAGGGATCAGCACAGAATTTTTAAGGGAGAATATCTTACAGGATCACACACGTACTCACACACACACACACACACACACACACACACACACACACACACACACACACACACACACACACACACACACACACACACGCACACATCTTCAGCAGTGATGTACTGGAAAATAACAGAACTTCAGAAAAAAGAAAAGTGATTTCTAGGAGTTTCACTTGTTGGTGAGCCAGCTATGGAGTTGATAATATGCATTACATATTATGCAGTGTTATTTGACTTGCTGAGTTTATTGGCATGAGGTGACGTACAAGGTCCTGTGGACATAAGTCTTAGAAAGCAGAAATGGACATTTGGTAAGATGGGCATTAAAAATTTGGTTATGAATAATGCAAGGCAGTCCAGGAACTAACTGTTTGTAATGGCTTTAAAAAGCTATTGTTTACACTGACCTTTTCAAAAATTATGCTAGCCTATGAAAAACGTACAGCCATGATAGCAAAACATAGAGCTATCTAGCTGAGGAGTTGACATTTTGGTCCATCTTAAGAAATCCTGGACTAAAACGACTTGCATCTCTCTTGGTCTGGTGCCAGTATCACATAAAATACATTTAACTGCTACTTTGGAAAATAATTTAAACAATTTGTCCAGACTGTTGTCCAAATGTTGGTAAAGAAACACACACACACACACACACACACACACACACACACACACACACACACACACACACACACACACACAAATAAATCATCTTCCTACCAGAACATGAACGACAAGAATAAGAGGAGAATTCATTAGACAAGTCAGAAATGGTTGTGCCAGAGAATTTTCCAAAGTTGCTGAAGCTACAGCATGACTGTGAGGAATACTTCATAAAGGTTGGGAGGGACAGCATGATTGGGAGGAATCCTTCATAAAGATGGAGTGGCAGCAGACGGACTAAGAACATAAAAGGGACATGGATTTTGTAAGACTGAGGATGAAAAGTTGACTTTGTGAAAAAGTATTGTATAGTGCTAATTTCTTGCTGCATTTCACACTATAACAATTTGTTTGGGTTATTGCAATTCATAAGTATTATACTTACTGTAACGTTTGTCATAAATATTAGCATAAATGATTTCCACAGATTTGTGATGTAAGAAGGCAATATATCTAAGTAGAATATGCTTTACCTTTCCACTGTGTTACATGACACCAACTCATGTTTTTTTCTGTCTGGAAAGGTACTTTACTTGGGCTGGCAGTTTACTAAATAATTTAACAGATGATTAGACACAGTGGCCATAACAAATCAGAACCCGCTTACTTTTATCTGCAAATTTAAATCCAACATTAGCGCATTTAGCTACAGAGAAGAATATCTCAGGGTGCATTTTTAGTCTCTGCCTTACCAGCTGTCAAGACATCCTGGTATAAATTACGTACCACTAGACATACCAGGCATGTGACACCACTGTGCTCCATTGGTATGCAAGGTGATGATGACTTACATGACTAACTTATTTAAGAGTGGTTCGGATATGCATATATATGAAATGCGCATAGAAACTGGTTGTGAGCATATAGATGGGGTACTGCAGCATGAGTAAATATATAAACCTGAAACCTAAGCCCACCCAAACGTAACCCTACATTTCTTTATGGCAGTTTAGCACAAAGGTTTAAGGCTGTCAGTTTTTAACAAGCTTCTTTTTTTAGTCCTGGGTTATTAGTCTCCATCTGCAGACAGGGTAAATCTGAGGTTACCACTGAAAATATGCACTTGGGTCTAATGGGAATAGATTAAAAAAATCTACCAAACCCATCACTTCAGTCCTAACCACAAACTAAACAAACTCCTAAACCTAATCTTTCATATTTTATAGTGTGCTGGCCCAAAGTTTAAGGCACAGACTGCAAAACTCCAGGTGTGTAAAACTATCTCATTAACCAAACATTTTTAAGGCAGATGTGGTCTTTGAGTTCCTAGTACCAGCTAGAACTTTATTCCAACTAGAGATCAGTGACTGTGTAATAAACTTACTTATTTTATCAGTTTTTGACAGCTATGAACAACAAATTGATATTTCTTAAGTGGAAGGAATCAGCACTGAGCTCCAAATTAAATAACAACCTTAGTGCTTCATCTTGAAGGCAAAGTCTGACTCCTAAATATCTGTTAGCTACTGAATAGAGACCAAGCAAATGTATACATTCGAAGTATATCATATTATTATAAAATAGAATACATTTAGTACACTTTCTCTGAGAACTTTGTAATAGTACTAAGTTACCCTTTGTGTATGCTGAAGAAAAGGAGTTGCATACCAGTACTGGCCTAACATTATTTAAATATGAGTAACCTGCTGGTGGAAGACTGAACTGTCATTCTCTCAAGCTTTTGTTGCTTGAAGTTCAACTGTCTGGGCATTTGAATTCTTCCACAGGAAATCACTGCTGGTAAGGTCTGCTGACAGTGATGCGCTTTTGGGGGGACTTGCCCCCATTTTCAAGTTGATGTGACCGTGGAGTTGGGAATGTAAGTTTGACATTGTGTGTGGGGAGGCTTTGGAGAGTAAGTTTGGGGATTCTGATCCGCAGCACATTCAGTTTTGTCCAGTTATAGTGAAAGCATTAAACAGATTTTAGTTAGTTCAGATGATCTAGAATGTCAACCAGTTTTAATGCGCATTTATTTTACAAATTCTGTATTATATGAACCTCCAGGTTCTTCTACATAAACACTGGAGTCTGTGAAAAAAAATACCATAGCCACCAGTATAGAATTCATTGTAATGGTAACCATAGGTCTTATAGCCACCCCACCCTCCTCAAAAAAAAAAAAAAAAAGCGGGTCAATGAATTCTCCAAATACAGCAGCAACCAGAATAAGCAAAATGGTATTTTCCACTTGAAAAGCGATTTAATTCAAAATAAAGTATTCAACCAGAGTTCTTGCAAACAGATATCTTATTCTTCCCATAATTCCCTTTGAAGTGCCTTATTCATAAGCTGTCAGAACTGTACAACAAAGTGTTTGTCACTTTAGAGATGCTAGTTCCCTGCACCAGGTAACATACAATATCGTAATGTTGCAGTATTTGCAGAAACACTCAGTATAATTTTATGTGCCTTTTTTCATGGTTTATGGCTGAAAACAGTCTGTAGACCACTTCTCTTACCCAGTTAGCAAATAACAGCTAAATAAATGTAATCATGTTGTCTCATTTCTGATGCTTTAATGGGAATCATTTGAGTACATGTTCTCTTCTGCTGTGTTACCATCTTCCCACATTCCCAGACTTCATATAATGTTTCGTAAAACTAACAGCAATCACCAACCTTTATTTCCCAAAGCAGCGGTTACAAAAGCATGAAAGCCTTTTCTGCTCAAATCAAAGTATTAATGACACCACAGCAAAGCTGTAACTGTTTTGTGTAATTAGGACATTCTGGATCTACATATATAAATGGGATCCTTCAAACAGAAATCTTGGTTTTGTCATTACCAGGATCCGTGGATTGAAAGAGTTTAACACGAAAGGAATATATTACACAAGTTTATTAATATAGTACTGCAGTAAAGTCGAGTCTATTCATAGGCTCTACATTTTCCCATGCTATTTCCCTTCTTTCTTATCCCTTATTCCCTTCATTTGGCTGTGCTTATTATGGTAATTAATGAATAGATAGTGTTTCTGTATAAGGCAGCAGGTCACTGAGGAACTTTGAATAATAATGGAAATGAACTATTGCTTGCAGAAGCTAATATTAAACACTGGAGAAATGGCATGTGGTTTATTAATGAGTAAGCATCAGAAAACTGTCCTACTAGCAAGGTATAGTGTTAGCCATTGACAGCTGAGTTAAAAAAGAAATCTGACTTTAAAGCTGAACAGAGGCAAGTATGCTAAAGTGAAATAAATTAATTATTTAAAACAATACAGTACGTAACCCTAGGCAAAATAAAGGCAAAGGACAAAGCACTACCAGATGCAGCCGTGTGTGTGTGTGTGTCTGTGTGTGTGTGTGTGTGTCTGTCTGTCTGTACATGCATGTAATAATTTATTTGCACAGTCTTTATATTAGACAGCAGAGAGGACTTTTCATGCTCTTTTAATAACTTAATCATGGCTGCAGTTTTTCTTTCATTCAGTACATCACAGATCATATCTGCAATGATGCAATGAAATATAAGTGCGAAAATATCCATATACAGCCTGGAATTTTAGAATGTTTGAAGTTTCGATTTTTTGAAAGACAGTCTTTAATATTGATAGACGTTAACTCATTGCTTACTGACTAGATGCATTTCAGCTGCAATGTTGTGACATGCATGCAGTTCATAAACAGAATAAACAGAGCTGCAAATTGGTCAGTATGAGCTTAGTGCACCTCAAGGCAAAATGCATACTGAGATGGGCAACAGCACAGGCCATTATTTCTTAACTGTACAGTGGGTGTCATACTATGAAACCTTGCTCTTATGCCTAGAGTACAGGTAAGTTTCTTATAAAGCCGCTGTGTACAGTGTTGGGTACATAATGCATTGATCTCTATCATCAGGTGAGGCAGACTGTTCATTACATCCTTGTAACTGGAAATGTGTATGTAATGGGACAGAAATCCATACCAGGATGACATTAACAGTGTCAAAATTCACATACTGTCTTAGACAAACAGTAGCTCTGTTTGTGTATTTTAGTTCTGCTGCCAGAAGTGCTTTACAGAATTGCAGGGGGGGGGGGGGGGCATGCAGGTTCTCTCTCCTTTTTTGTCTGTTCTTGTTTCCAAAGCAATTTCTGTAGCGTGAGTGTTGAAGTAAAGGCTATCAGGAGCAATAGTTGTCTGACTCTGTGTGCGTGTGCGTGTGTGTGTCTGTGCGTGTGTGTGTGTGTGTGTGTGTGTGGAAGTGGAGTTTTTAACCAGATTGTTTAATGAAATTTTGGAAAGTCAGAAGATGCCCGAGGAGTGGAGAAAAAGTGTTTTGGTACCTATTTCTAAAAATAAGGGTGATGTGCAGAGCAGTAATAACTACAGAGGGATAAAACTGATCAGTCACAGCTTGAAGTTATGGGAAAGAGTGGTAGAAGCTAGGTTAAGAAGGGAGGTGATGTTTAGTGATCAGCAGTATAGGTTCATGCCGGGGAGGAGCATTACAGATGCGATGTTTGCTCTGACAGTGTTGTTGGAGAAATATAGAGAAGGTCAGAAGGAGTAGCATTGTGTCTTTGCAGACTTGGAGAAAGCATATGATAGGGTACCTAGAGCGGAGTTGTGGTATTGTATGAGGAAGTCAGGAGTGGCAGAGAAGTATGTAAGAGTCGTACAGGATATGTACGAGGGTAGTGTGACAGTGGTGAAGTCTGCAGTGGGAGTGACAGATGCATTTAAGGTGGGGGTGGGATTACATCAAGGATCAGCTCTAAGCCCTTTCTTATTTGCAATGGTGATGGACAGGTTGACAGATGAGGTCAGACAGGATGACCCATGGACTATGATGTTTGCAGATGACATTGTGATCTGTCGTGAGAGTAGGAACCAGGTTGAGGAGACCCTGGAGAGGTGGAGATGTGCTCTAAAGAGGAGAAGAATGAAGATCAGCAGGACTAAGACAGAATATGTGTCTGTGAATGAGAGGGAGGCTAGAGGAATGGTGAGGATGCAGGGAGTAGAGCTGGCGAAGGTGGATGAGTTTAAGTACTTGGGATCAACAGTTCAGAGTAATGGTGAGTGTGGAAGAAAGGTGAAGAAGGGAGTACAGACAGGGTGGAATTGGTGAAGAGTGTCAGGAGTGATTTGTGACAGACAGGTACCAGTAAGAGTGAAAGGGAAGGTCTACAAGAGGGTAGTAAGACCAGCTATGTTATATGGGTTGGAAACAGTGGCACTGACAAAAAGGCAGGAGTCAGAGCTGGAAGTGGAAGAGTTAAAGATGTTAAGGTTTGCACTGGGTGTGACAAGGATGGACAGGATTAGGAATCAGCATATTAAAGGGTCAGCTCAGGTTGGACAGTTTGGAGACAAAGTCAGAGAGATGAGATTGCATTGGTTTGGACATGTGTTGAAGAGTTGTGCAGGGTATATTGGGAAAAGGATGCTAAGGATGGAGCTGCCAGGTAAGAGGAAAAGAGGAAGGCCTAAGATGAGGTTTATGGATGTGGTGAGAGAGGACATGCAGGTGGTTGGTGTGACAGAGCAAGATGCAGAGGACAGGAAGAAATGGAAACAGATGATCGGCTATGGCGATCCCTAATGGGAACAGCCAAAAGGGAAGAAGATATATATATATATATATATATATATATATATATATATATATATGTGTGTGCATCTATATATCTATATATATATATATATATATATATATATATATATATATATATATATATATATATATAATATATATATATCTACACGGAAAGCTATATTTATACATACAAACTCAGACACTCCTGATCGACAAAGAGACACACCTCCGTGACCACATGTGGAATATGTCTTTTTGTGATTTTTTGCTGCATTGTAGATCAGAAGGTGACGCTGAATGCATAACTTAGTTGTGACTTACTTTAAAACACATTTTGAATGAGTCCGCCTTTAAAGCTCAATAAACTGCAACTGATTCAGACATTCACTGTAACATCTCCTTCATCCAGTTATTCTGCAGTTCCTTTCATGTCCACGTATTTGCTGACAGACAGGCTGTACAGTATTTCTTCTTTTGTGCATTTAACCAGTGCAATATTGCTAGTAACCATGAATGCTAGTATGCTGTGGTGGACTTGCACAGCATTGCAGCTTATATGCCTTGATTTCCAGTGCATGTACTACTTTGCAGACAGGATATACATTGGTGAGGCACATTTTGCTGTGGGAGCTCACAGAGAAGTATACTTGCCTCTATAACTACAAACCTGTGAAAGTGACCGGGGGGGTGGCAAAAAAGGACTGTTTGCATACGTGTGCATACATGTGTGTATATTTTATGTGAGTAGCTAATGTAAGGGACCACTTTAACTGAGTGACCTGAGAGGCAGGAGCAGATTCTGTGATGCCCCAACAGATACTCTTGAAGGATGCCATGGCTGAGTATGTGAAGTACTGCTTTGAGTAAAAAGAGGATCAGAACTGAGTACTTCCTTTGACTTTTAGCCAAGAGGATGTCATTCATGACCATAGAAAAGGGCAAGTTCCGTTATGTATTATGTCTGAATACTTCTTAAGATGGGAATCAAAGTATACTAGAACACCTTCTGAAGAACCTTGCTTATAACTGGCTGAAAGGCGATAGGACCATAGATGTACAAACTGTCATAGTCCAGGGATTTATTCCTTGTGAACCAGTAGCAGTGACCAATAGCTCCTTTAAGAGATTCTGAAATATCCCAGATTCAAATGGAGATGACAGTCTGGGGTCCAGTTTCTTCAGATAAGCCAGTGCCAACTTTTTTTTTTTTTTTTGAACAAGGAACCAAATCTCAAATTATCCAAGGAGAAGAAATCTGACTAATTTGACAGTGACAATATGATTTGTAATCATGTATATATGGCTTAAGTGCTGTAGATGATGATGAAGGGCCTCAGTCTTCATGATAATCACAATCTGTACTGTTCAAACCATGGACTGTTGAATTTGTTTTTTTTTTTTTTTTTTGTGAAGGAAGAAGATGCATTGCATCTGATTTTCTATATCGGATATCTCTTTTAACATAGAATTTGCCCTGTTCCTAGAGATCTTTGACTGATATAAAGCATAGCACTCCTGCATTCTTAAGACTGAACTTCAGAAGGTTACAGTACCCAAACCTGCAGTCACTGGGCCTATGTGAGCAGAGAGGTCTAGGACCTAAATCAGGCCTTTTGGTGGGCAATTGAAAACCTGTATCACATGCCCTGCCCTCCAGTAGGAGCTGGGACACTATAGGCCAGAACAAGGCATTATAATTCTGGAGTAACTTTATTCATTTAATTTAATGATCCAGATAAAGGTGTGTATCATGTGGACCTCAATTACAGACAAGTCCACTCTGTGGCCAGTCAGAAAAATCAGCTCTACCACCAAAAACAAAGTCACCCCTGCAATCATGAAAACCAAATCAAGAGTATGTCCTTGCTAATGACCTGCTGAGTGGCAACCTGTGTAAACTCAAATCCCTTCACAATGCTGATGATTTGTTTTGTGAGAACTACCAATTCCTCATCTGCTTTAATTCTAAAGTGGACCAAAATGACCCAGTTTGGTCTGCTCAACACTATTTGCTACCTGGGTGCCATAGTGAATTCCATATGGTTTATAGCCCTGTGTAATTACATTGTAATACTATTGTATATGACTGCTATGCTATATGGCAGTGCCATCCTTGTTTCATTTCAGCGCTGTTATTCAGATCCAGTTGGTCATCTACCCATACACTACATATACTCTGGTCACTTGAAGTACAGTAACATATCTTTTTGCTACCTCTTTTTGTTTTGAATTATATGTGTTCTTTACAAAACTTGTTTCTAAGTACTAACCCTATGCAGTATATGCTGTGTCTAGAAAGCTTTCCTAAAATTCTGAAAAAATATTTTGTTGGATAGTTTACTGTGAATTATTGTATTAAAATGTAATAGTTGGTTACTAAAACACTGCCTGATTAGTCAAAACTTATTTCTTGAGGCTAGATTGGATATGCAACACAGAAACAGTAACATGACTAAGCCTGGTGTTTGGTGATTAGGAATTATATTAGCTGGGGTTGTTTGCAAATGGTTCCAACCTGATGTACCAAAAAAAAAAAAAAAACCCTGTAATTTAGCTACTTTTTTTGTCTTCTCAACTCCACTGACCTGGTTTGACTGATACTGAAATAGCTAGCTAAACTGTATCCATTAAACAGAAAGCAGGAGAATGAAAAATGGGTATGATTTACTCACAATTAAAAAAAAAAAAACAATGATAGTAAAGTAAATGGTATATATGACTTTCAATGCACCTTTTGCTGTTTGTAGTATATAGCTGTTCCTTGAAGAAGAGGAAAGTCTTCTTTTATTTGTTTTTTCGTTATCTTTTGCTAGATTTTTTTTTCATTTTACATGTAGTAAGAAAAGAATAAATAGATGTTCATCGTGTTACCCTGCTGCAGTCATCACACTTGGGTTATCCTGTCGTCAGGCGGTCCCGCAGTCGGCCGGATTTCCAACGTCTTGGTCCGACATTGGTTGCTGTCGCTTCATCCCTGACGTCACTGCGCCAGGGGTATATATAGCAACTGACGCCATTTTCTTCAGTCTTTCTTGCCGCACGGTGCCCGAAGCAGAAGCAGTTCGCAAGTGCCAGTCGGCCGACTCCTGAGATTTTCGAATTCGAATTTCAGACCGAAGTCTTCTATAAAGCTAAGTACCCCGTTGGGGAAACTTTTCTTGCCTCAGACCGATGTCAAAAAAAGTTATCAATTGTATTTCTTGTGGGAAGCAAATACCTCATAAGGATTTTCATTCTTATTGCATACCTTGCCTAGTCCCTGATCATGATGTCACTGCTTGTTGTTTTTGTGCTAGATTTAATAAACGTACTATTAAAAGACGTTTTGATTTCGCACAACACTTTTTTGGTAGAAAATTTAACTATAACATGCCGTCGGAGCTTCCGACTACTGGCGTGCACAAAAAGCGCAGGGACAAGGACTGACAGCCCAGGCCTAAGCCCGATTCTGAGGCCTTGGTTGATCCGGTCTCCGGTTCTCCGGTTATCAGTGAGGCACCGACGCAACCTCTGACTACCGCAGTTCTGGAACCCAAGACCGCTACAGATATTTTGTCGGAATGTACTAGGCTGACGCAACCTTTTACTTCAGGCCCTACCGATTTACATTCCAAGGACGTAGGTACTTTCGAAACGCCATCGGTTTCTGAAGGCGTTTTCAGACCAACGACTCTTACAATCAAAACATTTTCCAAGTCGAAGACGCCTTCTAAATCAAAAAAGGCTTCACTTCAGTCTCCTGTTCAAGGCCCTATGCCTAAGAAACAGATGCTCAAAATGGCAGAAGATTTGATTTCTCTTATCAGGAGTTCACAGCCTCCTCTGGACAAAAGGCCTAGACAAGAGGAAGATTCTGCTTCCTCTGAACAACTGTCTATTTCTTCGGATTCCTCTGAGGACCAAGACCATTCCTTCTCTCCTTATGAAGATTCTGATGCTGAGGAATCTATTCCTTCAGCTTCCCCTCCAGAAGATTACTCTTTTGGGGAAACTTTACACACTATGAGGGAACATTTTCACTGGGAAGGTCAGGATTACTTTGATTCCAAGAAAAGACTGAGAGCATTTGTTTTACTCCCCCAACACAGACCTCTAGCCATCCCTCCTGTTTTGGACATTGTGGATGATGTCTATTTAGAATCCAGTTTCAACCCTGACTCTCTACCTCCTGCCCCGGCCAAGCCTGACATACTACAGAGTACCTGATTCTCACAAATTCCTTTACAAAAGCCCAGTAGCTGACCCAGAGACTATCTCCCAGGGTCCCAAGGGGGCTAAGGTTTCCATGGCTAAAAATCCAGTACCTTCTGAAAGGGATTCAAGATCACTAGACAGATGGGGGAAAAAGGCTTACACCTCAGCCACTTTAGCTATGAGAGCACTAAACTGTCAATTTCATATGCTTAAGTAGCAGCAATTCCTGATTTCTCAGTTAAAAAAAAAGATAACCACCTTACCTCAACAATCTGAAATGAAAGAAGTACAGGATTTGTTGCATGCCACCGATTGGGCAAACATGCCTTGCAATATGGGTTTGATTCTTTAGAGGCCTCCTGCAGAGCAGCTGTCACTGGATCAGTTATACGTAGGCATGCCTGGTTAAAAGAACAAAGTCTGCCTGATCATGTTAAAGCAAAACTATTAGATGCTCCCTTACAGCAGGATGTTCTTTTTGGTGTTAAAGCAGAAGAAGTTTTAAAGAAAATGGAAGATAAGGCGAAATTAATGCACAGTCAAAGATTTTCTACAAGTACAACCCCCTCGCTTCAGCAGAAACTGGCCAACAAAAAATTGGTCCTTTCCAGCCACTGACAGGCCTCAGAGGGGTAAATACAGGCGCCCAAGGGGCAGAGGACAACCACAAGCTCAGTATAAGCCTCGCCAATGGAGCACTCCAACGCAGAAGGGAGGAGAAGACAGGTCTCAACCCATCAGAAGACAGTCTCAATGACTTGCACCTCAGCTGGCCAAACAAAGCTCTCTTGTCAGCCCCCTTGGGGGGAAAACTAGCACTATTTGCAGACAATTGGCACATGGTCACAAAGAACAAATGGGTCCTAGACATAATTTTACGAGGATACAGATTCCACTTTCACACCTTGCCAATAAAAAGAAGAATGCCAAACCTGCCACAAAATAAAAAGGCCGAGGCTCAAAAACAAATTACAGCTCTCATGGCCATGAGAGCCATTCAAAGGGTACCAACTCAAGAGCAAGGCCAAGGATTTTACTCAAGACTCTTTCTAGTACTCAGGAAAGAAAATGCTTGGAGACCAATTCTGGACCTTTCAATTCTAAACACTTACTTACAAGTGCCCAAATTCAAGATGCTAACACTACAGCAGCTACTTCCCATGTTGGGCAAGGAAGCATGGCTGGTAAAGTTGGACCTCAAAGAGGCATACCTGCATGTCCCTATCAGACAAAGTTGTAGAAGATACCTCCATTTCATTGCAGGTTCAACCCATTATCAATTCTCTGCACTGCCCTTTGGCTTATCTACTGCACCCAGAGTATTCACAAAATGCCTGGCACCAGTAATTGCATACTGCAGACAAAGAGGAATTCAAATATATCCATATCTGGACGACTGCCTCATCCAAGTAGAAAGAAAAGACATTCTCTTACAACATCTGGCTTTTGTGAAGCATCTTCTAAATTGTCTGGGGTACACAGTAAACGAAAAGAAGTCAAAACTAGTACCCTCACAAAAAATGACATTCCTAGGTGCCAGCTTGGACACAACGGCCCAGAAGGCTTACCTTACACCAGACAAGCAATTACAACTGACTCAATATTTCAAGACAATGGCAACAAAGACCCAATTAACTGCAAGAAAAATTCTGCAGGCTTTGGGCTTCATGACATCTTGCATTCTGATAATACCATTTGCAATACTGCATATGAGGAAATTACAGTGGTACCTAAAAAGCGTATGGTCTCAACACAGCCACAGCTTGGACACAGTAATATCTCTCCTTCCCTGCATTCAACAGGAATTTCTATGGTGGGCACAGGCATGTCACCTCAACAAGGGTCAGCCTTTCATTTTGCCCCCACCCAGGCAAACTATCACGACAGATGCTTCAGACTATGCCTGGGGGGCGCACATGGCAGGGCAAGGCATTCAAGGCCTATGGACTGCAGAACAGAGAAAACTGCACATAAACCAAAAAGAGATGCTAGCTGTACAGAAAGCTCTGACAGCCTTCAAGGATCTATTACAGCCAGGACAACTTGCAATAAAGACGGACAACACCACAGTAATGTGGTACATAAACAAACAAGGGGCCACACATTCCTACCCTCTTTGCAGGCAAACAGTAATCTTATGGAGCACAGCTCTGGCCTACCAAGTCCAGTTACAGGCTCAATTCCTGCCAGGACAGAAAAACACATTGGCAAACGACTTAAGCAGAAACTTCAAAGATCCCCACGAGTGGAAGCTAGACCCACAAATATTTACAATGATAACTCAGAGATGGGGTCTACCAAATATAGGCCTGTTTGCCAGTCCTCAAAACTTCCAACTGACAAAATTTTGTACAAGGACAATCCACCATCAAGCTTGGAAAGTGGAAAAACCTGACAGCATATGCCTTTCCTCCATTACCTCTTCTCACAAAGGTTCTTTTGAAGGTCAAAAAGGAGAAACCTCGACTGATTCTCATAGCCCCAGACTGGCCACGCCAGCACTGGTACCCACTATTGAAGAATATGGCTCACAGCCCACCATGGATATTGCCTCAAATTCCTCATTTACTCACGCAGCAAGACAAGCAGATTCTACACAGCCAGATAAAAACCTTAAACCTGGCTGCATGGCAAATCTATTAAGCATCCGATCAGCCCCTCTTTCACAAGCAGTACTGGATGTTATTCTAGAGGCCAGGAGGCCAAGCACCAAGAAGGCTTACTCGGACAAATGGAAAAGGTTTTGTGCTTGGAACCAAGCTAAAGGCCAAGACACAACTCAGCCTCATATGCCTCACATTCTGCAGTATTTAGCGGAGATGTTGCATAAAGGACTTTCCTTCTCCTCTATTAAAATCCATGCGTCAGCTATTTCAGCTCACTACGACACTAATCCACCTTTATTTTCCAATCCTCTTCTAAGGCAGTTCCTCAGAGGGGTAAAAAACATTAGACCACCTAGGGAGAGCCCCTACACCAACATGGGACCTCAACTTTGTTCTGGAAAAACTAACGCTACCTCCCTTTGAACCAGCTTTTTCTGCAGACCTTCAGTTCCTATCCTGGAAGACTGCCCTGCTCCTGGCAATAACTTCTGCTAGGAAAGTCTCAGAATTACAGGCACTTATGGCAGTGGAACTTTTCCTCATTTTCCATCAAGACAGAGATTCTCTACGAACTAATCCTTCCTTTATGCCTAAGGTGGTTTCCAGTGTAGCTTTAAATCAAACCATCCACCTACCCACTTTCTTCCCCAATCCACAGAACAAAGGTGAGAGACTCCTGCATTCCTTGGACATTCACAGGCAACTTTGTTACTACTTGGATAAAACTAAGGCTTTCAGAAAAAATGACCAGCTCTTTGTTTCCTATGCTACAGCTTCTCAAGGGAGGGCCATATCCAAACAAACCATTTCTAAATGGATAGGCCATTGCATACAATTCTGCTATACCCATAATTGGAAACCAGTTCCTCCTACCATTAGATCCCACTCTACCAGGGCAACAGCTACCTCTACTGCCTTTTTCAGGGGGGTTCCTACCAAAGAAATTTTAGAAGCTGCAACTTGGAGTTCTGTACACACCTTCACCAAACACTATCACTTACCTCTTTACTCTAAGTCCAGGGCAGGCTTCGCTACTGCAGTTCTGCAGGGCCTCATTGCCTCCACTAACCCTCTATGATGCCTCCACCCTACCTTAGCTTTGGGACTCAACCCAAGTGTGATGACTGCAGCAGGGTAGCATGATGAACATAGTACAGTTTTGTACCTACCATAAATGTAGATGTTCGAGTGTTCACCCTGCTGCAGTCCAGGTTACCCTCCCTCCAACCCCTCTGATCTACTGGCTAAATCTTTGCTATGCCTTTCTGATGTATTTGCTTATAGCTGAAGGGATTTTGTGTTTGTACAGTGTTCACACCTTTTGGTACTAATTTGGGTCACCCTTTTGGGGGCACCTGACATCTGGGGCAAGAAAAACTGGAGAAAATGGCGTTGGTTGCTATATATATATATATATATATATATATATATATATATATATATATATATATATATATATATACCCCTGGCGCACTGACATCAGGGATGAAGCGACAGCAACCGACGTCAGACCAAGACTTTGGAAATCCGGCCAACTGCGGGACCACCTGACGACAGGATAACCCAAGTGTGATGACTGCAGCAGGGTGAACACTCGAACATCTACATTTATGCTAGGTACAAAACTGTACTTTTCAAAGGACTGGTCCAGATATTGTAGTACAGTTGTAGAAATTTGAATTTTTAAGGGATTTGTAAGTTATGTGTGACCCAGGGGTGCATACTCTAACTGGAAATCAAAAGTCAATCAATTTCTGTCAGCAACTGTTTATACTCTACATATCTGGAACATTTTAAATCTCTAAACAATGTTCTAGTATTATGAAGAAATGCTTATAGTCTGGGGCGGGGGGGGGGGCAGAATTGCTTTGTCTACAACAGGGAAAGCATGGCAGGATGTGTATTTATGCATAGAAACATTACAATAGGAAATTAGTTTCATGCTATAAGAATGACGCCTCAAATGTTAAAAATTATAAATCCGTCTCCAAAGACTTTTACTTGTAGAAAAGCAAGCTACCGTGGCCTGCACAGCCCCATGTGGTTGTTTACCCTTCTCACAGCCCTACGTATATTAATGCTAAAATCCCAAAACGATGTAGAAAAGGCACCTTAGAAAGACAAATCTCTTCCTGTATATCATGTTGAATATGTCGCTGTAATAAAGAGCAAACAGAACAGCATCTGCTGTATTAAATTGTGATATTATGCTCCAAGCATAAACGCTGAATAAACACAAATGTAGAGAAAGAACATTGCTATTATCAAAATTCTTTCTGTGTTTGTGGATTTCTAGTTTTTCAGTTCAGTGTTTGCGATTCGTATTTCTGAATATGCTTCTTATGACAGGCTCATTTTAAAAAGGTCTAAGGCTAAGTAGAGGAAGACAGGAAAAAGAAAGCCCAAGATAAAAGACATGAATAAAGCAGGATGTAAGGAAAGATGGCAGGTCCAGAAACTAGATGGCAGTCTTTGTGTGTTTGCCTGTAAAATAATCTTTGAAGTGAAGCTAAAGAAAGAAAGACAGTAAAAAAATATAGGTAGAAAAGATAGAGTATACTTTATATATCTACATAAGTCAACTCAACTGCTGAGGTTGGCATGAACATGTTTTGTTTTATTTTATTTATTTACATGTTGCTGACCAGTTTAGTCCCACTAGGCTTCAGACCTCTTTCAGTTGAGACTTATGCTGGTTTTCATACTGGATAGGGGACGCTTTGCTAGGCCACCAAGGAATTTTCCTTACCCTTTTTTATAAGTGCCACAGGATCTTTTATATCCACCTGAGCTCAGGAATGCAACACCCTCTAGTACTACACTGCAGTACCAGAAATAAGAAAAGTGAATCCAGTATCCTGAAGTAGGACTAGAACCCACATTCCTCTGATCTTCCAGCATCAAAAGAAAGTGTGCTTCTAGAATACAGAATATTTAATTTGGCTTTAGTCTCATTCTTCCCTCCAAAAGAAATCTGCTGGAATGGTAACTGCCCATATAAATATATATATATATATATATATATATATATATATATATATATATATATATATACACACACACACACATACATATATGGGTCTACTTCATAAAACTGAAATTTCATAACACTGAATTTCATAACATTGAGACCAAAGCATCTAAATCCCAAAACACTGAAAACCCAAAACATTGAAAGGTCAGAACATTGAAAGTGTGCTTCATAACATTGAAAACTACAGTGCATATGTAAATAACATTCTCTGCACCAGTAACAACACCTTTCTACCAAATTTCTGAAGGGGGGGTGCAAGTCCCCCTGCACCCCCATATGGGTTGCTCTGCCCCCCACACA
Organism: Protopterus annectens; assembly: GCF_019279795.1. Classification (NCBI taxonomy): domain Eukaryota; kingdom Metazoa; phylum Chordata; order Ceratodontiformes; family Protopteridae; genus Protopterus; species Protopterus annectens. The sequence goes on from NC_056737.1 coordinate 579,965,452, forward strand.
CCCCATAAATTAAATATACCAACTCCAAGATCACACTACAGTGGAAAAAAAGTTATTTCCTAACCTCACTAAGGTTAGGAAATTATCTTTTTTCCACTGTAGTCTTTGAGTTGGTATATTAATTCTGACGGTGCAGGGGGCTTGCCCCCTGCAGAAAGGTAGTAGAAAGTGTGTTTGTTAGTCAGGCGTTGTTGTAGGTAGAGAGGATGTTATTTACATATGCATTATAGTTCTCAGTGTTATGAAGCACACTTTCAATGTTCTGAGTTTTCAGAGTTTTGGGATTTAGATGTTTTGGTCTCAATGTTACGAAAGTCAGCGTTTTGAAATTTCAGTATTATGAAGTAGACCTATATATATATATATATATATATATATATATATATATATATATATGGGTACACTTCACATAATCGAATTACTGAAATCTCGAATTTCGTATGGTCGAGACCATATGATCGAGATTTCAGTAAATCGAATATGTGTAGTGTTGAAAAATAAAAGTTTACTTACCTTAATACATTGCGTACACACAGAGGCAAGGATTCTTGTACGCTCTGTGTGTACGTAATGTTTTATTTTTTTGTGTGGTGTTGACAGGAAATGAGAAATCTCCCGATGTTCTTCATCTCACATTGCTGCAGTCCTAACACTTGGGTAGTCCGCTGTCCCTCGGTCGGCCCGAATATCAGAGCATAAGGCTGACGTCGGTCAAGGCGCATTTGACTGACATCAGAACGTCAGGGTACAAATGCGCATGACCGACGTCATATCCTCAGTCTTTTTTGCCGCATGGTCCGATGCAGAAGCAGTGTTGCAAGTGCCGTTCGGCGTTCTGAAATTTTCAATTCGGAGTTTCAGACCGAAGTCAGAGTTGGTTAAGTACCCGTTGGGGAATATTTTGTTTTTCTTGCCTCAGTGGTTTACGGATGTCAGAAAAAGTGAATAACTGTATTTCTTGTGGGAAACAGATACCGCATAGGGATTACCATAATTTGTGTATACCTTGTTTGGGACCTGAGCACGACGTTGTTGGGTGTCGCTTTTGTGCTAGGTTTAATAAACGCACTATAAAGCGTAGGTTGGATTGTGCCAGGTTAGTCTTTGGGAAGCGGTGCAATTACAATATGCCGTCGGATGCTCCGGCGCCGGCTTCTTCAAAGAAGCGCAAGGACAAGGCCGTTAAACCTAGGTTAGAGGAGTCGTCCGAACCGGACGCCGGTTCTTTAGAGACGTCAGTGGAACCGGTGGTTCCGACGGAGGCCTCTATGGAGTCCCAGGGAGAGACTGTGTTTTTACAGGATGTGGCCTCCCAGGAGGCAGGTCAGGCTGTAGGGGCTTCTCAGGTAACTGTACTCCCCTCCCTTCCTAAGGTGTCTAGGCCCTCTCTTTCTGCTTCCAAGGCTTCCCCTAGAGGCAGGTCTAGTTTTGCTTCTGTGGGTGTCACTCCTAGTTCTTCAGGTTCTGTGCCCAAAAAGCACATGCTTAAAATGGCAGAAGATTTAATTACTTTAATTAGAGGCTCTATGCCCCCTCCTGATAAGAGGCCTAGGATGGAACCTGTGTTGGGGGATTTTGAGCAGGCTTCGGATGTGTCTGAGTCTTCGGCTGAAGACTTGCAGGAGTATTCTCATTATTCTGATTCTGATGTGGATGATTCTACTCCTTCTGCTTCTCCTCCTGAGGATTTTTCTTTTTCAGAGACCCTGCACTCCATGAGAGAGCATTTTAAATGGGAAGGTCAGGATTTCTCTGATTCCAGGAAAAGGCTTAGGGAATTTTTGTTTTTACCCCAGCATAGGCCTTTAGCTATACCTCCTGTTCTGAATGTAGTGGAAGATGTGTTTGCAGAGGCTTGGCTTAATCCTGATTCTTTGCCTCCTGCTCCTGTTAAACCGGATAGGTATTACAGGGTGCCTGAAGCTCATAAGTATCTTTTTAAGAGTCCTAGGGCAGACCCAGAAACTGTTAGCCAGGAGCCTAAGGGTGTAAAGGCTTCTGTTGTCAAGAATCCGGTTCCTGCAGATAAAGAGGCCAGGGCCTTGGATAGATGGGGAAAGAAAGTTTATACTTCTTCCACTCTAGCCATGAGAGCTTTGAATTGCCAGTTTCACATGTTGAAATATCAAAATTATCTCCTTTCACAGTTGAAATCTAAGGTGGATGCTCTGGCAGAAGGTATTGATTGTAAAGAGTTACAAGATTTAGTGCATGTTTCTGAACAGGTGGGTAAGCATTCTTTGCAATGTGGTTTTGATGCTGTACAGGCCTCGTCTAGGGTGGCTGCCACTGGGTCAGTTCTTCGCAGGCATGCCTGGCTGAGGGATCAAAATTTATCCGACCATGTTAAAACTAGGATTTTGGATGCCCCTTTGCAATCTGATGTCTTGTTTGGTTCTCCTGTTGAGGCAGTTTTAAAGAAAATGGAAGACAAGGCTAAGTCTATGCAGACTGTTAAAGATTTTTTGCAGGTTCAGCCTCCAAAGTTTAGTAGAAATTGGCCTACTAAAGGGTGGACGTATCCTTCTTATGATTCCCAGTCTAGGGGTAGATCTAGATGTGGCAGGGGCAGAGGTCAGGGCTCTTTCAGGCCTAGGACGGGGAGTTCTCCTGCACAGTCTTCGGGTGAGGGCAGGGGTCAGTCCTTTCGTAAACAGACCCAATGACCTACCTTTTCAGCTGCCAGACCCTTCTCGCCTGGCAGCACCTTTGGGAGGAAGATTGGCACTTTTCAAAGAAAATTGGAGTTTGATTACCCAAGACAAATGGGTACTGGATATCATACATCACGGTTACAGGTTTTATTTCCATACCTTGCCTCCTTTCAAAGGCATGCCAGACATTCCTCCTCAACAAAAAATAGAGGCTCACAAGCAAATTTCTCTGTTACTCCAAATAGGGGCCATACAGCCGGTTCCTATGTCAGAAAGGGGCCTAGGATTTTATTCTCGCCTGTTCCTTGTACCAAAAAAGGGGAACACGTGGAGACCGATTTTGGATTTATCTATCCTCAACACTTATCTGGACATTCCCAAGTTCAAAATGTTGACGTTACAACAGCTTTTACCTCTACTGGGCAAGGATCACTGGATGGTAACTTTGGATCTCAAGGAGGCTTGGATCTCAAGGAGGCTTACCTTCATGTTCCTATCAGGCTAAGTTGCAGGAAGTATCTGCGTTTTCGGACTGGGACTTCTCACTATCAGTTCTCTGCATTGCCCTTTGGCTTATCTACTGCGCCCAGAGTATTTACAAAAGTTCTGGCTCCAGTGATAGCATTCTTCAGGCTGAAAGGAATACAAATCTATCCTTATTTGGACGATTGCCTGATACTGGCTCAAGGAAGGGAAGAGCTTCTTCGTCATTTGGAATATGTGATAGCAGTGCTAAGATGCCTGGGGTATTCTGTGAATGAAATAAAGTCCAGTCTAGTACCCTCTCAAGACATGTGCTTTCTGGGAGTAAGATTGAATACAGCATCCCAGATGGCCTTTCTAACCCCGGACAAACAAAAGAATCTTTCCCTTTACTTCCATCATCTATCTCTTCAGTCCGGGCTGACTGCAAGGACAGTCCTTCAAGCCTTAGGGTTCATGGCATCTTGTATTCTGGTGCTTCCCAATGCCAAACTGCATATGAGGAAGTTGCAATGGTATCTCAAAAATGTATGGACACAGCACTGCCAACATCTGGACACTGTCATTCAAATAATACCTTGCATTCAAAAGGAATTTTTGTGGTGGGCTCAGGAATGTCACCTAAACAAGGGACTCTCTGTGACCCGGCCAGAGGCGAGTCAAATTTTAACGACAGATGCCTCAGACAAAGCTTGGGGAGCTCATCTAAATGGAAAGTGGATACAAGACAAGTGGCCTGTCAGACTACAGCATCTACATATCAACTTGAAGGAGATGTTAGCTGTCCAGTTTGCATTAATAGCTTTCAAGGATTTACTTCTTCCAGGGCAGGTGTTGATTCTAACAGACAACACAACTGTCATGTGGTACATCAACAAGCAAGGGGGAACACATTCTTATCCTCTATGCAGGCAAGCAATGATTTTGTGGGAGACTGCTCTCAGTTTACAACTAAGTCTTCAGGCAAGGTTTCTGCCGGGAGCACAGAACTCCTTAGCAGATGTGTTAAGCAGACAAATCATGGATCCCCACGAGTGGAAACTGGATCTTCATGTATTTCAGAAATTGACAGTGTCCTGGGGAACTCCAGACATAGATCTGTTCGCTTCTCCACTAAACCACCAGCTGCCAAAGTTTTGCACAAAGCGGTTTCATCCCACATCTTGGAAAGTGGATGCTCTTTCTTTCAGTTGGACAAATCTTCATGTGTATGCCTTTCCACCTCTGCCTCTCCTCCCAAAGGTACTTCTGAAGGTCAGACAGGACAAGCCAAGGATGATTTTGATAGCTCCAGATTGGCCTCGACAGCACTGGTACCCATTACTGAGAAGTCTGGTACGGAAGCCTCCATGGCCTTTGCCTTTGATTCCTCATCTGTTGTCCCAGGAGGACAGTCATTTGCTCAATGTCAAGCTTCACTCTCTTCACCTAACAGCATGGCATATTCTGTTTTAAACCATAAAGGGTCTCAATTTCCACAACAAGTTTTGAATGTGATTTTGGAAGCTAGAAGGCCTAGTACAAGGAAAGTGTACGCAGATAAATGGAAGAGATTTTTATTTTGGAGTGCAGCTAAGGATTTGGATGTTTCTGAGCCTGATTTAAGTGTGGCTCTTCAATATCTTACTGAGTTATTGGACAAAGGTTTGTCCTTCTCTTCTATTAAGATTCATGCTGCAGCAATTTCAGCTCACTACGACTGTGACCCACCATTGTTTTCTCATCCTTTGTTCAAGCAATTTCTTAGAGGGCAAAGAATATAAGACCCCAATGAGAGCTCCTACTCCTGCTTGGGATCTCAATTTTGTGTTGGAGAAACTCACTCTACAACCTTTTGAGCCTGCAGCTACTGCTGAGTTGAAATATTTGTCATGGAAGACTGCTTTTTGTTGGCCATTACCTCTGCAAGAAGGGTTTCTGAATTGCAGGCCCTTATGGCAGTTGAGCCTTTCTTAATTTTCCATAAGGATAGGGTATCTTTACGTACTAATCCTTCCTTTATGCCTAAAGTGGTTTCTAGTGTGGCTTTAAACCAAACTATTCATTTGCCTACTTTTTATGCAAATCCCCAAACTAAAGGGAAAAGATTTTGCACACTTTAGATGTACACAGGCAGTTGCGATATTATTTGGACAGAACTAAAGGGTTCAGACAATCTCAGCAGTTATTAGTTTCTTTTGCTTTGTGCTCTCAGGGCAAGCCCGTGTCAAAACAAACTATTTCTAAGTGGATTGGATTTTGCATTGCTTTCTGTTATTCCCATCATGGCAAAGAGATTCCAGCCGGGATTAGGCCTCATTCCACTAGGGCTACTGCCACTTCAACAGCTTTTGAGGGGTGGCTACTAAGGATATTTTGGAGGCAGCCACTTGGAGTTCAGTGCATACCTTCTCTAGGCATTACCACCTTCCTCTGTACTCTAAATCCAGGGCTGGTTTTGCCACTGCTGTGTTGCAGGGCATTTTGGCAGCCCTGCTTCATTATAGTTTAGCCATCCTCCCTTACCTCTGCTTTGGGATTCTACCCAAGTGTTAGGACTGCAGCAATGTGAGATGAAGAACATAGTACAGTTTTGTACCTACCATAAATGTAGATGTTCAAGATCCACATTGCTGCAGTCCATTACCCTCCCTCCTTCCCCTCTGTAGTTTGAGGTGGTTGTGTGGCCTGGGTTATCCCTCTGAGGTATGGTGTATATATTGTATATATTGTACATATTTTTGGTGTTAGGCTGGTTTGTTGTTTAGTTGTTGTCTATGGGTTTTGACCTTTCTTTTTAGGGTCTTCTGACATCTGGGGCAAGAAAAGACTGAGGATATGACGTCGGTCATGCGCATTTGTACCCTGACGTTCTGATGTCAGTCAAATGCGCCTTGACCGACGTCAGCCTTATGCTCTGATATTCGGGCCGACCGAGGGACAGCGGACTACCCAAGTGTTAGGACTGCAGCAATGTGGATCTTCGAACATCTACATTTATGGTAGGTACAAAACTGTACTTTTTGTGCCTCCGCATACAGCGCAAGACGGGAGATTTCCCATTTCCCCATTGTAGCGCGATCTTGGAGTTGGTATATTTAAGTAGGGGGGGTGTGGGGGGCACAGCCCCCTATAGGGTTGCAGGGGGCTCCCTGCATAGTTGTCTTTTTTTTTTTTGGTTTCATTTCAGAAGTTCGAGTTTACAAAACTCGATGTTTTGGTTTCGGTTATTTGAAGTTCGAGATTTTGTAAATTCGAGCTTCTGAAGTGAATCCATATATATATATATATATATATATATATATATATATATATATATGTGTGTGTGTGTGTGTGTGTGTTATTTTTTTAACTCAACATTATATTCTGTGCTGTTTCAGAAGAAAATGCTTGCCTACACTACACAGGTCCAAGCAATTCATTTACTCATGTGCGATACCCTTGTGACATTTATGCACACAGAATACATTTTTGCCAAACCTGCTCTCAATGGGAGAGATTCAGTAAATCTGAACAGTTTATGGAAAAGCCTGCTTCTTCATTTAGCATGATATTGTTGACAGCTGAATAGAGGCCTAAGCAAAAATCATCCCCTGTTGCAGTCATTGTTCAACTATACTCAGATCTCATTTGTCCCATCATTGAGTACAGTGCCCCCTTCATTATGTACCTGACCAGGCACATGCAACAGCTATAACTTCCACAGATGGTCCTCACAAGAAGAATACAGAGTACTAACAACTTGTCTTATGTGGTCACGTCAAAACCCTACCCCATGCTCTGTTTACTATGGACTGTTAAGAGGTAATTTATATCTGGGTACAAGGTATCCCAATATGGGTTCACTATAGAATCTCGAAATACTGAAATCCCGAATTTCAGTATTCTGAAATTCTATAGCTGAAAGCTTTAAATCCCGAAAACCCAGAACCGCAAAATTTAAAATCGCAAACCTACACTACAAATACACCACACACAAATGTACACAGTGTCCCCCCACAATCAAACATACAATCCTACACTACAGACAAGCAGGGGGCAACCCCCCTGCACCCCCACACCCCCCTACTTATATATACTTGCAAATGAATAAATAACTCCCAAACGCTAAAGATGGTCTGTCACAGCTTTTGCATTTTTCATTTTATTTTCAAGTTGAAGTTTTATTCGTATTAAAGGACTACATTTTAATTGGAACACTTGTGGATTTCATTGATTGGCCATCCTTGGGTGGATTTTCTGTCTTTTTTCTGCTAATACTTATATATACTAACTCTGAGATCACACAGTCACACACACAAAGGTAACTCACACCCACACATTTCATACACCCTTGCATACACAAATCACAGCCACAGCACTCACTAACATACACTAAAGCCCCTAACCAGCACACTTACACATACATACTTACCTGAACTTACACCTATCCATTCACCCACCACAACACCAGAAGTGCTATTTCCAAATCTCCGAACTTTGGGATTTTGAATTTCTCGCTTCTGGGGTTTTGCAATTTAAAGCTTTCGGCTGTAGCATTTAGAAATACTGAAATTCGGGATTTCAGTATTTCGAGATTCTATAGTGGACTCCCCAGTATCTCACTGTGATGGAACTCTTGCATACTCCAAAAAAAATAGCATCAAAGCTTACTGATCCCGGGATTTAGATCTTGCTTGTAACATAAATAGGACATGTTGAGGGGACAGGTGTGTATCTCAGAGAATACCCCTTTTCTGAAACAGGCTTCTTATCCATGTGAAGCAGAGTTCTTTCCTGACCCTACTCAAGCATAACCAAACAAAACCAGTCAATAGGAAATTAGAAATTCATCCCTGGGGAGTCACCTGTGTCTCTAATGGATTGAGGCAACCTGTAAATGTTTGAGCATGCATGCCCTAGTTTACACATACCCCTAAAAATTATCTCTAGGGCACCACACTTATTGGGCACATTTGGGATGCATGACTAGGCTTAAAAAGTCCCTTTGGCTGTTAGCCTAGTATGTACCTATGAACCTAAATGTACCTCTCAGAAGGGGATGTGATGAAAGAAGTCAAGTTAGGTGTACTAATATTATTTTTATTTATTTTATTTATATTTGTTTACTGGAATAGTGGACTAATCATAAACTGACCATTGTGGGCACAGATCTGAAGAAAATTATTGAAATTTCAAAGATGCAATGAAGTACAGTTGAAACAATCTTACGTTGTTATGCAGTGTGAGAAAGTCAATGTGGCAATAACAGTTATGATATTAAAGATGTCAAAGATGTAAAAGAATGAAATTTGAATTAGGTTTATTTGCAATATATACAGCTAAAGCATTACATTGCAATGTCGTAGCGTGTGCAAAAGCAGACGAGTTAACTAACTGGCTTTTGAGGTAGCATTGATTTAGGTAATGTGACAACTGAGGCTAGAGCAGCACTGGGATTGATTTAAGGAGGCATACCTTCAGTTGCAGTCACATTTAGGAAAAGAGTTACCTAATACATTTGTGTAAGTAAGTATAACTCATAGCAGACAGATTTATTTCTTATTCCATTTTGAATGTGCTAAGAGTCGTCATTTCTGCCTTTCACACTTAAGAGTTACATTCTGCAGTGCCATCTTTTGTGTTATGCCAGAGATTTTTAATTTAACTAGAAACAACTGGGAGCAAAAGTGGAGACATTTTTTACAGACACAGGATTCATATGAATAGAAATTCACATACCTTAAAAGTGCTATCAGTATTATTGAAGCAAGTGGTCAACAGCTGAGCCTGAAGTTTCTGGACTGAACAGGTAAAGTCATGAATTTTTATCAAGTGCTTTTTGAGTTTTGAAATGATCTGAGCATGCCATTACCCTTGAACTAAAATGTTGTTAAAAGTGATGAATAACATCATACTGCAATAAGGGCTACCATTTGTTTTGACATGTAATGCATAATGGATGATGTGTGCTGCAAAGAGAGTTTCATTTTCTCATAAAAGAGATGTATGTTCTACTTTAACTAAGCCCAGTGTCCATTGCATCCCCACTAATCTAGCTCTCTTTGGAGGACACTGCAGTCATCACTGTCATCAGTTATAATGCAGACAGAATAATGTTTGTGTGTATGAAGTTGTCTGAATATGTGTGCATTATGCTTGTGTCTGTGTTTGCGGGTATGAAAGTGCTGATACAATTTGGAGTATGTGATCTTGTTGTGTATTCCATGTGACTGACAGCCGAGGCTCTAAAAATGTGTGCTTTATGATACTAGGAAGGCCTGATTTATTGTTTGACCCTCAAGGACTATGATCTGTCCTGAATTACTCAGGAAAGATATATTAGAATGACTTGTCAGGGACTTTCACTTTCTTGTTGGCAGTAAAGGAAACAGGCTTAGCTTTTATCATCAGGAATAAATCAAACTAATAAAGGGGAAAAAGAGAAAATGAGAAAAGAGAGTTACTTGTGTGTGTGTGTGTGTGTGTGTGTGTGTGTGTGTGTGTGTGTGTGTGTGTGTGTGTGTGTGTGTGTGTGTGTGTGTGTGCCTGTGTCTGTGTACCTGTATGTCTTTCTGCAGTGGTATTTTTGATAAATGCTAGATGTAAAATTTGCCTTAGAGATATTTATGTTGTGCAGCCTGAGTACAGTGGAAGAGTGAAGAAATGTTCATTTTACGAATTTATATTATTAAAAGGTTCCATTGTTATCCATGATCACTTTTCCATGCAGCATACAGCAGTGTTGCTGTTTGCTGCTGTACACACAGATGCATGCATATGGATATGTAGAGAGATGGTGATGGAAGAAAACCCATGAACTTTTAAGACAATGAGTGTATAAGCAGGTTCCTGTCTTTTACTGTTATAGCATCTTCCATTAATCTTTTCCAGATATCTTTGAACATGTATGAAGATTTTTGCGTGACAACTACCTTAGGCATTACAACTAAAGGTCCTTCCATTATCTCCATGATGTACTGTTCCCTCAATTCTGTTATGAGTTGTCCTTTTTCTGTTTGTTTCCTGTGTCGCATTTTTCTTACACCCTCCTGTCTGACACCTGTGTCCCTTTCTCTTTACTCCCCTCTGACAGCCTCCAGTCTCCCATTCCCTTTGTCCCCATATGTCTGCCTGCTATGTCTCATGTTCCTTACCCCTTCTGTCTTTCTCCTGTGTCCCAGTCTCCTAACTCCCTTCTGTCTGGCCCCTGTATTCCATATTCCTTACTCATGTATGTCTGTCTCTTATGTCTCATCCACCTTTACTCCCTTATGGCTACATTCTGTGTCCCATTATTCTAACTCCTTTCTGTCTGCCCCCTTGGTTCTATTATCCTTTCTCTGTCCTTCAGCTTTTACTGTTTGTCCCCATTATGCCATCACTGTGGTGCAGCCAGATAATACCCACCCTTTCTTCTCTGTTTTTGTGTCCAGTACGGCCATTTTGTTATGCACATAAGATATTCCCTTCCTTGCATTCTTCATGTTGGAAACTGTCTGTTGTAGACTCTGTAAAAATTCAACTCTTGGCAGTGGAAATTCAAGATGCATTTATAGTTCTATCAGTATTATGGCGGTAGTAATTGGTCAACAAGTGAGCCTCAGGTCTCTGTATAATCACCAATATGGAAACATCCCACATCAGACTTTTCTAATGCTGTGCAAACTTCCTCTCCGTCTCTGGAATTTACTTCTCCTCTTCCAATTCCTGGTTGGCCTGTGTCGCTGTTCCTTCACAGTTTACTTATTTACCTTGCAGTGATTATGACCCCTGGATCTTTTCCTCACCTTTACTATCACAACCAGGTATGCATTCCTACTTTGTTACAATGATTCCTTGAACACTAGAACAGAGAGGACATGGGTGGATGTTATCTGGATCCATCACTCTCATGGGACAAGTGAGAAACAAGCAGTTTAAGCCAAATTACTGAACATTTGTCTTATCAGTATGTCACATTACACAGCCATAGTTCTAAGTGTTATCCTTTGCTGCCTGTCTGTAAAACACAGCACTTCTTGACTTTCCCCATAACTGGTAAATCAAGGTGCATGGTATGTTCCGGACCTCAAATATCTTCCTTAGCAGTGAGCCAGCATTGAACTGAGTTGTTCTGGGTTAGTGAGTGAGACATATGCTACATGAAGTCATACTGTTGGCTATAGATAAGAGAATCAGTGTTCCAGATGGTCCAGTAAATGGTCCTTTGCATGCTATTCTTTCGACTGAAAGTGAGACTAACAATCCTTAAATTTTGTTTCATAATGGCAAATTTCAATATTTTGAATATTAAAATAGCTGACAGAACAGGACGACACTAGAAATAAAATAAAGCCTAAATAATTCTACTAAACAGCAATACTGAGGATACAAAATGAAATACAAACCAAAAAAAGTAGATTTTGCACAGATACCCCCACCTGTACTCCCAGTTTAGTTGGGTCGGTTGACCTCCTCCCCTATTAAATTTTTATAACACTGAGGTTGTTGACTCCCAAAAGATTAAAAAAAGACCAGAAATTCAGGTGAAGACAGAGTATCAAAAAAACACACTTCTCATTTAATTATTATTTATTTATTTTTTATGGGGGAAGTCCTTGTCATTCACTAACATAATATGCAAGTCACTGTACCCTCCAAACATACATATATACCAACACAGAGATCATGTACCTTCATAGAAAAGGGAATATTCTGACAAATGGTAATCTTCGACTATTTGGTTTCCACATTTTGGGACTCAGCAATGCGAGTCCTGAGGTTTTAAACATTTATCAAATTTCTGATTTCTCTTAAAGCGTATATGCATTTAATGTGCATCTCATCAGTCAAAATGTACTCCTTACTTTGTGCTTACTGTAATTTACATTGCAATGTACACATTCACTTTATCACTCTTTGTGGGATTATTTGGGATTCATCACTTATCTTCAGTTTCAATCTTTTCCATGTGATGTTTTGTGCATCAGGATTCTAGAAGACAGGAGATTTCTAGATGTTCCAAGATGCATTTTAGAGTTTTTTAAACAATCTTGTTCATCCAGTGATTGCCTGAAGAAAACCATGATCGAAGAAAGAAATCTAGTTTCAATCTCAACTTTTTTTTTTTGCTCCTGCATCCTTTCAGTACTTTCAAACTAACCAGTACTATACTGTAATAACTAAAGTGGGAATAACAGTATTAAGCCATGAGGTTTCTAGATGTTCCCAGAAATATGTTTGTTTTTTTTTAAACTACAGTAGAGAGAGTCGATTATCCAAACTTCAATTGTCCAAAACGTCAGTTATCTGGACATAGCTTTCCAAAGTTTTCATGTAGGAAAATTCATAAAGTCTGAAGATGTAAATGTTATAAGTATTCACTTGTGCGTGTTTTTTGATCTCGCAGCTCACTCATGTAAAAATATTCTTTATTGTCCACTAGAATCACTGTATGGTTGAAAAGTATGTTCCCTGTGTGCACTGTGCAGAGAAAACAAGCTTTTATAAGTTTTTATCCAGTTCAGTTATATGTTTGATTATCCGAACGACTCTAGGCCCCATTTAGTTCAGATAATTGACTCTGTACTGTACCCTGTTATCCAGTGATGGCCTAAACAAAAAATATGATTACAGAAACAGATTCAGACTTGCCCAGCAATTCTGCTTTGTCATGTTTCCTTTCAGCACATCCTAACTGACTGAGACCAACTTGTAATAAATTAAGCAGTGGGCTGTTGACACCCAGAAACCATAGGGTTATACATTCTGTGAGGTGGAGTTTAGAGCTTTTTTCAACCTATTGATCCAGTGATAGCCTGAACAAAAATTATGTGTATGGAAATGAAATTCAATCCTGCTTTTTTTGTTTCAAAAGAAGGAATACGTTGTATCCAATGTTTAATGTTGAAAGCTGACCAAACACCACTTCACAATAAATGTGATAATGTAAATGCTTGTGAGGATCCATATATATGGAGAGGTACCTGTCCCACCCCCACCTCAAAATAGATAGTCACTTTCTGAGTATCCCCCTCTGATGTTACATTGGGATTTAAATTAATGCATACATGCCCCAGTCATATTTCAAGCTGCTGTTGTCATATTTATATACTGCAAGTCTCCTCATCCCCTACCCTGAAAAGTCAGCAGCCTTCTGTGTAGCCTTCTGAAGTCATACTCAAAACAAAACATACTTACTGTCAGACATATGTATACAGCATGTTTATTCATCTCCCCCCAAAAGATTGAAACTTGTATATGCACCAGATGTTTGACTGTGAGGAAAATGGAAAAAAATACTTACAGTAATGTTTACAACTTATTTTTAGAGACAATACAGTGCTCCTACACAAGCTATAGTGACTCTCCATATACTTCTCTGAAGTTTGTGAGGAAAGTTAAAGAAATGATGACCAAACAAGATACAGTAATCTCTGAGGTTTGGAAGGAATGTTAAAGAAATGATGACATCATCCCAGACCTCCACACAAGTACAGAGACCTTCTGTATATAGCTGTGATTAGGACTGGTTCTAGACTAAATGCAGGTCATGGCAGAAGTGATTACTTATCTCCTGTCAACATCCACTTATACAACCTTGGTGTGGGGGGGTCTCCAGCCCCAGAAGTTCTGAAGATCTGGGTATTCTGTGATGCATTTATCCCTTATTTTCTTGAGGGATGAGTGTTAAACTGAGCAAAAGACAGCAGGGTCGATTACTTTCACGCACACTACACTCACCAAGCAGTTATAGCTCTCTACGTACAATTCAGAAGTAAGATTATAATAAAGAGGATGACAATATATTCACCTTTCCATTTCAAATAAACAATTGCCCACATTAAAATATTGCATGTTGCCTCACATAATCACATTAGTCCTGTAAAATCAAATTAATAAGCAAACAGCATCAGTCAGCTAGTCATTGTCCTCCAAACTATACATCCACAGTAATTAAGCCTTGTCTGTCTAAGCAGATCGTGTGTCCAGTTAAGCAGTTCATCTTATTTCTCACAAATGCACAGTAGTCCAACTAAGCCAGAAAGTTAGTTTAAACTGAGCAAATGACAAGGTGACCATTTAATTTCATCCAGCTACCTCTACCCAGTAGTTATAAGCACAACATCTGATGGCATACTTCTCAAAGAGCTCTAATTTTTACTCCAATTTTAGCTCTGTTCCTCTTAATCCTTCCTAAAAATTGTGACCTATTATTAGAAAAGGTGGTGAATTACTCTTATCTAGAGTTGGACAACTTTTACTTCAAACAAAAAAATAAATATTAATTCACATTTTCTTATTTTGTCAGCGTGTTAAAAGAAGTAATATTTTAAAAGTATCCCTTGTTATTTCGGAATTTATCCCCAGTTTTGTTAAGGTTTGTCCTTGATTTGATGAGAGTTATGTCTGATGGCTATGTAACATTTCACCTCCACACAAACAAGGTAGCACACATTAAAGTTTGTTTATCCAAGTTGCTGCATGAAAAACACAAAGCCAGAGAAATATTTCCCAAAATATCTGAAAGATCAGTACCCAGAAACAATGTAAAAATACTTACCCCACTACCACACTACTTTTCTCATTGCAACTGACCAAATCAGTCTTATTTAAAAACAGCAATAACACTAATTCACCTTGCCTTTTGTTCAAATGTATCCCTACCTTTGCAGAAGGTTTAATTTTTACTTTAAGTATATATATTTTAAAAAAGCACTTCCTTCTGGTACGCCTTCTTGCCTAAATTTGAACATTCTGAGGTCTGTGCTCCTGTGTTTAAAAACATGATTTACATTGCAACTGGAACAAAGCACTGTACCCTAGATTGCTTGATGTTCCTGGGTGCACTTTTTTTCTTTCTTTGAGGGGCATTATTTATTTATTTATTTTTAGAGCAAAGAAACATTGCTCTAAAAAATAAATAAATAAATGAGGAAAAAAACTCCTGGCAAGCATGGCGCCCCCTAGGTGATCATCTATTTTGCCTATGCATAACGCCAGTCCTGTTCATAACAATGAGCAGCCATACTACTTTGGTGTAAATCACTCAGCTACATAAATGCCTTAACACAGGCAGTTCTGTGGGGAGATCACATGACTAATTAGCTTATCTTGTATAGCATATTATTATATATTTTTTGCCATTTCATTATACGTCTTTTTCCTTTCCCAGGGCTGAACTTGAAATGGGCTATTGGATGAGTATGCTACCTTGGCTAGCAAGGCTAAAGAAATAATAAATACAGATGTACATACACATCAAGATACTCATTTTTTCCATCCTACTATAAAATTATACAGGCTTTCTGAAATGATCCATCTAAACACCAGAAATAAAAATATCGCTTGTTCACAAAGTGTGATGTGCTAAACAGATAAAGTTAAGCTTTTAAAATTATGAAATACAGCTGTAGATTTCTACTGCTAAAAGCAGCAAGAACCAGGTGGCTTCTTTTTAAATTAGATGGACAGCAATTTTGGTAAGAGTGTGAGGATAACACATAAATGGCATGGCTTTATTCTTGTAGTAATTGAGGGGTGTTTTATGGAGAAAAGGTCTGGTACAGTCATAAGAAAATCATGGAAAGTTCAAAGCAAATCTAACTATTTTTCATTCTGTAGTACAGAGGTTTGAAATGTGTATTTGTGTTGACCTGGGTTTAGGTTGTGAATTGGCGTGAAGTGGATGAAGCAGCCAGTGCTGAGCTTCGTTATCTGAATGAGAGAAATCAGGGATCAGCCATTTTTATATTTGTATCTTTCAGAGACCACTTTATTCTTAAACAATGCCATGATACAGGAGCATACAGACAACCTGTTCTGCATGTAGAGCTAATCAGTTGACATCATTGCATCCAAGTTTCCCAGAGTATAAGACAGCAAATTATGAATACCGATAATAATTATCCAAACCACAGTAGGCAATGGACTGGTTACATCATACCACTCTGGTAGACAAGGTGGACTTTCACACCTGGATAGCCTTGTGGGTTTTTTCCCCTATGGAGAAAAGGTGGTGCCCAAAGCATAACATGTCATGTCAGTGGCAGAGGCTGAAACAACCCAGATGTCTAATGATATGCAACTGTTAATGTGGTAAATGTGTATTCAAAAAAGTTTGTAAATAAGGCTAGACTATGTAACAGCTTAAAGAGGACTATTCAGGAGGTAAGAAAAGTACTTAAACATTTAAAATAGTTTTCATACTGCATGTGTTACCAAGCATTTTTGTTTTTTATCTATAGTTTATTTCTCATATTCAGTTTTTATAGAATGATCTAAAATGATAGCTATGTAATATACCTTGTTTGTTCTTTCACTTTTCATGATATCTAAAATGCAACAAAATTTTCCACGTTTAGTATTTTGTGAGAGAAAATGTTGCAGTTAAATTTGTTGACATTAAGATAACAGTTGCATGTTCTTAATCATTGACATAGTTAGGTGAATGTGTTAGAACTTTTGTACTTTTGAGTAGTTGGCCATTTGAGTAAAAATATGTTGAGCCATCTGCATACCGATGTCACAAAATTCTGTTACAGACTGCTTCTTGGTTGTCCCTAATTACTGCTTCCACTTATTTTTGTCCTTATCATTTCCTGTCATTCGTAATTAATGTTTGAAGTTTTCTTTTTCTTAATGTCTGGATAACTAGCTTTTAAACCAGATTATGTATTACTAGTTTTACTAGTTCAGATTCTGCATGAGGAGAGAGAGAGTGTATTCAAAAATGACAAATGCTTTGAGAAGTCCAAATACATTGTTGTGACCGTTCTGCAGTGACTTTGGGAATATGTTATTTCAGTGAATGCTGAGCAGTTAAGGAAGTTTGGTTGAAACAACTTCCATCAATAATGGAGTTCTCTTTTGCTCCATTGCTGTGTGACCTGAGAGTAAGTATATTTAATGCAGGTGCATGCAGGGCCGGTGTTAGCATTTTGGGGGCCCCCAGCAAATGTCAAGTTGGGGGCCCCCTGGCCACTTTCAGTCTAAGTATCACCCTGTCACTGCCACTACTTCTATCCATCTTTTTAGTTCATGCTGCAGGCTTTTAGGAGTAGTACACACAGACTGACCTGTAGCTACAATGATCTTATTACAACAGGCATACATACCACACTATGTTGGCCCATCTCACAAAGGGACATTTGCAGTTACTGCCATTTAGGTGTAACAAGGATACATTACAACAACTCTATGTACAGGACAGAACTAATATGCAACGGAACCCTAGGCACTGGTTAATGTTTCAGCCCCCGCCAAAAAAAAAAAAAACAAAACACACACACCCTCTAGAGTTCCCCTCTGTTTTCCCCATGTTGGGCTTCCCACTTATGCACATTACTTTTTTTCTTCCATTTCTCACATTTTACCTTTTTTCTTCAGCTTTTCAAGAAGCCATAACTTTATATATGCTCTAAAGTGCTTTTTAAGTTTATTTTTTTCTTTTTACCCAATGATGGCTTGAACAGAAATGATGATTAAGGAAAGAAATTCAATGTTGCTTATCAGCTTTAGTTTTCCTTCTCTCTTTTTGATATACTTTATTGACCAAGTCAGCATAGTAATAACCATTTAGGAAATAACTCCATTAAGCCGCTGCCCCCAGAAGCTAGAGCATTTCCCAACCTTTTAATCCAAAAGTGGCCTAAACAAAAATTGTGAGTAACAAAAAAGAATTTCGGTCTTTTTTCTTTCAATGAAGACATAAGTTGTACCTAAGACTTAAAATTCAAAGCTGACAAAAATAAGAGCTCCAAGTAAATTAAAAAGTCAACTGTGAGGATACACAGATCCTGTATGGGAATACTGCCTGCATCACTAATCCTCCCAAAAAGACAGTCACTGCTTATGCAACCCTCTGGTGTTAGATTGGGATGAAAGCAGAGGTTCAAATGGCCACAGTCATGTATTTCAAGTGACTGCTGAAATACATATACATAGCACGCCTACTAACTCCTCGATCCTAACCCTAAAGACAACCAGCTGTATATGTGTCTGATGTTTGATTGTGAGGAAAGTGAAAATAAATAATGACTGCAATAATGTATTATACTTTACTGCTACCGGGCAGTACACTGCCCCTACAGGAGCTAAAGTAACTTTCTTTGTATACCTCTGAGGTCTGTTAGAAAAGTAAAGGAAATGATGACCACACAATCCCCAGCACCCACATAACCTATGGTAAATTTCTGTACACAAATATCTGAGCAGGGATGTTTTAGAATGTTTGTGGTTGAGGACAGAGGCTGTTATCAGTTTTATCCTAACAGGGTCATATCATATAACTCCATCCAGGCTAAAGAGTGCAATCAGAAAATGAAAGCATTTTTTCTCCTCATTTTTCCTCAACCAAAAACAGCTTTTTGGGGTCCCCACAGTCAAGGATGATTAAGGGAGCCCACTGTATCTATTTATACAGTCTAGGGAGTGGAGGCCACCTGATACCTAGAAGATCTAAGTGTCTGAATGCCTATGACATACATTATGCCTTACCTTTGAAATATAATCACTTGTTAGCTACATTTTTTATTGATACCCAGAAGAATAACGTGTGTGTTCCGGCATTATTGGATGTGTGCATTGATAAAAATCAGTGATATTTTACACACACACACACACACACACACACACACACACACACACACACACACACACACACACATACACACACATACACACACATACACACACATACACACATATACACACATATACACACATATACACACACACACACACACACACACACACACACACACACACACACACACACACACACATCACAGCAATGTTAATTTTGTACTTATTTCAGCAAGTACATTGTACAACACTAGTACTGCTACACAAGATCAGTGATTGCTGTTTAGCAGTCATCAAACAGCAACAGGGATAAGACAATTTTATTTACCTCAGTAAATAGTAAATTAATACCTATCACTATCCCTGATTTCACAGATATTCCTGATTTTGTCTCATAATTTTACTCTGTCACACTAAATGAAGTAATCAGAGTTTTACACTTATTGTCTAAAAATTGCATGTTGATGCAAATGTGTTATTCTATTAACTTTTTCAAAGTGAATTAGAGTAATATATAAAATGTGTTCATTTTGAGACTTTATTATGCTATTATTTTTATCACTGAACAGACTTCTTCAGCAAAGACGTTGAGAGTTATAGTATCAGTTGTTCTGCCAGTATGTATAAAAACCCTGAAAAAGAAACCATCCCTGAATATTAGAAGCATCAGCTCTTAAACTCCACAGTTTGCACTGAGATTGGTCACCCTGGGCTGCTGATCTCTCTAGTGCTTACTTTGCTTATGTTCATTACAGCTTTGTCCTAACAGGGTCATATCACAGTCCTGTTCAGGTTAAACAGTATAATTGAAAATTAATACATTTTTTCTCCTCATTTTTCCCCAACCAACAGTAGCTTTTGTGGGGCCCCCACACAGTCAATGTGGATTAAGGGGCCCCCTGCAGCCACAGTTATTGCAGGTACCTAAAGCTGGCTATGTTGTTAATTTTAGTGAAGAGGATATCCACCAACAGGGCTTAACTAGGCTGGAGCATTATATCATTGGTAAAATATGTAATGAAATTGTAAAGCTTGTTACCTGACAAAATACTGTTACTATAACTAAAGATCTTTTAATTTTGAAGGAGATAAATACGAGTTATTATTACTTACCTGCTTTATTAAGTATACAAGCTTGCTGTACTAGCTTTTGTTGGTCTGACAGACATGTTGCAAAATATCAAGATAACATAAGTTGCAGTGGTTGGGGGCCCCCAGCGACCGCAGGGTTCGCTGGTGCCTAAAACCGGCTATGGGTGCATGGGGGTGGGGGGGGTGGGGTGTAGACGGGCTTGCCACCCTGAAAAAAAAAATAAATTCTAAGATCTGCTGGAATTAGCTTTTGCCATTTTTTTTGATTGTTTGATTGCCACTCAGTGATAGAGATGTTCTTCGTGTTTCACTGTTGCAGTCATTACATTTGGGTAATCTACTGGCAGGTTGCCCTCAGTCGGCTTGATTAACAAAGTTTTGGGTCCTGCGTCAGTTGCTGTCCCTTCTTCCATGACGTCAGGTCGTTAGGGGTATAAAACATGCAGCTGATGCCATTACATTAGTCTTTCTTGCCGCACGGTGCCCGAAGCAGAAGCAGTTCGCAAGTGCTTGTCGGCCGACTCCTGAAATTTTTGTTTTCGAGTTTCAGAACCGAAGTCTTCAACTAAAAGCTAAGTACCCCGTTGGGGAAACTTTTTCTTGCTCCATACTGATGTCAGTAAAAGTTAATAATTGCATTACTTGTGGGAAGCAAATACCTCATAAGGATTTTTATTTGTACTGTATTCCTTGCCTAGGCCCTGACCACAACGTGCCTTGCTTTCGGTTTTGTGCTAAATTTAATCAACGCACGATTAAACATCGGTATATTTTTACTTCTAAATATTTTGGCTCAAGATTTAATTATCCAGAAATGTCGTCAGTTAGCAATCCGACTACTGGAATACCTAAAAAAAGCAAAGAAAAAGACAGAGACAGACCGTTGAGGTCCAAAACTGACGATGATGCTTCTCCTAAGCCAGTCGTCAGTTCGCCGGTACTCAGTGAGGTGCTTTCGCAGCCCCTGATACCCACTACTTCTGATTCACAGGCCTTTACTGAGACCTATTTGGAGTCCGATATGCAGCGAGATGCTTCACTTACGGAACCCACGGATGTCTCTACCTTAGATGGGTCCGGAGCCGCTGTGCAGACACCGGCTTCTGAGGGTGTTTTCAGGCCTACAGATTTGTATATTAGACCGACGCCATCTTCAAAACTAAGGCCAAACTCTAAATTTATGTCTAAAAAGCCGATGCCTAGGCCACTTGTGCAGGCCCCTATGCCTAAAAAACAAATGATCAAAATGGCGGAAGATTTAATTACTCTGATCAGGGGTAGCCAACCCCCTCCCTCTAAGAGGCCTAGGCAAGACATTGATTATGAATCTTCTGAACAGGATTCTATTTCTTCTGACTCTTCTAATGAACAGGATTTGTCTATTCCTACCTATGAGAACTCTGATGCAGAAGATTACATTCCTTCTGCTTCTCCCCCTGAGGATTTTTCTTTTGGGGAAGCTTTACATACCTTAACGGAACATTTCCACTGGGAAAGTCAGGATTTCTCTGAATCTAAAAAGAGACTTAGGGATTTTCTTCTTCTTCCTCAGCATAGGCCTTTGGCTATACCTCCTGTTCTAGACATTGTTGATGTTTTTTCAGAATCTAGTATGACTCCTGATTCTGTCTGCCTCTGGCTCCTTGTAAGCCAGACAGATACTACAGGGTTCCTGACTCCCACAAATTATTTTTCAAAAATCCTATTGCTGATTCCGAAACCATTTCTCAGGGTCCCAAGGGCATTAAGGCCTCTACTGCTAAAAATCCTACCCCTTCTGATAGAGATTTCAGGACGCTGGATAGATGGGGTAAGAAGGTTTACACACCTGCAACCTTGGCAATCAGGGCTTTAAACTGTCAATTTCATATGCTTAAATATCAACAGCATATCATGGGACTACTTAAACAGAAAATGATGTTAATCTCTGACTGTGTGGAAGATAAACATTTACAGGATTTATTACATTCAGCTGAACAAGTTGGAAAACATACTTTGCAATGTGGTTTTCATTCCTTGGAGGCCTCTTGCAGGACTGCTGTAACTGGATCTGTGCTAAAAAGGCATGCTTGGCTCAAAGAGAAAACTCTGCCTGACCATGTTAAAGCAAAATTGTTGGATGCTCCTTTACAACAGGACCATCTCTTTGGTAATAAGGCTGAAGAAGTGTTAAAAAAGATGGAAGATAAAGCTAAATCTATGCAAACTGTGAAATATTTCTTACAAGTGCAACCTCCAAGATTTAGTAGGCACTGGCCTACTAAGAAATGGTACTTTCCAGTCCCCTCGAGAGCCGCTCAAGTCAAATCAAGACATTCCAAAGGCTCCAGGTTTCAGTCACAAGGAACTTTTAGAACGAAACAATGGGGTGCCTCTACCTCCAAATCTGGAAACAACAAGGCCACCTCCCTATGGTAAACAGCCTCAATGACTTCAATCTGCAATCACCAAGCACTTAACTTTTAGCCGCCCCTTTGGGGGAAAAACTGGCACTTCACGCACGAAATAGGCAACTTATTACCCAAGCCAAATGGGTTTTAAATATAGTATCCCAGGGATACAGATTTCATTTCCACACATTGCCAGTCCCAAACGTATGGCCAGATCTGCCCCCAAATCAGTGGGCAGAGGCCCAGAAACAAGTTCTGTCCCTCATGAACATGGGGGCTGTTCAACCAGTACTAGAAGAGGAAAAGGGACAAGGTTTCTATTCAAGACTTTTCCTGATACCCAGAAAAGACAAATTATGGCATCCAATTCTGGACTTATCCACTCTAAACACATTTCTGGACATTCCAAAATTCAAGATGCTGACTCTTCAACAGTTACTACCTATGCTAGGCAAAGATGCCTGGTTGGTAACTCTAGACTTAAAAGAGGCTTATCTGCATATTCCAATCAGGGAATCTTGCAGAGGATACCTCTGCTTCAAAGCAGGCTACTTGCATTACCAGTTCTCTGCATTGCCCTTTGTCTTATCTACTGCGCCCAGGGTCTTCACAAAGTGCCTGGCACCAGTAATTGCATTTTTCAGGCAAAGAAATATTCAGATATATCCATACCTGGACGATTGTCTAATACAGGCAGAAAACAAGGACATTCTTCTAAAGCATCTGGTGTTTGTAAAAAGGGTTCTAACTTGTCTAGGGTACACCATAAACGAAAAGAAATCACATCTGGTACCCTCTCAAAAAATTACATTCCTGGGTGCAAGCTTGAATACAACTGCCCAGATGACTTACCTTGTGCCAGAAAAGCAAATTCAATTGGTGACTTACTTCAAACAGGTGGCCACAAAAACTCTGCTATCTGCAAGACAAATTCTGCAAGCCTTGGGGTTCATGGACTCTTGCATTCTTCTAATTCCATGTGCAAGACTGCATATGAGGAAACTTCAGTGGTACTTAAAAAGTTTATGGAGTCAACATTGTCACAGCCTGGAAACAGTGATTCCTATTATACCTTGCCTGCAACTAGAGTTCCTATGGTGGGCAGAGGCCTGCCACCAAAACAAGAGACTGTCATTCACTCCACCCCCTGCCGCCCAAACCCTAACTACAGAAGCATCAGACTATGCTTGGGGGGGGGGGTCATCTGGCAGGAAAGTGCGTTCAGGGCAAATGGAGCCCAAATCAAATGCACCTACATATCAATCAGAAAGAGATGCTAGCTGTACAGAATGCACTGACAGCCTTCAAGGACTACCTTCATCTAGGACAACTAATGATAAAGACCGACAACATCACAGTTATGTGGTACATAAACAAGCAAGGGGGTACACATTCCTACCCCCTTTGCAGACTAGCCATGGCATTGTGGAAAATGGCATTGACCTATCAAATGCAACTACAAGCTCAATTCCTGCCAGGAAAGCTAAATACTCTGGCAGATATGGACCCACATGAAAAGAAACTGGAACCACAAGTTTTCATCATGTTGACACGCAAATGGGGGAGCCCAGACATAGATCTTTTTGCCTCACCCCAGAACTATCAGTTGGACAAATTCTGCACAAGAATTCATCACAGAAAAGCTTGGAAAGTGGATGCTCTACCATTCAGCTGGAAAAACCTATCAGTCTATGCTTTTCTCCCTCTGCCTCTGCTCTCCAAAGTTCTACTAAAAGTCAGACAGAACAAACCAAAAATGATTCTGAGACTGGCCTCGCCAACACTGGTACCCACTCCTGCACAATGTATCACACCTTCCTCCATGGCACCTGCCTCAGACACCTTACCTACTGTCTCAGCAGAACTACCAAATGCTGCACACTCAGCTCCAAACTCTGAATCTCTTGCAGCATGGCTAATCAACTAATTTCACCCTTGGCATCCCTCAGCAAGCCTGTGATGGATGTCATTTTGGGGGCTAGAAGGCCTAGTACTAGAAAATCTTATGCTGACAAATAGAAAAGATTCTGTGCCTGGAAGCAATCACAAGGAATAAGCACAGCAATGCCCAGTATTCCTCAGATTCTACAATACTTAACTGAGATGCTTCACAAGGGCCTGTCTTTTTCTTCCATAAAAATCCATGCCTCTGCCATTTCAGCTCATTACAGCACAGAACCTCCCCTCTTCTCTCATCCTCTGCTAAAGCAGCATCTCAGAGGGGCCAAAAATGTAAGACCTCCCAGGTGAACACCAACTCCTGCATGGGACCTCAATTTTGTTTTGGAAAAATTCACTCTCCCTCCTTTTGAGCCAGCTGCTACTACAGACCTAAAATTTCTCTCCTGGAAAACAGCTTTCCTTTTAGCAGTCACTTCAGCTAGAATGATTTCAGAATTACAGGCACTTTTGGCAGTGCAGCCTTTCATTATTTTTCATCCGGACAGGATAGCTCTCAGGACCAATCCATCTTTCATGCCTAAGGTGGTATCCAGTGTGGCTCTTAATCAGACCAGTCATCTGCCAACTTTCACAATCCACAGAACAAGGGTGAGCGGATTCTGCATTCATTGGATGTACGCAGACAACTTAGATTCTACTTAAACAGGACAAACTCTCTAAGAAAATCTGAACAACTATTGGTGGCATTTGCTGCAGGGGCAGAGAGAAAGGCTATTTCAAAGCAGATTTTTTCCAAATGGATAAGCCATTGTATTTGTTTCTGCTATATGCACCATGGTAAACCTACCCCGAAGGGGATCAGATTTAATTCCACCAGGGCTGCATCTACTTCTGCAGCCTTTCTCAGAGGGGTTCCTACCAGAGATATTCTAGAAGCTGCTACCTGGAGCTCAGTTCATACATTCACCAAGCATTACCATTTACCTCTCTTCTCTAAATCCAGAGCTGGCTTTGCCACTGCTGTCCTGCAGGGCTGCTCCTAATGCTGTATAAATCCATCCTGCCAACCATAGGATTCTACCAAAATGTAATGACTGCAACAGTGAAACACGAAGAACATAGTAAGTTGTGTACACTTACCATAAATGTAGATGTTCGAGTGTATTCACTGTTGCAGTCCTAGTTACCCACCCTCCAGCCCCGTTTTTTTCTCTTACTATACCTCTCCTTTCTTTTACTATGCTTAAAAGCCTTTTTGGTGTATTTGCTTTTGTTTGGAGGTATATTTTTTGTGTTTTAAATTATATACATATGTATTTTGCTCCCATTTGGGGGGGCACCTGACATCTGGAGCAAGAAAAACTGATGTAATGGCATTGGCTGCATGTTTTATACCCCTGATGACCTGACGTTATGGAAGAAGGGACAGCAACCGACGCAGGACCCAAGACTTTGTTAATCAGGCTGACTGAGGGCATCCTGCCAACAGATTACCCAAATGTAATGACTGCAATAGTGAATACACTCGAACATCTACATTTATGTCATTTATATAAATATGGCATGAGTTATATTTTTCGAATGAGTAGCATTTGGAATACATACAGGGTTCATCTCAATAACTAAATCAGCTAGGCTACTTATCTAACAGAATTAAGATGTTGAATAAATCATTTGGAACATTTAAATGCATGATTAGAACCTTTAAAACAGTGGATTATACAGTTTAAGGGTTTCGGTGTTTTGTGTCTTCGGCTTTGTAATTTCGAAATACTGAAATTTGGGATTTCAGTATTTTGAAATTACATAGTGAATCCATATATATATATATATATATATATATATATATATATATATATATTTATTTATTTATTTATTTGCAATTGGTTTACCAGGATAGTCCATTGGGCCAAAATGAATCCGTTTTCAATGGAGTCCTGGGGAGAAAAGCTCCATACAATCGATGTTACAGTAGGTTATATGATAGTTATACAATTGTAAAGATATATATATATATATATATATATATATATATATATATATATATATATATATATGGCATGAGTTATATTTTTCGAATGAGTAGCATTTGGAATACATACAGGGTTCATCTCAATAACTAAATCAGCTAGGCTACTTATCTAACAGAATTAAGATGTTGAATAAATATGCAAGGGGAAGTCATTTGGAACATTTACATGCATGATTAGAACCTTTAAAACAGTGGATTATACAGTACTAAAACACTTGAAGCTGTTTATTTTTAATTGACTGATCATGTTAGTATTGTATAGCCATAATCAGTATAGAATATATGTTTAATGACCAAAACATTCTGTATATTTTAAATACTTTGAGTCTTTGTAATATTTAACTGTTTGTATAATTTGCAGTATCTTTCTTTATCCAAACAATGTTTAGCTCTTTATTCTAAATTGTAGAACATGTAGAATATTTATGTACATTAATGGAGCCATTATAATATTTTCTGAAATGCTTTGAACATTGGTATCTTTTATACAGCTGACAGCTATCAGTCCATTTGGTGCTTTTTTAATGCTCAAAGATTTTGGAACAACAAATCAGTTTAATAGCTTGACAGATTTATTTAGGCAAAGTATTGTGCATTCTGGAACCTTTGTTTAAATGCTAAAGGCAATCGGAATAGCTTTGTAAATTGCTCTGAACATTTGCAGAATTTAGCTTGTAAATACTTGAAATATATAAGCAAGTGTTTGGAATATTTGAAGCCTTCAGTAAATGCAGAGTTCAGTTGGATAGTTAATCTGTGTATTTGTGTAAATGAAGCATAACATACTTATATTTATTCAGATGTTGAGTATCTTTAGAGAGTTTCCCAAATGCTATAAGCACTTGATTCAATTTAGAAGTGCAAAAACATTTGAAGCATGTAACTTCTGAAAATGCAGAACATTTGTTAAAATATTCAGAGAGACTGGAGTGACTGCTAAAATGCGTAGTGTAGCAATTCCTCTTCTAACTATTCAAAGAATTTGTGAAATGCATTTTACAACATCTTAAATACATGCTCAGAGCTATTGCAGCATTTATTTAAATACTCGGACTCTGAAGATGCTGATGTTCTGGACTGTTAATGAATATTTACCTAAAATATGTGGATGGGAGGAGAAATGGGGTAGGGGTTATCCTGAAGGAACAGTATATCAGGAGTGTTTTGGAGGTGAAAAGAGTGTCAGATAGAGGGATGTTTATGAAGCTGGAAATTGATGGTGTAATGATGAATGTTGTTAGTGCATATGCTCCGCAAGTTGGGTGTGCGATGGATGAGAAAGAAACATTTTGGAGTGAGTTGGATGAAGTGGTGATGACTGTACTCAAGGGTGAGAGAGTGGTAATCGGATCAGATTTCAATGGGCATGTTGGTGAAGGGAACAGAGGGGATGAGGAAGTGATGGGTAGGTATGGTGTTAAACAAAGGAATGCAGAAGGTCAGGTGGTAGTGGATTTTGCAAAAAGGATGGACATGGCTGTGGTGAATACATATTTTAACAAGAGGAAGGAGCATAGGGTGACATACAAGAGTGGAGGGAGATGCACACAGGTGGATTATATCCTATGCAGGAGGGCCAGTGTGAAGGAGATTCGAGACTGTAAAGTGGTGACATGGGAAAGTGTAGTTAGGCAGCATAGAATGGTGGTCTGTAGAATGACATTGGTGATCAAGAAGAGGAGGAGGAGTGTGAGGGCAGCACCAAGGATCAAATGGTGGAAATTGAAAAAGGGTGATTGTGAGGTGGAGTTCAAGGAAGAGTTAAGACAGGCACTGGGTGGCAGTGAAGTGTTACCGAATAGCTGGGTAACTACAGCAGAGCTAGTAATGGAGACTGCGAGAAAGGTGTGACATCTGGACAGAGGAAGGAGGGCAAGGAGACCTGGTGGTGGAATGAAGAAGTACAGGAGAGTATAAGGAGAAAGAGGTTGGCGAAGAAGAAGTGGGATTGTCAGAGAGATGAAGAAAGTAGATAAGAGTATAAGGAGATGAGGTGCATGGCAAAGAGAGAGGTGGCGAAGGCTAAGGATAAGGCGTATGAAGAGTTGTATGAAAGGTTGGACACTAAGGAGGGAGAAAAGGACCTGTACCGATTGGCTAGACAGAGGGACCGAGCTAGTAAAGATGTGCAGCAGGTAAGCGTGATAAAGGATAATGAGGGAAACGTACTCACAAGCGAGGAGAGTGTGTTGAGCAGATGGAAAGAGTACTTTGAGGGGCTGATGAATGAAGAGATTGAGAGAGGGAGAGAAGGCTGTATGATGTGGGGATAGTGAATCAGGAAGTGCAATGGATTAGCAAGGAGGAAGTAAGGATAGCTATGAAGAGAATGAAGAATGGAAAGGCTGTTGGTCCAGATGACATACCTGGGGAAGCTTGGAGGTGTTTAGGAGAAGTGGCAGTGGAATTTTTAACCAGATTGTTTAATGAAATCTTGGAAAGTGAGAGGATGCCTGAGGAGTGGAGAAAAAGTGTTGTGATACCAATTTTTAAGAATAAGGTGATGTGCAGAGCTGTAGTAACTACAGGGGGATAAAACTGATCAGTCACAGCATGAAATTATGGGAAAGAGTAGTGGAAGCAAGGTTAAGAAGGAACATGATGATTAGAGATCAGCAGTATGGTTTCATGCCAGGAAAGAGCACTACAGATGCGATGTTTGCTCTGAGAGTGTTGTTGAAAAAGTACAGAGAATGTCAGAAGGAGTTGCACTGTGTCTTTGTGGACTTAGAGAAAGCACATAAATACTTGGGATCAACAGTTAGGAGTAATGGTGAGTGTGGAAGAGAGGTGAAAGAGAGTACAGGCAGGGTGGAGTGGGTGGAGAAGAGTGTCTGGAGTGATTTGTGACAGACGAGTACCAGTAAGAGTGAAAGGGAAGGTCTCCAAAAGGGTAGTGAAACCAGCTATGTTATATGGGTTGGAGACAGTGGCATTGACAAAAAGGCAGGAGTTAGAGCTGAATGTGGCAGAGTTAAAGATGTTAAGATTTGCACTGGGTGTGACGAGGGTAGACAGGATTAGGAATAAGTATATTAGAGGGTCAGCCCAGGTTGGACAGTTCGGAGACAAAGCCAGAGAGGTGAGATTGCGTTGGTTTGGACATGTGCTGCGGAAGGATGCTCGGTATATTGGGAAAAGGATGCTAAGGATGAAGCTGCCAGGTAAGAGAAAAAGAGGAAAGCCTAAGATAAGGTTTATGGATGTGGTTAGAGAGGACATGCAGGTGGTGGGTGTGACAGAGCAAGATGCAGAGGACAGGAAGGAATGGAAACAGGTGATCCACTGTGGTGACCCCTAACCATGAAAAACCGAAAGAAGAAGAAGTCAAAGCACAGTAAATACCTGATTGGGTAGAGAAGACCTAACTGAAGTCAAATATTCCAAATGGAAAAGACCACCTTTGTGGCTCCCAAAATGGGATCCCAAGCAATTCCCCATATCATCAATGTCCACAGAAGAACTGCCAAGGGAGGTGTATGAGTGTATGACCAGTTCTGACTCACCCACCACCGGAGGAAATGTTGGTCTCAGTTCCACTGCATGAACAACTATTGATGTGTACGCACAAAGCAGGAAGTGGGGAGGGGGGTAGCATACCCCAGGAGTAAAGTGCACTGTAGCCATATTTAACAAGTATCCTTAGGCACACATGTATATCAGTCTCAGTGCAGCAGGCATTGTATTGCACGTACCAGCCAAAATGAGGAAGAGTTAAGTGAAAATCAGGCCGGATCCAGCGTGAAAACAGCAGTGATTTGTTAATGTTGTACATGATGTCCCTGGATGCCAGGCTGTTGGTGGTCTAATAGCTGATGTGAATTAGTAGTTAGGCATAAATTCTGTGAATATGGCATAAATAGGTAAATAAAAAAAATGTCAAAAGGGCATTTTCGTTTGTTGGGGAAGGGGATTTGCTTTAAACACATTCTGGTCTCCTGTTACAAATTATAGTCATATGTAAGATCAATGCTTCTCAGGATATAGTGAAAAATGAAGAGGGAAAAAAGCATTACAGCAACCTTCATCTTTAGGCTAAATTTTAGGTTTAATTCCAATTTTGATCACTTCACCACATGACAGGAGCAAGTCTTGTTCTTCATGTATCTAAATTTTATGAGCACGTTTACTATTCCTGTAACAGCTCATTATGTGCATTGGTATTATTGATGTATAAATCACTTCAGTTAGGGAAGTTTCAGCAATAGTTACAGCTGTTATCTGTCAAAATATTCTGAGCCACTAGAGCTTTTTAAAATAAATTGTAAAATTAGGAAAAGTTGTTAAGTTGCGCAGACTGTTCAACAGAACTCAATTCTAAATAAAATGTATATAGTCTGTGGGCTCAATTCCAAAAGACTTGCTCACAGTGTAAGTGACCAGATACTGTATACTGGGAGCAGGTGTTTTGGAATCTGGTGCCCATAGTAAGCCTGTTTATATATGGACTTTACACTGAAGTGTGTCAGTTACACTGAGAGCAGATCTTTTGGAATCGTGGCTGACTTATACTGAAAACAGCTCTTTTGTAATCTGGCCCAAAGTCTCTTACAACTCCTGGTATACTCTGTCCTCTTAAGCTAACACTTCTTAATACTAATGTCCACAACTGGCTTTCTTATGCTTATAAATTGCTACTTATTTTACTCCTAAAGGGTACATTAACCTAGTGCAACCGGAATAATTTGTCTAACTCCACCTTTAATACAGGTATTTATATATTTAGTCATGTATACCCTTGTTTAAAGCTGTTACATAACAAATGCTTGTATGTAATGTATTGCATTTCAGCAAGATATTGTGATTGTACCAATGTGGATATCTTATGGCTGTGTAATTGTACCAGTGTGAATTTATATTTTTATTCACTATGCTTTTATCGAATGTGAACCAGTTCAATATGCTACTCCATGCAGTTTTTTCAATACTGCACTGTGAAAGATGACACTAATGATTAATTCAGCCGAGTTAATTTATCTTGAATGTTATATTGCATGGTACCAGTGGAGATTTTCTCCTCATGCCTCTCTTGAAAAGGGGTTCTACACCCAGATGTTCTTCTCCAGTCAGAAAGAGAAATAAATAAATAATGATTAAGTGCTCCAGGCATTTATCTTAATAAAACTGATCATTTCAGAAGCTTGTTTAAATGTTCTCAGCAATTGCAGTCACTATTTAGTTAGTTTTGTCTTTGTAAACATTTCCACAAATTCTAGAATGCATTTTGGGCATTAAGTCCTGCACAATTATTTGCAAGGTCAGAGGAGCACATATCCATAGTTGAAAGTTATCATTTTTGCTGAAAGGAATTAGTACATCATTAAATTATATATTATTTTTTTTAATAAGAAACATCATTACTAATTTATCACTTATGACATAGACAATCCTACATTTATATAAATGAAAACAAACCATATTGATGCATTTTCAGTTGCAAACATTATACATCACTTGTAATCTTCTGTACCATCATTTATAGTCAAACATTACTAATCTCATTCAATTCCTGTCTTCCCATAAACATCATTCCTCCTCCAAAACATTATTCTGCATGTATTGTCCCCATTTTTTCTTTGTAACTTCTCCTACCCTTTCATAAGATCCCACTTCCATTTGTTTCATGTCTGTTACTAGATTTGCTACTTCTGGTATGGTTGGTTTAGACCCAGATTTCCGTTTTGCTTTTTTGGCAGACACGAGAATTAAACTCGGCAAGGCCTTTCTATGTCAAGCTGTTCAAATTATATCAAAATACGTGTTTTTAATTTTGTACATTTTGATATTGCATGATTGAAGTTTTTTTTGTTCAATTTTCCTTAACAGACTTAAACAAATTAACATAATTTACTAAATATAGTGTTTAGTAATCATTCAGTTAATTGTCTAGATAATTTGGAAACCCATTGGTGGATTTACGCCTTGCCACAGGGGCCTGCTACCACCCCTTTTAAACTGCAATACAAACTGGCACCAGAATTGTTCTCTGAAAAAGAAAGAAAGAAAAAGTGTTCTAAAATGTTTTTGTTTAAATCAGAACATGTGCCGCCAAAAAGGGACATTTCTACTTTAAGGATGCACTATATGTGCAGTGAGTCTTTGAGTGTGTCGTACTAAAGGCACACACACAACAATACAGATTTAAGTATAAGAAATGTACGGAAATAGCACCAAAAAACAAACAAATCAAATCAAATTAAAATGTCACAAAACAGTTGCTTTAATATTCCACAAAAGACAGATCATTCTGTAAGCACTTTTACCTAATGCTAGACTTCTTCAGACTGAATGAAAAAAACAAAAATGCATCTATTTATTCATATATAGTAATAGAATAATTGCTCAGTTGAATCAATTAGCATCATTAAATACATCATCGCATGCTCAAATTCAAATGCAGCTAAAAAGGTTATTTAAAAGGTATTTAACTACACAAATATAATGCCAACATTTAATGTTTTAATCTTTTTCTTTTTAAGTAGATTTTTAAATTTTCCTTATCGTTAAGAGCTGGGTGAGTACTGGCATTCAATTTGACTATCCAACTGTACTTCCTCCAGTCTAACTCGTCTTCTGCTTCAAGTTTATTGTTAAAATATAACACATTACCAGCACAAGAAACTTAGGTACCCCATTACATTTTGTAATATTATATTGTTTACCCCGTACATTACTCCTATCCCCTATTTTGATTGCATATAAATGTTCATGCATTCTCCTATATAATTCCCTAGTCGTTCTGCCAACATAATATGAAGGGCATGCAGAACAGAGAGATAAATAAACTACATATCTACACCTATGTCTGTACTTAACACTTTAATTCTTATATTTCTAATTTAAATCTCTTCCAAACATTTTAATAAAAATTTATAGTAACTGCAATTCAAACATTTCAAAACCATTTCTTTTTCTTTGCCAAGATTTTTTATTCTGTCCCAGAAAATATTTTTGAAATTTTTCCCTTTTTATTTATAAATATAGGGGCATCTCCTACCACCTTTCTAACATCAGGAAAACTACTCCGAATTTTCCAGTTTTCTCTTACCATATTCACAATCTCCTTTCCATCTAATGAATACTGGACAACCATCCCAGTCTCATAATTATTAGTTTTTTGTTGATAAGATATTAAAGTATTAATCTGTTTATTTTTTCTCTCTCTATTCTGTTTGATTTCATTACATTTCTCTTCCATAATGTCTTCAGGATAACCCCTAGCGATACATGTTTCCCACAAATCTATACCTTCATCAAGAAATATATTCTCACAGTCTGTTAGTTCGCTAATTCTTTTTAACTGTCCCTTGACGATATTCTACTTCATATTCATCGGGTGCATGCTACCATACTCTAAGAAGGTGTTATTTTGAATTTCTTTTTTGTATATCTTCATCTGAAGGTTCTTACCATCCTTGTAAACCTTTACATCTAAAAAGTGAATTCTTTTTAAATTATAACTTGAAGTAAAACTTAAATAATCACAAGCATTATTAATTTCACTTAAAAAGCACACTAGCCCATCATGATTATATCTCCGAATCAAAAAGACGTCATCAATGAAAGTGCCATAGTATAAAACATGAACATAATATTCACTTTTCATAATGTACTCCTCCTCCCATGCAATCATAAATAAATTAGCATAACTAGGGGCCATAGCAGCACCAATAGCAACACCATTTTTTTGGTAGAAGGAGCCATTGAATTCAAAGAAGTTATAAGACAATATAACATCCAACATTTCTAAAACCAAAGAGACTTCATCCGCATCATATAACTTTGAGCTTAGCAATTCCATTCTAACATACTCAGCACCAATAACATTTGGTATTACAGTGAACAAAGACTTGATGTCCATAGTAACCAAATAGTCAGATTCCAAGACCTCAATTTTCTTAATAATTTCAGTGAAGGTAAAAGTGTCAGATATATAAGTCTTACTAATTTCAACTACCTTTTGTAAGTTTTTATCAATAAACACTGCCATAGCCTCTGTCTTACAACCACCACTGGCCACTATGGGCCTCAGCGGTGGATGGTCTAAAGCTTTTATGAATTTTTGGCAGGCCAAAACTTTTGCTATCCTGGGGTTATTTTTGGATAGAAAACTTGCTTCTTTTAGTTCTATCCTACCATCACATAGCTGCTCCTCTATAAAAGAATCTATAAAACTATAAGATTTTTTTAATAGAATTCAGGCTTATTTTTTTTTTTAATAATTTTCATCTTGTAGCATAACATTCATAGTTTCACTGTAAATGTTGTTAGCAAAATCAACCAAAGAATTAGCTTTGACAGCCTTAAGTATCAATATATTACTATCTTATTTTACTCTGTTTAATACAAGATATTCATTTTTATTCAAATTAAAAAACTTAGTGGCAGTTTGTTTCCTCAATAAATCTTGTAGCTGTTTTTCCATAACATTTTGAAAAGCCTCCAGTTCAGGTCTTAATGGAGGATTGTAACAGCTAGGTTTGTTAAAGTCACACATATATTTATTATCAGTATCATTGTTAAAAACAAACCTTAAATTTAGTCTCCTAATAAAGCCTTTCAAGTTGTTGACAGTCTCACAAATACCTGCTCAAGCTACAGGCACAAAAGTCCAACCCTTCCTGAGAACCGGAATTTCATCAAAGTTGAGAAGTCTGTGATAAATTTACAATTTTAAAGTCACACTCAAGGAAATGACCTCTTATTTTTGTGCACTCCTTTTCCAAGGAGAATTGCCTTTGAATGGCTTCCCCTTGGCTCCTGCTTCCCCATTCCTGGACCTGCTGAAACTTGTACCAAGTTCTTTTCCCAGTGCCCATATCCTGATATACATTCACCAGCTAAAAAGGGCATTGTCTTCCTTCATTGTTGTGCATATCCGATGATGAACTATTGTAATTCACATTCTGTTTACTGCTGTTGTTGTTGGAATTAGCTTCCCTCAGCCATTTCTTGGCAAGGCTTTCTGATCTCCTTATCTCAGGTGCAGGAACAAAAACCTGGTTGCTGTCATCAGGATCTGGATCGTTCCCCTCTCCTACTTCAGTATTTGAGTTGAGAGAATATGCTATGCCTTGTTCATAGCCTAAACAATCTCTCTCAATAAATGCAGATTTAAATGCTGGAACTGGCCTGCTTTCATGCTTGATTTTAAACAAGGAATTAGAAAACCAAGTGCGCGATCCAGTGACCTGTTCATTTGGTGAGTGAAATGAGAACTGTGTGTCTGTCAGTACCGAGATGAGTGAGGTATGTGTGTTTGTTCAGTGGGTGGGTGAGATGAGACTGGTGTGTGTGTGTGTGTCTGTGTGTGTGTGTGTATGTGTGTGTGTCTCTGCAGTATGTGAGTAAGATGAGAGAAATGTGTGTGTCTGTTCTGGAGATGAGAGAAGTGAGTTTGAGTATGTCCATTCTGGAGATGAGAGAAGTGTGTGTGTGTGTGTGTGTGTGTGTGTGTGTGTGTGTGTGTGTGTGTGTGTGTGTGTGTGTGTGTGTGTGTGTGTGTGTGTGTGTGTGTCTGTTCAATATGTGAGTAAGATGAGAGAAATGTGTGTGCCTGTTCTGGAGATTAGAGAAGTGAGTTTGAGTGTGTCCATTCTGGAGATGAGAGAAGTGTGTTTGTGTTTGTGTGTGTGTGTGTGTGTGTGTGTGTGTGTGTGTGTGTGTGTGTGTGCGCATGCATGTGTGTATCCATTCAGCAGATGACCGAGATGAGAGAGGGATGTGTGACAAAGCTTGACATAATGGTGGGACAAAGACCCAAAAGTAGGGACACATTTTAAATAGTGCTTTAATAAACTTAACAAGTTGATAGAATAAGAGGATTTGTGTTAGCATGCATTTTCTGAAGGATATACATTTGAAAATCAAATGAATGCCATTATTTAGTCACTTTGATCCTTAGAGCCTCTTAGTAGTTTCTCAAAAAAAACAAAAAAATTGTGAGGAAGGGGCCAAAATATGAGACAAAAACTTTGACAGTCTGCAAATATTTGTACAGTTGAGAGGTATGACACACATGCCCCTCTTACCTCGATCATCTGCTGAATGGAAGAACATGCGCACACACACACACACACACACACACGCACACACACACACACACACACACACACACACACACACACACATACACACACACACACACACACACACACAGAAAAATAGGGACACTTTTTAAATATTGCTCTTACAAATTTAGAAAATTGATAGAACAATATTTTTTTTTATTAGCGTGAATTTTCTGAAGGGAATGAGGTCTGAAACGCAGAAAAGTCTGTTATTATTGACTTAAACCCTCAATGATTTGCTAACGATTTGCCAGAAAACCACAATTTTATGAGAAACGGAGCCAAAATATGAGGCAAACATCTGCACATTCCGAGAAAATCTTAATAATGAGATGCAAATGAGAAATGTTATAAAGCATAGTATACTATTGGAAATCCTAGTTTCACATCCCTGTGGGTATGCACTTCCATTGTTAAAAGGGATGCTTCACCTTTGATATTGGAGTTGCAATCTGTAAATGTGTTTATCCAAGTATGCACAAGCACTTCCCTGGCAAATGAATTATCTCCCCCAGCAATCTCTTCATTAGTTTGGATTGAGTATGCACAATCATCAAAATGATGCAATAAATTATTTTGCCCAATGATTGCTTCAGCAGTCTAACCATGAATGCACAAACAGTTCCCTGACACACACGTGAAGCATTTCCCGAAGTGACCTCTTCAGGAGTATGTCCAGCTGTACACAAGCACCAAAATGAAACATTTCCCTAAGCAATCACTTCAGTAACATGTCCTAGTAAGTATACACAAGCACCAAAATGAAACATTTCCCCAAGTGACTACCTCAGTAAAATGTCTAGATATGCAGAAGCATCAACTGATCTCCCCGCATGCCTCCATATTCTCCTGGAAAACTGCTGCTTACCAGTATAAGTTCATGGCTAATTTGACACTTAGTATGCAAATTAGATCATTATTGATTCTTGTGCCCCAATTGCTAATGCATTAAGCATGTTAAGCTTTTGCAATAGGGGTGGGTGTTTGGAACAACTTTTTCTCATGTAAGTATGCATGGTGAAAGTCTGGGATTTGCATATCCATATAGCACCACTCTTTGCTAATCACTGCTATGAAACCACGAAGACCTTAATTAAGAATGCTGCCTATACTCTAAACATGTTACATTTTAGTAATATATTTTGCAGTACCTTCTTTACAGCCTCCAGCAACTACAAAGGGGTTGACATTTGTCAGGTCATATAGTATTTATATTATTTCAGTTAATTGGAGTGGTGATCAGAACCATCTTATTTTAAGCATCCATTATGTTTATTTATTTGTCCTTTGATAACTAGAAAAGTCCTGCTGATCCAGTGGCCCATTTTCAGTGGAGGCCTAGGGACCTCCCTAATGTTCATAGATTCATAGGTAGGTATTAGGCTATTGGCCCAAGGGCCTAAGTAAGCCTAGCCAACAAAGTTCCCTGGCTTACGCCACCCAAGAATGTTAATTTCCTGTGCCCCTGTTGAGCAGAGCCGCAGAAGTGATCCCTGGGGTGTATTTCCTATTTCCCGTCCACTCATCAAGATTTTTCTTGAAGTGTGTTAATGAGGAACTTTGCTTGACATAGATGGGTAGCTTGTTCCAGAGTATGGGAATTCTCTGAGACAGGAATCTATCCCTCCAGCATGTCCAGTTTATTGTGGTGACAAGGTTTAGGTCCCTAGAGCATGTAGCTCAAAGGGATTGGGATTTCTTTAGATGTAGCATGTCCAACAGCTCTGGGTTTGACATGATCACCTCAGAGTAGACGATATGCTACAGAGTAAAGCTGGAGTTTTTTGATACGGTCAGTGTAGGGCATCTGTTTGAAGCCACTAATCGTCTTTGTGAAATACTTCTGTGGCCTTTCCAGCTGCTGCAGATGTCTTGTGAGGTACATTCCAAAAGGGTTGTACTCTATAATGGGTCTAATGAGTGTCGAGTAGAGGGGAACAATGACCTCTTTTTTCCTGGATGAGAACCCTTTTGTGATGAGGTGTGTCATGTAGAAGGATTTCCTGACTACTGTGACAATGTAATTATCAAAGGAGAGACTACTGTCCACCTGGGTCCCAAGGTCTGTTATCAAACATTCGGCATTAAGACTACCGCCTATGTATTTGTTCCTGGGTACACAGTTTTTACCAAAGGGGATAACAATGCACTTTTTGGCATTGAGCTTGAGGCCATGTCTGTGACACCAGGCATCTGTCTCAGTGAGGCCCTTCTGTAGGATGTCCACATCATTAGACCCATTATAGCTCCTAGTTTGTAGTCATCTGTGAACTTTGTTAGCCAGAGGTCTTCTGTGTTCACCTGTACTTCAGAGAAGTAGATACCAAACAGGAGAGGTCCCAAGACTGAACCCTGTGGTACTCCACTTGTCACTGGCTTGAAGTCAGATTTGTAGGCTGCAACTTTTACAGTGTGGGTTCTGTCAGTGAGCCAGTTGGCAACCCATCTTGTGACATAGGGATTTATACCTAGTTTAGTGAGTTTAGCAATAATTCCAGAATGGGGGATGGTGTTGAAAGCCTTGGTGAGGTCAAGATAGGCTGTGTGAACCACCTTGCCCTCGTCTACGGCTTTGGTGACTGCCTCAAAGAAGTCAACCAGTTTCAGGAGGCATAATCTGCCTTTCACAAACCCGAACTGGGTGGGGTCCAGAGTTTGGAGGTTACCAATATCTTTGTTTATGAATTCCATGATGATACGTTCCATGGCCTTGCGGACCAGGCTCGTCAGGGTAATAGGGCGATAGTTGCCAGGATCAGTGGTGGCTCCCCCTTTGTGGAGTGGGATAACTGTTGCTGTGCACCATTCAGTGGGCACAAAGCCTGATGTGAGGCTATGATTGAACATGGTGCTTGGGTGGGAAGCCAGTTTGTTCTGAAGTTCGTGTAAAACGCAGCCTGGGATGTTGTCCGGTCCCATGGATGCTGTGTTGTTGGCTTTAGAGAGTGCTGCTTTTACCTGTGTAGATCTGATTACAGGGACTCTGCATTCTTCCTGTATAGATATGGGCCCTGTAGGGGGTGACAGGGGGGTAAAGTTAGCACTGACCCTGTCTGCCAGGATGTTGGCAATATCAGTTGGATCTGTAATTTTTGTGCCATTGTGCTGTAACTCAGAGCAGATCTGCGTGTTGCCATTGAGATTCTTGACATAGCTATAGAATGCTTTGTGGTTGTCCTTAGAATCAGTGGTGATCTTGTTTTCGTAGCTAGATTTTGGAGGATCTTATAAGGGATCTCAGCTTCTTACTGAGGCTGACCAGAGAGCTTCTCCACTCATGGGATTTTACTCTCTTTTGCAATAGTTTATTCCTTCTGTTGTAGAGTTTGTTTATGGCAGGGGACCACCAGATTGGCTTCTTTTTTTTGGAGGGTAGCGTCTTGGTTCTGTTTGGGATAGCACGATCCATGCACTTCTGTAAGTGCTTATAGAGTGCATTTGTGTAGGATTCAGCAGTCGTAACTGTATTGTCTATCTACATGGATGTCATGACGTTCACCACTTCTGTCTTTAGAAGCATGAAGTTGGCTTTGGAAAATTTTTTTACTGTGGTTTCCTTAATGGGGGTGGGGGTGGGATGTGGATATCTAGGGTGATTAGCTTATGGTCGGATCTGACCAGTGAGGAGTTGACTTCAGGTGTGGAACACCGGTCACTCATGTTGGTCATGACTAGGTCTAGGATAAAGTTGCCCCTTCTGGGGGTGTGGATAAGATTTGGTACATGAGTAGTTTTCCCAGTTAATGGTGGGGTAGTTGAAATCGCCCAATATTAGGGTGTTTGGTTGAACCCTAATATTTTCCAGTGCATCAAGAAAAGAGGAGTGGGACTCCTGGGGCATGGTGGAGGATCTGTAGCAAGCTACAATTTGGATTGCAGTTTTGCCCAGAGTTATTTGTACTTGGATAACCTCGGCTGCATTATGCTGAGCAATTAGCCTGGAGGTGTGGATATCCTTAATGAATATGGACACACCTCTGCCTTTGGTGTTCCTGTCCAGGTTAGATGGCCAAAAAGTGTGGTATGAGTTCTAGCCTGGTAATGCAAGGGTGCTCTCTGGAGCCTTGAACCAGGTCTCAGTCACTGCACAGATATCAATGTTCTCCACTTTAAGGAGTGCCACAAATGAGTGCATTTTGAGATTTAGACTTTTAGCATTGAGTAGCATTACCCTCAGTTTTTGCTTGCCTGGTCCTGTTACGGTGATAAATTTGTCATGTGAACCTTGCCTAAAAAAGGCACTATAGGGGCGGCAAGAGCCTTTGCCAGTATCCAGAATCCCAGGGATGACAGGTGCAGGCCATCTCTGGCAAAGCATCGTGGTCTGTTGACAATGTCGTCCCAGGCAGACAGATGGTGGATCCCCTTAGAATGACACCAGAAGCTTAAGCAATTTTTGAAGTCTATCATTTTGGCCTTGTACTGCAGTATTTTGTCCTTGTACTGCGGTATTTTGTCCTTGTACTGCAGTATTTTGGCCTTGTACTGTAGTATTTTGTCCTTGTACTGCAGTATTATTTCAAATTACCTTTGATACAGTCTTCTCTACAAGATCAAATTGTAAAGAATTTCTGTATTTAGTCCAAAATTGTTACTCTGGCAGCTGACATATAGGACTAATGCCCTGACTTGCTTATGAGATGCTGCCTGTGGCAAGGGAACAAGGTTTGAATCATTCCACCTTCATTTACCTACTCAGAGTGCTTTAGGGCAATTGGGAATTTAGGGTAGTTCCTTAAAGGTCTGCAAGACTGTATGCCTAGTAAGTATGAACCCGTATTCATTGTTTGCCATACATTCCCTGTTGTATAGCTTATCTAGTTAGGAAATGTTATGGCATTATCAACAGCACATCAAATGTTAAGGACCATAGGAACTTATTCTATAAGAGCAGAAGGGCAATGTATTTGCAGATGAAGCACAGAAATGTGAAGTTGTTGGTCAGCAGCAACCTCTGCATTAGTAATGGTTCTCTTTAATTTGGAATTATTCATATGAC
This sequence comes from Protopterus annectens, assembly GCF_019279795.1. Classification (NCBI taxonomy): domain Eukaryota; kingdom Metazoa; phylum Chordata; order Ceratodontiformes; family Protopteridae; genus Protopterus; species Protopterus annectens. The sequence continues at coordinate 580,006,599 of NC_056737.1, forward strand.
TTGCCTTTGCAGCGATTGTGCATATATTTTCAGGTAGTTAATATTTCTTATGTGCTCATAAATGCTATTCTATTTAAACTGTGCTGCATATGGCTGGATCTTATAGTATGATGCTAGTGATCTTTATACAATTTCATGTGGTTCATCTGAAGCTACCAAAAAAGTACATGTAATTTATTTCTTCATAACAATAAGAGGTGTACCTAGTCAACAATGTGGCTAATATTGCTGGTGGAAATTGAGGGTGGGGTTACCTGTAGATAAAAGTACCTTATTATCTTATCTGGTCATTTTAAGCCGTTTTTCAATTTGGCTTTGCAAGACTAATGCATGTGTGTGAATTAATTTAGAATGCTTCTGTTACTGTGTTTGTGTGAAAAAAATGAAATATATGCCTTTGCTCATTATTATTAATTATTTATACACATACATTTGATAAGAATGCAGTCAACAGAATTGCTATAATTGCTGGGTTTGTGAGATGTCTGGATGAAAATGACTAATTCTGCAGAGATGACAAAAGTTAGAGTCATTAGTCTATCTTTGCAGGACTAGCATGCATGTCTGTAAATCTAATTGGAATACTTTACTGTGGCCATTTTTATCACAATCATTCATATAATTTGTACACTGTCAGTAACTGTTGAGAACTGATATTTGTGGATTATAATGACAGCAGTTTGTGTGAAATTTTTGTATGAAATGTTCTGAAATGGGAACTTTTGTTATTACTGGTTTATACATTTTATTTCACTGCTTACTGGACAAAAATGTTCAAAACTAGTAATTTAAAATACATTATAACAAATGTTGCTGTTTTAAAACAATCAAGAAGTTGAATTAAAGACCACATGTTTTATGCATTTGGATTGAAAACTGTCTCAAACCCAAGGTGCACTTTATCCTCTACTGGACAGATGCATACTCTTGTTTTGCAGAATTTGTTTTCAAAGTGAGATTGTTTTGTTTGACAAGTAACCATTGATGTTTGGGCTCTAAATTTGAAATAAATGTTTTTAATTAAATCCAAATCTCTGTAATCACTGTAAAACGAAAGAAGAAAATGGGATGTGTGGTGGTGCTGTGGTAGCGTTGTCACCTCACAGTTAGACGTTGTCCGTTCTATTCTCAGTTAGAGCGTCTTCTGTGTGGCGACGTGTGAATGGGCGTTCCTTCATTGAACGTTGTGCGTTAGGCCCGGGAAGCATGTAAAAATCTACTGCCAATCATTAGCGGACCGGAGTTCCGCTGTGGTGACCCCTAACTGGGAAAAGCCGAAAGACACAAACAATCTCTAATAGATTTGAACAGTGTTTATGGTAATCAGGGAGATGGCAAAGTAATGGGACACTGGAATGGTTAGGGGTGGGGGGTCTGGTTTATCAAACTGTCTAGGGCCCCATTTGACCATGATCTGTGTGTGTGTGTGTGTGTGTGTGTTCACTCACATTTATTTATGCTATTGATTAAAATATAGAAAATTAGTGGAATGCCCTTCACAGTGGCGTAACTATGTAAGGAAAGGTGTCTTACACATGAAAGCACTGCTAAAGGCATTCATAGTAACTGAAGCCATTAGAGACTGTTCTGTACTGTTTCATCTGCAGAGAGTGCTAATCCCCTCTTTTAATTGAAGAACTCTTTTGGGGAGGGCTGCTTAGAGTTGCTAAAGTACATCTGATGAAGGATATCAAGTGGTATGCATTGTACTACAGAATTGTCTTTTTGAAAAGGCTGTAAAAAATGAATTATCTGGCAGACACAGGGTCGTAGGAGGTTACTAGGCTATCAACCCAGAGGTCAGTTCAAGCCTAGCTGTTTCATCCCAATGTAATACCATAGATACTCTAATCAGTCCCCAGGATTGTATTTAGTAATGACTGCCCCTGTCCAGGAGGGTTGTGAGCACTATACCTGGTAAGAATTTACTATGCCCCATCCACTTGTCCAGGTTCCTTTTGAACAGGTCATAGAGGTGCTGTGCTTCACATGACTTGGCAGCCTATTCCAAAGATGCCTCAGTCACTGGGAGACAAATCTGTTCCTCCAGCACATCATATTCAAGTCGCAGGCCATATTTAGTTTCTGGAATAGGTAGCTGTAGTCCTGATGATTTATGGATGTGCAGCAAATTCATTAGGTTTGGGTCAGAGATTGCGCCGTAAGCCAGTCATAAGTCTCCCCTAAGAAGTCTGTACGATACTGAGTATAGTGACAAAGACTTTAGTCAGTCTGTGTAAAGCATGTGCTGGAGTCCATTAATGTTATTTGCTAGAAACCTCTGATGTCTGTCCAATTGTTTCAGGTGCTTTGTACGGTACATGCCAAAAGGGGCGTTATACACAGTTATGGGCCTGATTAGTAATGAGTACAGATGGGTTAAAACCTCCTCTGCTGTAGAGGCAATGCCTTTGCTAATCATGTGTGCTATGTAGAAGACCTTCCTTACTACAGTACACAAATGGTGGTCAAAGTTAAGGTCGCAGTCTACTTGTCATCCCAGATCCCTTACCACTTCATTGGTACATATGTTAATTTAACAGTGTGAAGGAACATTGTTTTTACAGAAGGGAATGATGATGCATTTCTTTGCATTCACTTTGAGGCTGTGACTAAGTCACCAGTCATTGGTCTGCGCAAGACCCTCCTGAAGTATACTGACATCATTTGGGGATTCAATAACTGCACCCACTTTGCAGTCATCCACAGACTTGGTCAGCCACAGTCCCTTAGTTTTGGACTGAACTTCTGAGAAGTATATACCAAACAGTAGGGGGCCCGGCACTGACCCTTGGACACCCTGCTAGTGACAGGTCTGCTGGTTGATGTGGCGTCTATTGTGTGACTGGTTTCTGAACCAGTTGGCAACCAATCTTACACCAAAGGTGTTTACATTCAGTTTGCTTAAGTATATCGGTAATGCCTGAGTGTGGGATTGTGTCAAACGTCTTTGCTAAGTTGAGGTATGCTATGTGCATAGATTTGCCCTAGTCAGTGGCCCTGGTCACATTTTTGAAGAACTACACCAGGTTTAACAGGCAGGATCTGCCCTTGACAAAGCCAAATTGGGCTGGATCCAGGGTTTAGAGGTCACCTATACACTACACACAGTACAAAAAAACTGAAATAAAATAAAATAAACCACAGACTACAGATCCAAAACAAACTGTATTCTCTAGCACCTCGGTCAAAGACCTTCAAGGAGTAACAAAACCCATCTTAAAGAACTACCTTATATACAAACTATGTAGAACAATTAATCCATTATTCAATTAAATAAAATAATTCCAATTAACCTCACAGTTTAAATCTGTAGGTACCAAAGTGTTATATTTTAAAATGAAAACATATTGTCTATAAAGAAGGTGTTCTTTAAATAAATCTCCGTCTTCCATTTTAAAATTAATTTGTACCAAAATGCTGCCCTATAACAATGACATATCACTGCTGTGTTTTGCTTTGACATGCAGAGCCACAATTACATCTTCTCTTTGTTTTTTAATGTCCCTAACATACTCTAGCGACCTTACTTTAAATGTTCTTTTCATTTCACCAATATAAAAAAGGTTACATGGACATGTTAGAGCATATATAACCCCACTACTATTACAGGAAAATAATCCCTTAGGTACAAATCTAACATTATTAATAAACTTAAAACAACATACCACCTATGTCTTTATTGATGAGATTCATGATGATACATTCCATGGTCTTACAGATGAGGCTGGTCAGACTTATGGTCTGTAATTCCCTGAGTCTGTTACAATGCCACCTTTGTGGAGGAGAATAACTGTTGCTGTTCTCCATTCAGCAGGAACAAAGTTTGTGGAGAAGCTGTGATCGAACAGGGTAATTAACGGTGATGCTAGCTCATGTTTTAGTTTGTTTAGAAGACAGCGCAGGATGCCTTCTGATCCCATAGAGGCTGTGTTTTTTGCCGAAGACAAGGCTTAGAAGACAGCCTGGGATGCCTTCTGATCCCCTAGAGGCTGTGTTTTTTTGCCTAAGACAAGGCTTAAATGACCTGCTGTTCAGATGAGTAGGGTGGGAGGAAGATGAGGGGAAAGGTTTGTGATAAGTTTGGAGAGGATAGGGGAGTAAAATTTTCACCAGATCTGTCCACTAGCAAGTTTGCTATTTCTGTGGGATCAGTGTGGGTGATACCATTAGTCACTAGTTTGGCACATACTTGGGTCTTAGCTTTTAAGCTACGTACATGACTGTAAAAGGTCTTGTGGTTGTCCTTGTATGTGATTGCTAGTTTTTTCTCAAAGTTACCCTTAGATGATTTGATATGTTGTCTTATTAGCCTGCTGAGGCTAAGGAAGATGTTTTACCATTTTTGGGGCCTTGTCTTAGTTTTCTTAGACACCAACTTTTTGCTTTGTTGTAAGTTTGTTGATGCTGGATGTCCATTATGGTGGCATGTTTTTCCTTGGGCTCTGGCTTTGATTCTCTCTGAAACAGCTGAGTTTATACACTTGTACAAGTGATTGTACAGGTCTACAGTATGACGTTTGGTGTAGTTAATGCTTCCAGCTTGTGGTAGGACTTGGACTGCATTTAGAACCTTCCCCTAAGACAGTGTAGTTTGCCTTGGTGAAGTTTTTTGGTCTGACTTCACCCTTTGTGAATTCTGGTGTTAGTTCTAATTTGAAGGGGACGGATTTGTGGTCAGATTTAACTAATGAGGGTCCAACAGTTGCATTGGTGCATCTGTTTGTCATGCCAGTGAGGACCAGATCTAGTATGTTTGTTCCTTTTCTGGATGTTTGAACAATTAGCTCTGGGGCTTTTGAGTTAACAAAGTCAAGGAACATTTGTGCAAATGAGTTAGGGCTAAAGTAGTTTTCCCAGTTGATGATGGGATAATTGAAATCCGCCATGACCAGAGTGTTTGGCAATATTTGGATTGACACTAGTTTGGTCAAAAAGGCCTTGTCTGCATCATGATTCATGGAGGGGGATCTGTAACTAGCTGTGAATTGAATGGAGTTCTTACCCACAGTAATCTGAACTTTGAGTAATTCCATGGACTTGTCAAGTCTAACTGGTCTAGAGGTGAATTTATCCCTAATATAGATAGAAAAACTGCCTGCTTTGGTTTTCACACATTTGTCTTTTGTGGAAGGCATTGTAGTCTTGCAAGGCCAGGTTACTCTCAGCATAACCCTTATTTTGTTATGATTAGCACTTTTCACATTGGCAATTTTGTTTTTGAGAACTTGCCTAAAATGGCACTACGGGGGAGGCAAGAGTCTTTGCCAGCAGCCGAAAGCTTAGAGATGCCATGTGAAAACTGTCTCTAGCAAAGCAGTGAGGTTTGTTGACCATGTGATTCCAGGCTGGCAGAAACTGGATCCCCTTTGAATGACACCAAAACTAAGCCAGTTATTGAAATTGATCATTTTTTGTTGATACTGTGGTATTGTTCTAGGTGTGGGTAATATGCTGCTCAAGACTAGGGACATACCTGCCTGGGACACACACTCAGAGAGCTCAATCATGTCTTTCTTCATATAGTCCAGTGAAGTATGTCTCAGGTCATTCACTTCAACATGAGCCATGACTGGATCCAAATAAGTACCTGTTGCCGAGAGACTTGAGTGCATGCATGATCTGATGAATCCTGGTACTGTTCAGGCAGCTGACCATGGTTTTCTCCTTATCTAACCTGGTGAGTGGGACATCTGTGTGTCGCACTATGGAGTCTCCAATGACCAGAAAGAGTACTATGCCTTAAGGGATTGGTAGGTGAGACATTGGTGTTGCTATGTGCCTTGGGTGCTGTGGAAACTGTGGAAGCTGTATAAACTGTGTTAGTTGTAGCTGTCTTGTGTTTTGGAGGTCTCTGCTGTTTCGATAAGATTTTTGAGAGAACCTCCGTGTATGTAGATTTATCTTTTGGATGTGTATTATGTGTATGAGTAATGATACTATGTGCCTGAGTAGTGGTGGGTGAGTTGACTACCTCTTCTGTGATACTGTTTCGAGTGTGAGAGAGCAGGGATTCAAGATTCTTGGTGTAGATGCATCTCTTGCACTCTGTACTAGTGAGTTATTAGTAAAGGGTTGTCAGTGTACATGAAGCGGTTGCTACACTGCCTCAGGAGTCCCAAGTCGACCAGACTGGCAGGAGAAACAGGGGTAGTCCAACTGTCCATAAGACTAGGTTTGAAGAACTGTTATCAGAAAAGGGGTGCATTCTGGACTGATCTAGGAAGTGCACTGTAGATGGGTATTTCTGATGAGGTTTTTGGTGTTGGTTTAATAGGTCACAGCTCACTAGCAATACTTCTTACACTGGAAATGTACCAAAGATGAGGACTACACTAATGTACTATGGCTGTATCTGAGGGAAAAATTGTCAAAATTTTCTGTCTGGCTATGGTGCGTCTGGAAAGATGGGCAGGTAGAATAGAATGAAGCATTTAAAACTCCCAATATAATACTTATTTGGATCCAGTTTTGAGTGGAATTTTGTCATTTTAAACACAGATCTTTCATTTTATTTTGTATGAGAAGATGTTCTTAAAAAACTGTTTTATTTTAATGATCGGTATTAAATATCAAAATGTGTTAGCAGGTGGTCCTACATTTTCATATAAAAAAATGCCTAAATTTAAAAAAAAATTGCTGTTTTAAGGTGTGTCCCAAGAGATTCTTATTTTGGTTAATGGTATATAACTTGTGTGCAATGCAGTGTTTGTAAGATGGTATGTTACACTGAAAGTACTGCCGTTTATGGAAAGCATTTTAAAATTAAGGGGCAGTTTTTTATTTTTACTAGTTCTTGTGTTCCATGCGGGATATTTTTTTGCCCATGCAGAAATGCAAGGTAGAATAGCAGTCAAAGACAAGAATGGCTAAACTTAAAATACGTATCAGAGACATTCGAAATAGAAGTAATTTTAGTACTTCATTCAAACACGCCCATCATTTTTCATCATGGCAAACATGATGCTTTTAAATAGTTGTAGTTTGGGTGCTTCAAAGTTAGTTAGAGGTTGGGACCACAAGTTAGCTCTAAGCAAAGTGGAGGCTACTTTGAGTTTTAAATATATTTCCTAATGGTATTAACACAGACTCAGAGTGGCAGTATTTGATTTCCTTAAGGGCTGAAAGTTCAAGTGCTTTACTTGTGTAATTGGTCTTATGATTTGACTAGAGGGTAGTTTAACAATTTATGCATTTAAATGTTAAGTCATTCATTATCTGATTTTAATTATCCCTTCAAAGGTGTACCGCTGATGCTCCAGAGACATGGACATGAAATAAATATTCATGGCTCAACATTTTCTGATTTTTGTTGCAGACTCCTGTCATTTTACAGAGTGTATGCCATATGCATGTGGACATTAATGCTGATTCTGGTACACACAAGTCCACACATTGACACTTTTTCATAACTTGTATTCCTGAGAATAATTTTATAAAATTCTACTTTATTTTGCTACAGTGTTTACATGTCAAGTAATGTAATTGGCTGAATCACTCATGCTGACCTTTATTATCTGAGAAGATTTGCTGAAAGGAAAAGGAACCAAGAATACATGAAAAGACTACCAAAGCAGAAGGGATGCAAACCATTATTCTGAATATTTTATCTTCTTTATATTCTAGTCCCTGCATTTTAATTCTCTGTCTTACTGACAAAATCTTTCAGCTGTCTCCGAGTTTTAGGGACATCCCTAAGTTTGAATCAGATTTTACCTGTGTTCCTCTTAAACCGTCTAAAAAATTAATGACTTTTGGGAAAACGATGGTGACGTAAATAATAGCAATTAGACTTCTTTTACTCCAGAAAATTCATGTTAATTCACATTATGTTCTGTCAATCCCTTAAGTTAATAGTACTAATATTTTAAAAATGTCCCGGAGTCTGTCAAGATTTTCCCCTGATTGGTTGAGAGCTGTGTTCACTGACCATTTTCAAACATGTTGCCTCCAAACTTTTTTTCTGCACTTTGTTTATAAATGTCTGTGTCTTCAAAATGATTTAACACATTTTCATGAACTTTGCAGAGAACAATATTGAGATAATTGCACATATCTTAGAATGTGTGCCTATCATTAAAGACAAAGGGGTGATATATCTTAAATATTAAAGGAAAACTCTGCCTTAGAACTAAAGAAATCTATTGTTTCACTCTATCTCTGTGTTCTGAGATGTTTTAACATGTCAAAATCACTCTGACTGCTTATATAATTTTAATGTTTTCTGCAAAATGGCTGTCAATGGGGCTTGACTTATCAACATGATCTTATTTTTCTTCAAGCCTTTCTCTTTCCCATAAACCATTTTAAGTCTACATTATATAAGTCATGCTAGACATACGTAAATAGTGGTGTTTTCCCATTCCATTGACATATTATGGGATTAGTGTCAGTCACTGTCATCTTATATACTGTCTGTACAGGACTGCTCTTTTATTTCTTGCATCATCCTCATTTGTGTGCATCTCAGGGCTTGTTTTATAGTATACTAAAAAATTATACAGTTGCAACAAAAACAGTTGGTAAATTCCAGGGCTTTGTTCAAAGTATCTTTTTGTAGTCCAAGATGAATTGACAACCCCTACCCCTACAAGAAGCTGCGATCCGTCATAAAATCCTCAAAAGCTAATTACGAAAATAAAATTGCCAAAGATTTCAAAGACAACCACAAGGCATTCTATAGTTTTGTCAAGAATCTAAATGGCAATGCTCAGATCTGCTCTGAGCTACAACAGAATGGCATTACTGATCCCAAGGATATTGCCAATATCCTGGCAGATCGATTTAGTGCTAACTTCAACCCCCTCTCACCCCCTAAAGGGCCTATCTCAATACCAAAAGATTGCCAAATTCCAGTAATCACTGCTACACAGGTAGAAACCGCACTCTCCAAAGCTAAAAATACAGCATCCATGGGACCAGATGACATCCCAGGCTGTGTACTACATGAACTACAAAATGAACTGGCACCTCACCTAAGTGTCATGTTTAATCATAGCCTCGCCTCAGGCTTTGTGCCCACTGAGTGGCGCACAGCTACAGTTATCCCACTCCACAAGGGGGGATCCGCCTTGGATGCCGGGAACTGCCGTGCCATCAGTCTGACAAGCCTGATCTGCAAGGGCATGGAATGCATTATCATGGAACTTATAAACAAAGACATTGGCAACCTTCAAACACTAGACCCCACCCTTTTTGGGTTTGTGAAGGGACGTTCTTGTCTCCTGAATCTGATTGACTTCTTCGAATCAGTCTCCAGAGCTGTGGACGGGGGTAAGGCGGTCCACACAGCCTATCTGGACCTCGCCAAGGCCTTCAACACCATCCCCCACTCTGGAATCATAGATAAACTTACTAAGCTGGGCATAAATCCCTACATCACTCGATGGGTTGCCAACTGGCTTACTGACAGAACTCAGACTGTAAAAGTAGCCGACTCAAAATCCATCTCCAGACAAGTGACAAGTGGAGTACCTCAGGGTTCAGTCCTGGGACCACTCTTGTTTGGCATCTACTTCTCTGAAGTACAGGCCAACACTAATGGACTCTGGATAACAAATTTTGCAGATGACTGCAAACTAGGAGCCATTATTGAATCCCCAAATGATGTGGATATTCTACAAAAGGGCCTTACAGAAACAGATGCCTGATGCCAGAGCCATGGGCTCAAGCTTAATGCCAAGAAATGTATAGTTATCCCCTTTGGAAAAAAACATGTACCCATGAATTATCACATAGATGGCAGTACACTAAACATCGAAAGTGTAATGAGAGACTTAGGGACACAGGTGGATACTGGTCTCACCTTCGAGAACCACATCGCCACAACAGTCAGGAAATCCTTCTATGTGGCACAACTCATCACTAAGAGCTTTTCACCTAGAAAAAAGGATGTCATTGTCCCACTGTACTCATCCGTCATTAGACCCATTATAGAGTATAATGCACTGTTTGGTATGTACCTCACAAGACATCTGCAACAGCTGGAAAGGCCACAGAAATACCTCACTAAAAGAATCACAGGCCTAAAGCAGATGCCATATGCTGACCGTCTAAAAAAAACTCCAGCTATACTCTGTGGCATATCGTCTACTCAGAGGCGATCTCTGCTTAACATACATGGCCATGACAAACCCTGAGCTGTTGGACATGCTACACTTAAAGAAATCCCAATCCCTCAGAGCCACATGCTCCAGGGATCTAAACCTTGTCATCACAATGAACAAAACATGCTGGAGGGATAGTTTCCTAACCCAGAGACACCCCATTCTCTGGAATAGACTGTCCATACTTGTCAAGCAGAGCGCCTCATTGGCCCTCTTCAAAAGGAACCTTGATGATTGGATGGGAGATAGGAGAATCACCCCGGGGATCATGTCAATCACCCTGCTAGACAGGCGTCCAGCGAAGTAAATATTGTGGGAAGAAATATCCAGGGAATTGTTATTGCTAGGCTTGTATAGGCCCTAGGGCCGATAGCCTAGTACCAACCTATGAACCTATGTGCTGATACTTTACAAAAATAACAAGAAGAAATATTTTCTGACTTCTCTCTAAATGTCACAGACATCTGTGATACTGCATCCAAGTAATCTTAAAATGTAAACTAGTATAATCAACAAACAGTTAAAGTTTAAAGCATAGCATTTCAATAATGTGATGCTGCTTATGAAAAATTGTCAAAAGAGGTGACAACTGCCTTTGAACCATTGACTGATCTAATTGCTCTGTTTTGCTATGAAAGACATGGCTACATTGGAAGCAACTGTGAATGAGTGTACGCTCTCTTCTTCTCTGTAATAAAGACCTCTCTGTCATGTTTACAGCAGCATGAACTCCTTACTACAGATTTCTCTGTGTCTTAGGCTCATAGGTTCATAAGTAGGTACCAGGCTATCTGCCTGAAGGCATTTATAAGCCTAGCTGGAATGTGTTGGCTTTCACCACCCCCTAAGATTAGTTCCCTGTGCCTCTGTCCAGCAGAGCCATTGAAGTGATCCTTGGGGTAAGCTTTCTGTTTCCCATCCACTCGTCAAGGTTTCTCTTGAAGAGGGTTAGCGAGGAGCGCTGCCTAATGTTGATTGGAATCTTGTTAACAGAGCATGGGAAGTCTCTGGGACAGGAATCTATCCCTCCAGCACGTCCTATTTATTGTTGTGGTGAGACATAGATCCCTGGAACGTGTGGCTCAAGGAGATATGGTTTTCTTTAGGTGGAGCATGTCCATCAATTCGGCGTTGGACATGGCCTTGTATGTCAGGCAGAGATCACATCTGAGTAGGCGGTATGCAACCGAGTACAGCTGGAGTTTCTTCAGTCGAGCTGTGTAGGGCATCTGCTTGAGGCCAGTGATCCTCTTGGTGAAGTACTGCTGTGGTCTTTCCAGTTGTTGCAGGTGTCTTGTAAGGTACATCCCAAATGGGGCATTGTACTCTATGATGGGTCTGATGAGTGATGCATGGAGGGGCTCAATGACCTCTTTCGATCTGGATGCAAACCGTTTTGTGATTAGTGGGCCACATAGAAGGATTTTCTAACCACTTTGGCAATGGGATTATCAAAGGAGAGGTTACTATCTACTTGGGTCCCCAGATCCCTTATTACATCTTCCATATTTAGGGGGCTACCACCTATGTGGTAGTTTGTGGGTAATTTGTTTTTTCCAAAGGGGTTGACTATGCACTTTTTGGCATTTAGCTTGAGGCCATGGTTTTGACACCAGGTATCTGTCTCAGAGAGATCCTTTTGGAGGATGTCTGTGTCAGCCAGAGAGTTAATTATAGCCCCTAGTTTGCAGTCGTCTGCGTACTTGGTCAGCCCTAGTCCTCTTGTGCTTGCCTGTACCTCTGAGAAGTATATGCAGAGTAGGAGGGGTCCTAGGACTGAGCCCAGGAGAATGCCACTTTTAACCAGTTTAGAGTCAAACTTAGCTCCCTCAACTCTTACCATGTGAGTTCTGTCCATCAGCCAGTTGGCAACCCATCTCATGGCGTAGAGGTTTATGTTCAGGCTGGTGAGCTTGTCTATAATACCTGAATAGGGAATGGTGTTGAAGGCCTTTGCGAGGTCTAGATAGGCTATGTGTACCACCTTTCCCTCGTCTATAGCCTTGATAACTGTCTCAAAGTAGTCCATCAGGTTTTGGAGGCATGATCTGCCCTTAACAAAGCCGAACTGGGCAGGGTCCAGTGTTTGGAGGTTCCCAGTTTCTCTCTTAATGAGATCCATGATGATGCGCTCCATAGCTTTGCAGACCAAGCTAGTCAGGCTTATTGCGTGATAGTTCCCGGGGTCTGTTGTGGCTCCACCTTTGTGGAGCAGAATAACCATTGCTGTGCACCACTCTGTGGGCACATAGTTTGTGGAGAGGCTGAGTTTAAACAGTGTGCTTAGATGAGGGGTTAGTTCATCTTTGAGCTCATGTAGGACACAGCCTGGGACACCGACTGGTCCCATTTATGCTGTGTTTTTGGCTTTGGAGAGGGCTGTTTTAACCTGAGTGTCTGTGATTTCAGGGGCACTACATTCTTCTGGTATAGTTATGGGCCCTTTTGGGCCTGAGAGGAGGGTGACGTTTGCACTGAACCTGTCTGCCAGGATGTTGGCTATATTGGTCGGTTCAGTGTATTTTGTGCCATTCTGCAAAAACTTCAAGCAGATCTGAGAAATGCTACTTAGATTCTTGACATAGCTAAAGAATGCCTTGTGGTTATCTTTGGAGTCCATGGCAATTTTTCTTTCAAAGCTAGCATTGGATGATTTTATGAGGGAACGTAGTTTCTTGCTGATACTAATATGTCTTCCCTTCTTGGGATTTTACTCTTTTCTGTACTAGTTTTCTCCTTCTATTGTATAGCTTGTTTATGGCAGGGGTCCACCAGACTGGTTTCCTTTTCTTGGAGGAGTGAGTCTTGGTTTTGTTTGGGACAGCACAATCCATGTATTCTTGTAGGTGCCCGTAGAGTGCATTAGTAAAGGATTTTGCAGCTTGCACAGCGTTATCCTTGAGCAAGGGGGCTTTGAAACTTCCCACCTCGGTCTTAAGTAACATGAAGTTTGTGTTTGAAAATTTTTTATGGTAGTTTCTTTGACCGGGAGTGGTGGCAGAATATGGATATCCAGAGTGATTAGTTTATGGTCAGATCTAACCAGCGAGGGGTTGACCTCCCAGTGTGGAGCACCGGTCGCCCATGTTGGTGATGACCAGGTCCAATATGTTGTCACCTCTGGTGGGGGTGTTGACCAGTTGATCTAGGGCATTTGCGTTTATAAATTCTAGGAAATGTTGGGCAAGAGAGTTTGTACTTGAGTAGTTCTCCCAGTTAATGTTTGGGTAATTGAAATCACCAAGTATCAGGGTGTTTGGTAAGACCTTTATGTTTCCAGGAATGTAGAGTGGGAATCCTGGGACATGGTGGGTGATCTGTAGCAAGCTATAATTTGAATAGCAGTTTTGACCATTGTTAGTAGCACATGGATGATCTCTGAAGCATCGTGCTGTGCCACTAACCTGGAGATTTGGGTATCCTTGATGAATATGGATACTCCCCCTCCTTTTGTATTTCGGTCCGGGTTTTGTGGCCGAAATGTATGGTATGAGTTGTAGCCTGGCAGTACTGGGGTGCTCTCTGGAGCTGTAAACCAGGTTTTTGTTACTGCACATAATATCGATTTTCTCCATACTGAGGAGTGCCTCGAGTGCATACATTTTGAGGTTTAGAATTCTGGCATTGAGTAGCATTACATCAACCAAAAACGGACCAGCACATGCAGGATTGTGAAAAATAGATAATATTTTATTTTGTTCAACGTTATACCATCATGATAGCAGTGGTAAAAACCAGTGCTAAAACAAACCAGTTTCGGCTAATGCTAACCTTTCTCAATGCCAAAGATGTCTGATAAGAAAAAGAAAACCTCCACCATATTGGGTCATATTTATAGTCCAACTCTTAAAGGGATATAACCCATGTATAAAAATAAATACATGTAGAATCCCATACACAAAACACATTGTAATCCAATGCACATATCAAACAAAAAATGTATATATATATATATATATATATCCCACAAACATATTGCATTATTGGAATATATAGACAAATATGTAAATAAATATATGTATATGATTAATAATATGTGCATATAATGTAAACCAATGAAAATATTAAGACCATCCAAGTCTAAATATAATATAGATAGATATATATCTGGCATATATTATTTACTAAAAATAAATAATGCCAGCAATTATAAGAACCTAAAATTGACAATTTAATCTTACATTGGTGGGATTACAACCATATTCTAAAAAAGAATATAAATGAGATAAAAGTAATAATCTCAATATGATGATTCTAGTGTGTTTAGTCCAGGTCTAAAAAGACCCCCTAACCTAATGATCCATTTATTCTCCATATCATTAAGTTTTTGATGCCATCCTGCTTTAAATTTGCGATGTAAAATGATTCTGTCTATGATTACAAATGTAAAAGTAGCCGAAGGGTGTTCCAGCATATGTTTATATAAAGCATTAGTAGTACGTCTATTCCTGATTGCACTCATATGTTCACATATTCTGAGTTTAACAGACCTAGACGTCTGTCCAATGTAAAATGCAGAACAATTACAAGTGGCCAAATATATAGCCCAATCAGAACTACAATTCGCAAATATCCTGATATCAAAAACCTGAGATGTATTTTTACTGGAAAATATACTAGTTTTGAGCATATATTTGCAAAAAGAACAATGGCCACATGGAAAGCTACCTTTTAGTATTTCACCCCCCAAAGTCGTTTGTAAGGAAATGTGTGGAGTATATCTCTTGTAATGAGTGAAGAAAGAGTTTAAGTTCCTACCTCTGCGGTAGGAAAAAGAACATTGCTGAGGCAATATTTGGTTCAAGATCTCATGTGACCGTAATATATCCCAATGTTGATTAACTATGATAATAAAACGGTTGGTGTTTGCCCCATATGTAGTTACCAACCTCAAAACAGACTTATTCTGTGAACCAGATTGAACCTTATGCTTGAATTTATATTGTAATAATTCCAAACGTGATAGATTCTTCATGGTATTCAGAGATTTGGAAATGTTATATGTATTGTATCCACGATCAACAAATCTGTTAGATCATCACAAAAAAGAGAGCAATCCTGAGAGGAAGAGCATATCCTTTTCATTCTCATGAATTGAGATTTGGGAATGTTCTGGATGATGTGGCATGGATGACAGCTATCAGCATGTAACAGAGTGTTGTACTGAGGAAATTTTCTATGGACAGACATGGCTAAGGTGTTGTCCTCAAGTCTAGTAACCAAAACATCCAAAAACACAATACATGCATGTTCAATATTAGCTGTAAATTTAATCCCAAATGAATTATCATTGAGATAGTTAACAAAATTAAATAGTTGTTCCTTATTACCACTCCACACCATCCAACAATCGTCCAGATATCTCCTCCAAATATCCAAATACGGAAGAAATGTATTGTGTTGTGTATCATATATATAAGTGGTCTCAAAATAGCCCATGAAAAGATCCGCATATATGGGGGCAAATGAAGCCCCCATTGCTGTTCCCTTAATTTGCCAATAGGCTTTGCCATTATAATAAAAGATGTTTTTACACAATACAAATTCCGTAAGTTTGGTCAGAAAATTGTTGAATTCAGTTGAGTATAATCTAGATTTATACAGCCAATAGGTTACAGCTAAAATACCTAATTCATGTGGTATGCTGGTATATAATGAGGCTACATCAAGAGTACACAACCACCAAGAAGATTCTAACTGTGAATCATTGACAATATTCAGGAATTCTGTAGTATCCTGAATATGCGATCTGATGTGGATCAACAATGGTTTTAGATATTGTGTAAGGAAGGCTGATAAAGGTTCAGTTAAAGAACCTCGCCCAGATACAATGGGCCTACCTGGGGGGTTACAAGCATCCTTGTGTATTTTAGGTAATAAGTACAGGTATTGTGGAATGGGCTCCTCCACCTTCAACTGTTTGGCTAACTGTTCAGTAATCACCCCCTGGTTGATTGACACTTCTAAAAACCTATTAATTTATTCCTTAAACTGTGGAGTAGGATCCACATTAAGCTCCCTGTAATAGCTAGAATCCGATAGTTGTCGTAAAGCTTCATTGATGTAAGCCTGATGGTCCATAACCACAATAGCACCCCCTTTATCGGCCATAGTGATAACTAACTGAGGATTGTTTTTAAGCTCCAACAAAGCCTGTCTTTCCTTCAGAGATAAATTGTTAAATTGTGATTGATAAACATTCGCAAAGTGTAGCTCCTTCATAATACATTCCCTGAAAATGGAAACATGTTTGTTCATCGGAGGAACAAAAGAAGATTTTCCAAATCTAAATTCAGTTGGTCTTTGAGAACCATCATTGTCTGAAAAGAATATTTTGAGGTTTAGTAGTCTGCAAAAATCATTAATATCATTTAATAAATCATTTTCGGAAACCACAGAACTTGGGACAAAGTTCAGTCCTTTATTGAGAAGTGCTATTTGAACTGGTGAAAGAACAGTAGAGGAAATATTGTAACATTATTTGTTACTTTATCATTTGTTTCAATAGATTTTGTAAGGTTGGTGTAGTTGAACCTAGATCTGTGTTTTCTGCCCCCCCTCCTCCTACCCTTTGGTCTAAAGGGGGCATTTGTCTTCTTTTGGCTACTGGGGACGCCTGGCGTGAAGACACTTCTCCATCAGTAGCCGAAGAGGTTTCCTCTTCAGAAGTAACATCCAAAGAGATATTTTGATGTCTAAGAATGGACCTAGGTCTTTTTTTGTTGTTACCCTTCTGAGTAGTTTTTTGTTCACTAAATCTAACTGTTTTCTGACTAATGAAAGGTTTCCCTTTTTCATAGTCCATAAGGTCACGCTGAAATTTGTTAATCTTACGTTTCATCAGTTGTTTTTCAAGCATAGACAAATCTTTAGCCAAATCTGAAACATATTGGGAATAAAACTCTTGCTTATTGAATTGTTCAGCCACCACACATAAATTTTGAATATCCAAAAGATTACCAGTAATGGTTCTGTCATAATATTTTGACAGACATTCTACAAATAACATAGAAGATGAGTGTTGTGCTTCAGCCCAGTCTTTGGATAACTCATTATCAATATGGGCCACTAAAGGTTGTAAGCACACTCTCAACCCCCTTGGTGTTATGTCCTTAGCTATATAAGCTTTGAACAATTTCATGTGCCATACATTAGATCGCAAGGTTTTCATCTGTCTCCCAAGTTTTGTGAAAACATAACTGCATTTCTGTTGATCATCTACTATGTGATTGGACATATGTGAACCAGCATTAGTGGTTAAGCCAAACACCTCTAAATTGTCCCTATCGGATGCTAACCCATGTAGAATTTCATTTAAATCCATATTTAAATAATTCCAAAACCCAAATGACAACACTCAAAACTTATACGTTTCGGACAACCCCAAACAGAAGTGGTCAATAATTAGAAAAAAAATTTTATTTTAGAAAGAATCCAAAATGAAATTCAAGGTTGTTAAAGGTGTCTGGATTGTTATAGTCAGGTCACCAACACTATCCATCTATTATTAAGACCCCTATTACAATAAGTGACCAATCCAAATAAATATATCAAATAGCCAGCAGAATGCTGTCTATAGATGGTAAAATGACTATAATCTGATCCAGAATAAATCTGAGAATAATGAAAAATAAAGGTATATCCAGGTTGAAATAACCTTATAGTAAGTAAGGCTAAACAACAACCCAAATATCAATAACTAGATCGACATTCGTCTCATCCAGTACATTAGATGCCAATTTTTGACAATCCTGCCACCACAACCATAGGCTACCTGAATAGGTCAATTAAAGTTTCAATAAAGCAATATAATGTAGTGTTAGAATTCAATCCGTTGTAATTGACCTAAGTATGTCAAAAGAGCTAGCCCAAATATTACTGACTAGATCGACCTTCGTCTCGTCTAGTGCTTATATTACCAATATTAAAAAGTTTTACCACCAACAAAAATATAGGCCACCGTAAATAGGTCAATAAAATGAAGTAGTATGGTGTGATGTATTGTCTACATTCAACCAGACACCAAACATCCAAATATACATATTAAATTATATTAATAAGACCACATTCTAATGAGGATATCCACAAAAAGTACAAGCCCGGAATGAAGTACTCGTATCCAAAAAAGATGGCGTATGGCCACACCTATAATGCATGGTAATGTCCAAAAAACACAATATAATCTGACTGTTGCCCTTAACATGTATTAAAAAGAGCCAACATAAACCAATCATATATCTGTACCTATGCTTCTAACATACAAAAATATGTTATAAAATACAGTACATGAGAATCCAAAAAACTTCACATTAGCTTAAACTGTAGGAAACATGCCCTGAAAACCAGTTAATAATTATTGTGAAACATTTGTGATAGTCTAATGGCCAATATTTTACAAAAACATGAAATTTGAAAAATAAAATATGAAAAACATATTGGGCTCAATAAGGTCGGTTGAAACAAACCCCAGTCCACATACAAGATTTCAACTGAAAACGCAATATTGTGTTCTGGAAGTCCAAAAAAATATTGGTTCCAAATCCAAAAACCTTGAAAAAAGTCGAACCCGCTAAAGAATAAACCAATGTGCTTGAATCAAAAGCTCCCATTTGCAATGATGTCGACAGTCCCAAACCGATACTGCAACCGCTTTTTATCCATTCTGCGGGCCCAAAGCAAAGGCAAAATGAAGTAACATGAACCAAGTAAGGAAACCAACCATACATGTGCTTCATTCACGTTAATCATACGTAGATGTTAAACCCTCAAACCAAATAATATGTATCATCAAAAACATTTACATTAATTATGTGGTCATACTGTATCTGAAGACACAATATTTAAAAATAATTGTCCCAATTGTCCCAAAAATCAAAAATAATAAAAAAATGTTCAACAATAAATGTTCGTCCATCAATATAAGGGCTGTAAACCATCAAAATGGCTGAGTAGCATTACCCTCAGTTTTTTGTTACTTGTGCTGTTTATGGTGGTGGGTTTGTCTTTTGAGCTTTGCCTAAAAAAGGCACTATGGGAGTGGCAAGAGCCTTGGCCAGTGTTTGAAAGCCTAAGGGTGACAAGTGCAAGCTGTCGCTAGTGAAGCAGAGTGGCTTGTCGAGCATGTCATCCCAGGCTGACAGAAACTGGATCCCCTTTGAATGACACTAGAAGCTTAGCCAATTGTTGAAATTGATAATTTTTCTGTATACCATGGTATCATTCTTGGTGAGGGCAGGAAGCTACTCAGGGTCAGGGTCATACCAGCCTAGGCTACGTGATGAGAAAGCTCCTCAATGTCTCTTTTCATGTAGTCCAAGGAGGTATGGCTCAGGTCATTCACACCAGCATGGACAATAAGAGTCATATTTGTACTTTTTCTGGAGTGACCTGAGTGCTTGTGTTATGTGGTGGATCCTGGCACCCGACAGGCAGCTAACAGTAACCTTCTCCTTGTTCAGCCTAGTGAATGGGATGTCAGTGTGCCTGACTATAGAGTCACCTATTACTAGTGTGTTGGGTATGTTATTTTGCCTTAAGGGCTGTGATTGCGTGGCACACTGGTTTTGTGAAGTATGTGTTTCATGGTTTGTATTGGGTGGGTGGAGGTTGCTTAGATGTCTGCTTTGGAGGTCTCTGTTGCTTTTGCAGATTTTTATTTAGAGCCTCCAAGTATGTTTTTGTGTATTTATGTGTATTTTTTGCCGGTGCTGGTTTCATAGGTCTATGTAAGACTGGTGGTGTGATGCAAGTAATTCCCTTCTCCTCTTGACTGCCTGGTCCAGTCTTGGGTTGAGAGAGCTTAGCCTCCAGTTTGGCGTATAATTGTATCTCTTGCATGTATTAGTGTTTGGTGGAAGGAGGAGAAGGTTGTCTGTGTACATGAGACAGTTGTAACATTGCCTCAAAATACCCACTTGGACCGGAGAGTACACCCAAAACTGCCCTTTGGACATGCCTGGATAGGTACAGTGACCTGTTTTACTGATTGGCTGGTAAGGTCAAATAGAGAGCCTTGTCCTTCTCTACAGTATAGGGGGGCTCTAGTGCTAAGGTTTATTAGTGCTTGCTATGAGTTTTGAGCAAGTGCCGGGGTGAAAAGTGAATGGTTTGAGTGCTTCAGTTGAAAATTTGTCTAGTTCCAAGGAAAAAATTGAAGAATAGACTCTGTGGAGCCGTGAATAGTTATATCCTAGCTAAACAGTGCTGCCCGGCATGCAAAACCACACAAATGCAGGTTTTATAGCAGGGAAATGAAAGAGATAGAAATTAGCCCAAAATGGCCAATAAACTACTAATTTCTGGGCTGAAACCACTCCTCCAGTGATAGGGGGCAGATAGGCTGCTCAAAGCTCCCTCACACAGTGAACAGAGAAACTTCCTTCTATCCAAGTAAATTATGGGCAAACGCAGAAACTTGTAACACAGCCCTGAATTCAGCACTAACCTGGAAAATTGATTATACTAGCTTAGAAAGGCAGGAAAACAAGTATATTTTTGTATTTTTGTTTTTGTTTTTATCAGAAAATAAACAGATACAATCATAAAACACTTTAAATGCACAGAAAAGGCTATCACACTTGAGTGTGTAGCCTACAACAGTTAAACAGGTAATTTAAACACAAACACAACTTTGTTAAAATGCAGGCAGTAAAATAAGTACAATATGTTGCAGGCAGTAAAATAAGTACAATATGTTGCTGAAACAAGCTTTTTAAATCGCAGAAACTCTAGAAAATTGGCGTTTTAGGTGGAATTAGCTAAAGGCAGCAAGAAAATGCAGAAAAATGATACTTAATAACTCCAAAGTCTCTCTTTTGTCTCTCTGCTGCTGTAGAACTCTACATGGCACCAGGCAGGATCTTGCTGAGCTGTATACTAGTGCAAAAACCTCACAAATGCAGGTTTTATAGCAGGGAAATGAGATAGAAATTAGCCCAAAATGGCCAATAAACTACTAATTTCTGGGCTGAAGCCTCTCCTCCAAGGACAGATAGGCTGCTCAAAGCTCCCCCTCTCACAGTGAACAGAGAAACTTCCTTCTATCCAAGTAAGGTATGGACAAATACAGAAACGTGTAACACAGCTTGAATTCAGCACTAACCTGAAAACTGGATGTTACTAGCTTAGAAAGGCAGGAAAACAAGTATAGTTTTTTTTTTTTTTCCAGAAAATAAAGCAGATACAATCAAAAGGTTTCATTCAAAAGAGACATTCCTCTGCAACTTATGTGAGAAGTTTAGCTTAAAAAAAAGTGGGTAATCTTTCCCTTCCTTTGATACCAAAGTGAGGAAATGAAAATTGTATAAAATGCAAATAGGTTTCAGGTACCTACTTAGTACTGGAACCATATCGTAGGGAGAAAAGCAACCTAAGAGTTGTTAAACTATAGGAGAGGGTGTAGTTTTCCTTTAATGAAATAAATAATTCTAGTATCATGTATATGGAACTGCATTTCATACAATAATGAAAAAACACTTTCAATCTGATGTTATAGAAAAACTATTCATTAATGTTTCTGATAACATTTATTTGTATTAAATTTAAGAAGATTGTAAGGTGTAGTTTAAAATAATTGAGTGATGCAGTTAGCTTTCGTTAATTTATAACAGCTGTTATGAGTTTAATTTGTTGGCCCCTTGGTGCAGAGGAAATATGTTGTATGTGTGACTCTAGTGACCTGGGTTTGTGAATGGGCAGTGATTGCTGGTGAGGATCAGCTGAGAGAAAGACCTGTCATTCTACTCTTATATTTTTGCTATGAAAAATTATCTAGGTGGCTTAGATAACTCCAGAGAAAACATCAGACTCTTGAAACGCCAAGAATATTGTAATGATACAATGCTTTCAGGATCTTTCCCTTCATCAGTGTTAAAATACATTTAAAATCAAACAATCACATAAATGCAAGATTCAAATCTTGTCACAAGACACAACCACCAGTCAAAACTCAGATTTAGTCTAATGAAGTGTACAATTTAAAGATACATTCTAAAACAATACAACATGTCATGTCTAACATCAGAATTAAACATTGATACACTAAAAATCATCACTTCCTATTAAAATTTATTTAAGCTTACTCTGTTTTTGCTTCAAAATTGGTTTCAAATTGTCAGTTTTATTTAAGCCTGCTTCTCGGTTGGCTTGTAGCCGTAAAAATCCATTAATATTCAATGTTTGTTTGTCTTTTCTAATTTATTATTGAAATCACCTCTTCCAGAGCTCTTCATTAATGTTTGAATAACCCTAAAAACAAAAACATAATCAGTGCCACAACTGGACATGTTTGGCAAGTGAATTACTATTAAACTTTTTCCATGTGTCTGATCGATGTTCTATAATATGCTCTTTGAGCCTCCTGCTACTTTTCCCTACATAAAGGCTGGTACATTGTAAGCATGTAGCTAAGTAGACAATATTACTAGTATTACAGGTGGCTAAATGATCTTTTTAGTAACCACATGAACAAACTCGTGACTGTTATAAATCAGTTTACAGTAAGTACATTTGTAACAGGGGAAGGTGTCAACCTTATTATTAGGTCTAAATCTATCCATGTCCCTAACATCTTTGTAACATAATAGTCGTTCTTTCAAATTTAGACTATTTTTATATGTAAAACTGGGTTTATCACCAATTATCTGTCTCAGTTCTGGCAACATTTGTAAAATTGCCAAGTTACTTGAAATAACATTTGTCACTTTGAATCTTTTATTTAAATGCTGTAAAATACCATACACGTAGGGAACCAAGACGCTCTCCTCCAAAAAAAGGAAGCCAATGAGGTGGTCCCCTGCCATAAGCAAACTCTACAACAGAAGGAGCAAACTGATGAGAAGTAAGGTGAAGTCCCAAGAGTGAAAAAACTCCTTTATAAGCCTCAACAAAAAGTTGAGATCCCTCATCAAATCCTCTAAACCTAGCTATGAAAACAGAATTGCAGCATATAGTAAAGACAACCACAAGGCCTTCTATAGTTATGCAAAGAATCTCCACGGCAATACCCAGATTTGCTCGGAGCTTTTGCATAATGGCACCTCCTATACTGAGCCAGCAGATATTGCCAATATACTGGCCAACAGATTCAGTGCCAACTTTACCCCTCTCTCCCCCACCAAAGGACCAATCACAATACCAGTAGATTGCCAGGGACCCAGTATTACTGCTGCACAGGTTAAAACAGCACTGTTCAAGGCCAACAATACAGCTTCTGTGGGACCTGGCAATATCCCTGGCTGTGTTCTACATGAACTACAGAGTGAACTGGCATCTCACCTGTGTGCCCTGTCCAATCACAACCTCACCTCAGGCTTTGTCCCTACCGAATGGTAAACTGCTACAGTCATCCCTCTCCACAAAGAAGGAGTGACTACAGACCCTGGGAGCTATTGCCCCATTAGCCTGACAAGTCAGATATATAAAGCTATGGAACGCATCATCATGGACCTAATAAACAAAGATGTAGGGAACCTCCAAACTCTGGATGCCACACAGTTTGGTTTTGTGAAGGATAGATCATGCCTGCTCAACCTGGTCGACTTCTTTGACTCTGTCACCAGAGCTGTGGATGAAGGCAAGGTGGTTCATACAGCCTACCTTGATCTGGCCAAGGCCTTTGATACCATTCCCCACTCAGGAATTGTAGAAAAACTCACTAATCTAGGCATCAACCCCTATATCACTAGGTGGATTGCAAAATGGCTCACAGATGGGAATCAGTGTGAAAGCAGCTGACTCCAAGTCATTCTGTCAACCAGTCATGAGTGGAGTGCCACAGGGTTTGGTTCTGGGTCCTCTCCTGTTTGGTATCTACTTTTCTGAAGTCCAAGCCAACACGAAGGGACTCTGGCTGACAAAGTTTGGAAATGATTCCAAGTTGGGAGCCATAATTAACTCCTCAAGTGATGTTGACATCCTACAGAAAGGCCTCACTGAGACCAATGACTGGTGTCAGAACCATGGCCTTCAGCTCAATGCCAAAGAATGTGTCATCATCCCCTTTGGGAAAAACCCGGTTCCCATGAATTACCACATTGATGGTAGTCCACTGAACATAGAAGGCATCATAAGAGATCTGGGAACACAGGTTGACAGCACCCTCTCTTTTGACCACCACATTGCCACTGTGGTCAGAAAGTCCTTCTTTGTGGCACATCTCATTAATAGGAGTTTTGCATCCAGGAAGAAAGAGGTCATTGTCTTTCCTAATTAGGCCAATCATTGAGTACAATGCCCCATTTGGCATGTACCTCACTAGACACCTGCAACAACTGGAGAGGCCACAAAAGTACCTCACAAAGAAAATCTTATGCCTTAAACACTTGTCCTATATGGATAGACTCAAAAAACTCCAACTATTCTCTGTCTCATATCGCCTACTTAGAGGTGATCTCTGCTTGACTTACAAAGCCATGTCTGATCTAGCTCTGTTAGAAATGCTACATCTAAAGAAATCCCAATCCTTCTGCACTACACACTCCAGAGACCTCAACCTCATTACCACAATCAACAGAACAAGCTAGAGGGACAGGTTCGTAACCCAGAGACTGCCTATGCTATGGAACAGACTTCCCATACATATCAAGTGGAGCGCCTCACTGGCCATCTTCAAGAGAAATCTTGATGAGTGGATGGGAAATAGAAAATTCACCCTGGGGATCGCTCCAGTGGCTATTCTTGACAGAGGCACTGGGAACTAAGGTCAGGTGGCACGATGCCAGGGTAATCCTATGGGCTAGGCTTGTAAAGGCTCCAGGGCCATTAGCCTAGTACACACCTATGAAACTATGAACCTGCTTGTTCCTCTATTCTACTGTCCGTAGGCTCTTGATCCATAGTTTTGTAAAATATGGCATCTACTTGTCTGTAGCCAAGACCAACATTGAGAGCCTCTGGCTAACCAAGTTTGCAGATTATAGCAAGCTATGCACAGTCATAGAATCCCCCAAAGGCACAAATATCCTCCAATAAGATCTGGCACAGACCAAAAATTTATACCAGAGCCACAATCTAAAACATGATGCCAAGAAATGCATATATTTTCCTTTTGGAAGATAGCTAGACCTGGAAACTACAACATTGATGATACACTCATATGAGTAGACCTATTGGTCAGGGATTATGGGAACAAATGCAGACAGTAATCTGTTTTATAATCTTCATGTGTCTACAGTAGTAAGTATGTTGTGTAACCTATAAGCAAGGGTATGGCATCTAGGTCCAAGCATGTCATGGTTCCCTAACAAGACTAATCACGGAGTACAATGCTCCCTTCCCTTCAAAACATACCTGACTCAGGCATATTCAACAAATGTAGAGTCCATAGATGTTCCTTACAAAAAGAATACAGGGCATACATGTCCTATGTGGACAGCCTCAAAACTCTATCCCTGTATTCGGTTTTCTACAGGCTGCTGAGTGGCAATCATCATTTCCTGATAAAGAGACCTAAACCCCATCTACAACATAAATAGGACATGTAGGAGGGAAAGGTATATGTCTAAGAGACTACCCCTTCTCTGGAGCAGGTTGCCCATCTATGTGAAGCAGAATTCTTCCCTAACCCAATTCAAGCATAACTTGGACCATTGGATGGTGAATCAGAAATTTACCCCTGGTCTGGCATGTATGTCTCTATTAGAAAGAGGTAGATTGTAAATGCTTGACCACCTATGCCCAAGCCTACATTTACCACTTAAAATATCCCCAGGTTGCATTTGGGAACCATAGTTAAGCTTAAAAAGGCCCCCTGAGGTTTTTAGCCTGGTAATCACCTATGAACCTATTTGCTGATCAAAAGTTGGCACAGATTGCAAAACCGGGGTGTTATGTACACAATACAGCACATTCAAGGGGATGCTAAAAAAGCCAGATGAAAGAACTTCTAAATTGTAAGGCAAAAAGAAGCCCTAGATACACGTGATCTGGTGTGTCATATTAAGGAAAAGGATGATTCCATCAAGAAGGATGTGCCTGCTTAGATTGCTAGAGAGACTAGCACAGAGTGGGAGTAATCAGTGCTAAACCATATTAATTGTAAGGTGCCACAGTTACAGTCTAAAACTGTGGATGGTCAGACATACAGTGTGGTAAAAGATTATGTTTATAGCAGGCTGTAGGGTCAGGATGGTCGGGAACTTTTGTCCCGTAGTCCTCAGTCAGAGTTTAGCTGTATCATGTAGTTTGTTGTATACAAATACAGGATGCAGTGGTGTGAACTGTATACCTCTAGTTATTTGTCAGGGATATTTTGTTTTCCTTTTGGATGAGGGGTTCAGAAGAAGCTGTCATGTTTTGTTCAGTGGTAAATGGAGGGCATTATGTCATAGTGGACTGTGGCAAAGAACAACATGCAAACATGGAGTTCCGGCCCAGAGTTCTGATAAAGTTAATGAATGGGAGTGTGTATCAGAGACCAGCTCAGAAAATAACAAGACTTATATAGGGAAGAGAGTCAGGAAGGGTGTGTCTGCAAAGGCAATATATTTCAAGTTTATTTATGTACATCCTGAACCTAGGCACTTTACAAATGAAAACAGAGAAATAAACAATTAGTAATCAAATGCATATAACAATTTGTGTGGACTTAAATATGGTGATGAATCCAGACAGAGATTTGCAGTTCAGAATGATGAAATTGTAAAGAAAATGCCAGTTAGGTTTTATGATGGACTTTGGAGAACTTGTGTTTGACTGACAGATGGGAGCTAAGAGCTGAGTAAGATGGAGGGTGAGGGTGCACTGCATCATGGAATAAGAAGTACAAGCAAGTTGGTTAGGTTGGATAGTTTTGGACAGGTTGATGTGGAGGGTCATATGTATTTAGTAATGGTAGGAAATACTGGGCTTTTACATCATGTACTGGTGAAATGAGCTAGAAAGCAGACCAAGAAGACGAGAGTGTAGAGGTGTAACCCGAGAAATTCAAAGGTCTTGAAGTTGTCCAATGTTTGCAAACTATGGTAGGTCAGGTGGTAAGTGAAAATGTCTGAGGCAAGAAGAAAGAATGAGGAAGTGAGATATGCTGGCATTAAAGAAGAATAAAAATAAATATTTATGGGGTATTCTGTTGTAATAAGCAAAATAAGAGACACATGAAGATCTGGAGGATCAGATTATGAGTTGCATGATAAAGGGCTTAGAGGATTGGGTGTTGAAGAGGAATGAACACTTTTGAGGCTTAGAGAAGAGCCATTTTGTTGCAGTAATCAGCACTCTGTAATTTCTAGAGCATTACAAAGTGCTGTAGATAGCTAAACTGTGCTTCTCAGGCCACGATCATGTGAAAGTGAACGAGAGTAGAGATAATAGACTGAAAGTTCCATTATATTATTCGAGTAATGTTCTGTCTTATATGAATATTGTACATAAACATTAGAATATTTTGACAATGGACAAGGACATATCTAGTTTGATAGATACTGAACCTAAGTTCTTGTTTAAAAACAGTAAGTCGCTGAAAAGATGCTTGTGTTATCTGAAAGAAGTACGAAATAGAATAGAAAACATTGGAACAAGACCTTGTGGTGGTTGTTCATTCTGTATCTTTATATAGGATTCTGAGTTTGTACATCCTGACCAGAATAGGACATATGAATTTAAAGTTAATGCTACATGTGGTAATGCACATATAGTCTATTTAGCTCATTGTTTATAATGCAAAACATTTTTCATTGGGAAAACTGATAGGACTTTTAGACAAAGAATAAGGGAACATATTTATTATATTAATAAGAGAAATGGGGTTAGTGTGTTAGCCAAACATGTGATGAACACTACCCCTGAACACATGTTTAAGTTTTTAGCTATTGGATGGATTTTTGAGAATAAAGGGGTGGTGACCTATGACATTTAACTGAAGAACTGGAACCTAAATGGATAATGAGGATGAGAGGTGATGCAGGATGGCCAAAATGACCATGTCCCTTTGAGACCGAAGCTCAAAGCTAGAGCTTTATTTAAATAAATATATACACCTTTAGTATGTTATCACCCGTTCAATCTCAGATTTAGATTGTTTATATGTTTTTTCGATTATATGTATTTATTTATTTAAGTGGTTTCTGCATTGTATTTATGCTGTCTATAGTATTTTTATATTTATTTTTATTTTTATGTATCACGTGTTTTGATGTCATGTGACTTCTTAGACATGTGATTAGTTTGAATCTGTCTCTGCGAAAGTGCTTGTGCTTTTATTTCACGTGTATTTTAATAAACAGTTATTGTATTTGGAATTCGTCCTGAAGCATTATCTGGGTCCTACCATTTTTTCCTATGTAATATATATATATATATATATACACACGTGTGTGTGTGTATAAATAAATATATATATATATATATATATATATATATATATATATAAATATATATATATATATATATATATATATATATCATATTTTTCAACCTCTTAGAGCAAGAAATCTGGACAAAGCCATAAAATAGCCCAAAAATAGGGACAATTTTCAAATTACTGGTCTTACAAACTTAGAAAGTTGATAGACAGTTTTTGCATTAACATGAATTTTCTGAAAGGCATGAAGTCTTAAATTTCAAATGTTTGACATTATTTTGCTTCATTCCTCAGTGATTTGCCAGAAAACCACAATTTTGCGAAAAACGGGCCAAAAAATATGAGGCAAAAATCTGGGCATTTTGAGAAAATCTGTAGAGTTGCGAGGTATAATGTATAGATAGATATATAGATATACGTACATGCATATATATATATATATATATATATATATATCTACAGAGAGAGAGAGAGAGAGATAGTATACATACAAGCATACATATAGAGCTGTTGAATTCTAACAATGGTCAATGCATGTTTTTTATAAGGCATTCCTTCTATTCACATTATGTTAGGATATTTGTTTAATGTGCAATCCATTTTTCCCAGGGATTTTTTCTTAATAACACGTACATGTTAATCAAATGTTATTTTACTAGTAATAGCAGCCCCTAGGTCTGAAATTTTGTCAAATTCTGATAATACTGAATCACCAGATAATGGGCGCTTTATCACAGTTTTGCTAAAGTGACACGTATTAGTATTAAATAATAAGCCATTGTTTTAGGCTCAGAGATATTTCCAAATAATTAATAATATATGTGTAGTCTGCATTAGAGCTGACTGTAAAACCTACTTTGCAGTCATCTACAAATGTATTCATCCAGCACATACTATTACTAAACTGAACAGGAAAGGTCCCAACACTGATCCCTGCAGTATACCCAGAGTAGTTGACATAATATCTTAAAAAAATACTGTTAATAGTGACACGTTCTGTTCTACCATTAATACAGTTCTCAATTTGTTTTGCTGTAAAGCAATTAACTTGAAATTAAGACAGAGTAGAAACATTAGATAAACCCCCTAGAAATAGGTATTCCATCTCTCTGCACACTAATTGTCTTCTATATTACTACTATGTCATTATGTCATAGATTTGGTTACCACATGTAGTGTTTTATTTTATTTTATAAGACACTATATTAATTTATACATACATATACATGAAATCTTATATGTTAGACATTAAGCATACTTGTCTATAGAATCTTTTTTACACTAATATCTATTTTAAATTATAAATATATATGTACTAACTGATATACATTTTTATATATAACTTTTTTATATATACGTTTTTATGTATACCTTATATATGAGATTGTTTTTAAATGATTTTATCTTTATTAGATTTGTATATTAAGCTAGGTCTTTGATGTTTGTCTGCTTCTTTAAATAATCATACCAATTAACTTACTTGATTGGTTAATTGTTTAAAACCTGTGTATATATAAGATGTGGAATCTTAGAATGAATGTAAGATCTGATGAAGCTACACAGCGAAAGCGCTTATCTTATTAATTATTGATAATAAAGTACTTTGAACTTTAAGTGTTACACTTGTTTTCGCTCAGTCCTGCTATTTTGATTTACTACAACTTTGATTTATACTGCTTGCACGAGCGTTTACCAGCATAGCAGCAGCCTCTATTATTTGTTTTACACATTATATTTCTTGCTTTGCTGCTAACTGGGACAAGTGTTTTACGCAATATGACTGACATCGAATTGGACTACATCCCAAGAGGTGAAGACCGAGGGAGTGAGGTAATTCGACCAAGAGGTGAAGACCGTGGGAGTGAGGTATTGCAACGCAGATTTAAACAATACCTCAATGAAGTTACTAACGCTTCGTGCTTCTTTGAGAATGTGACTGCTACCGATGACGTGAATGAAGTTGCAGTTGACTCGGAAAGGCTGCATATATTACTAGAGGGGATTGAAAAGGATTTCATGAAGCTGAAACGCCTGCAAACACAGAGAATACATTTTCAGTTTTGCCTCGATCAAAACATCATTCCAAGAGGTTTAAGGGTTTTTACGATGCCTAGCCAGGGCAAGGATTACCCCGAATTGCTAGCGAAATGGCAGAGACTTAATATAGAGGTGAGTCGGAGTTATCTTTGACTATTAATAGACTTTTTTATACCAGAAGAAAGTAAATTGATAGAAAGTATAAATGCGAAGCAACAAATGTTATATAGAGACTTTACTGATGTTCTGGTTCAACCATTATTGGAGAACTTACTGGACTGTGTCTTAGCATTTGAAAGGAAGCTACTACAACAAAAAAGAAATAAAGCTAAAAGAGACATTAATGATTTTAGACAAAGCCATGTCTTCACGTGGCCCAGACCAGGGCATGGACAGAATGAACGTAATGCAATTGTGAACAATGATAATGCTATGAATAGTTCACAATATGTAAATAAAAGGAATGTAGAGAATGTTACCTTATCTGACAACATTAGTAATGAAGTTAAGAAGAATATGTGTACTTTAAATGTTCCAAATAATAATGCTGAGAATAGTAATATGTCGACTTTAAATGTTCAGAGCACATCTTCTGTTGATGAGATTACAGAATTAAATGATGATGTTTGTTTAGAGAATGTAGCAATCAATGTAACTGATAAACCCCACTGTAAAGATTCAATAGATGTTATACACATCATACACCCCAGTGTGAACTTAGACACTAATTTATATCCTAATGTTCAAATAGTTAAAGACAAGACACCTCATATGAATCGAAATTCTGAGGCTGTGGTGAGACCAAAGGTTAAAACCACAGATAAACCTAGCAATAAAACAAATGCTGAATTGTTTTTTCCTCTACCGATACGCATGGACAAAGGCCCACAGAGGTCGAGGTCTATGAGTCGTGGGAGGCAGAAGAGGAAATTTTCAGGAGACATTCCATCCAACCAAACTCTAAAGAAAATGTGGACGCACAAGAGTTAGTGCACAATATATCAAGTAAGACACTAACTTATGAAGATATTCAATTGTTAAGCAAGGGTCTAAACTTTATTCCAAGAAGTCACAGTAAACTAACAGAGACAGTTACTGACTTAAAAATATTTTGCAGAAATATTATGCTAAAATTTTTATATAAAACCCAAACTAGCAATACTTCTAGAACAGAAGCATTTACATTTAAGAGACTAAGTGATTTCGTGCCAACCCATCACCCACTCGTTGAGGCATATTTGAAGTTAACTGAAGATGAGTTACATGTATACTATGCAGATAGAGTAGAGCAAAAAAGATGTAAAAGGAGAGACAATTTAACTTATAAAGAAAGAGTAAGTCTAAAACAATTACAAGAAGACCCTACTATAGTTATTAGACCAGCTGACCAAGGAGGCAGCATTGTTGTTATGGATATGCAAAATTATATCGGAGCAATGACAGAATTGATGCAGGACAAATTCTATGATTTAATAACAAAAGATGATGTTATAGAAACTATAAGATATGTGAAGAACACGCTAGGGGATATTTTCAAAAGTAAACTGATTGACAAGGAATTATTTGACTATCTTAATATTTTAATACCTACTATACCAGTTATTCAAGGACAGCCAAAAATACACAAGGACAATAAGAACCCACCCATAAGACCAATAGTTTCTGGACGAGGTTGGGTTACAGAACATTTATCAGTATTTGTAGAAAAACATCTGAGGGCTGTACTAAATAAACATAAAATAGTACTAAAAGACACTAAACAATTCCTTACAGAATTTTATGATTGTATCCAACACAAAACAATCTCTAAAGACTATTTATTTGTCACATTTGACATACAGTCACTGTTTACAGTGATTCCCAATGAATTGGGCTTGAATTATACATTACAGTACCTGAAAAATCATAGTGACTATACAAATGTACTTATTGACTTAATAGTTCACTTTTTGGAATTAGTCTTAGAAAATAATGTCTTTATGTTCAAGGATAATATCTATAGACAGAAAGATGGCGTAGCCATGGGCACATCTTGTGCCAATAGCTATGCCAATATGTTTCTTGCACATTGGGAAGAACATACATTATTTCTACAAAATTTCTTTACGAAACATGTGATATTTTACAGACGTTTTGTGGATGATGTCTTTATTCTCTGGAAAGGGACATCCCAACAACTTGAATCCACACACCTAATCATGAATAATTTAATACCATGTCTTAAGTTTACTATGAAGTTTTCAGAGGATAGAATTGAGTTTCTAGACTTATATATAGAGAGGCTACACAATAATTTAATCAACACTAGAGTTCATCGTAAAACATGTTATGTTAATTAATTGCTTCTAAGATCCAGTATGCACCCTCCTTTTGTCTTTAGACATATTGTGAAAGGACAAGCTATTAGAGCTTCCAGACTGAATCCAATGGAAGAGGGTTTTCACAGTGAGATAAATGATTTGAAATATAGACTATTACACAGAGGATATAAAGACGAAGAAATACATTCTAAGATAGAACTGTACAATCTACGCTCTACTTCAGCTATGCCATACTTTGGATCCAACAGTGCTAGCCTTAGTGATAAACAAAATATGAGTGAATCTTTCACTAAATTCTCCACCTTTTTTTCATCCGATCATATAGAGATTAAGCAGATTATAGACAAACACTGGGGTATATTGCAGATAGATGAAGACATTAAACAGATAGTAGGAGAAACACCGAGGTTTATTTTTAAGAATAAACACAACTTGAAAAGAATGCTATGCCATCCTAAATTTGATAAGAAATCTATACAGAATGGATGCACAAGACGCTGTGGTGACTTTAATTTCTGTTGTTACATAGACAGACAGAATTTTTTCATACTGATCAACAGAAAGTTTTTAATATAAGAGCTGAATCTAACTGCATGACTTCTCATGTGATATACCTAGCTGTTTGTCAATTATGTTCATCCTTCTATGTTGGTAAAACAAATCGACCACTGAGGGATAGGATAAGGGAAGATGTATATCACATAAGGAAAGGTACACTACATAATGCTCTTGCCAAGCATGTAGCATTGAATAATGACACACATAGATTTTTGTTTAAGGTACTTGAAGTAATTGCTCCCAACTCTAGAGGGGGTGACATTAAGATATATACAGAGGGTAAGGAAATCGAATGGATAATTCTACTAAGATCAGATAAAGGACTAGGCCTCAATAATAGGGCCTCTATCAAGCCAAAATTAAGACAGCGTAGAAACATTAGATAAACCCCCTAGAAATAGGTATTCCATCTCTCTGCACACTAATTGTCTTCTATATTACTACTATGTCATTATGTCATAGATTTGATTACCACATGTAGTGTTTTATTTTATTTTATAAGACACTATATTAATTTATACATACATATACATGAAATCTTATATGTTAGACATTAAGCATACTTGTCTATAGAATATTTTTTACACTAATATCTATTTTAAATTATAAATATGTATGTACTAACTGATATACATTTTTTATATATAACTTTTTTATATATACGTTTTTTATGTATACCTTATATATGAGATTGTTTTTAAATGATTTTATCTTTATTAGATTTGCATATTAAGCTAGGTCTTTGATGTTTGTCTGCTTCTTTAAATAATCATACCAATTAACTTACTTGATTGGTTAATTGTTTAAAACCTGTGTATATATAAGATGTGGAATCTTAGAATGAATGTAAGATCTTATGAAGCTACACAGCAAAAGCGCTTATCTTATTAATTATTGATAATAAAGTACTTTGAACTTTAAGTGTTACACTTGTTTTCGCTCAGTCCTGCTATTTTGATTTACTACAATTAACTTGAAATGTTTTCAGTGTTTTGATTATTGTAAAATGAGGAAGGGTATCAAAATCTCTAGTAAGATGTGATTGTGAAGGTTATAGGTGAACGCTTATAGCAGTAAGGGTGATTTATAAAATATCTATGGGCACATATTCTGGTGAGTGGTCTCTTCCATTAAACCTGGAGTAAGTACTTTTCAAGGGTGCCCCTTCTTCTTCTCTGAATGTGTTCTTAATGGTGTAAAATTCGAGCAGAGTTTAAGGAAAAGGCTAAGCAGACAATCAAAGAGAGAGAAGGTTGTAGTTTACATATGTCCGAGGATGACTGTTTGTTACTTCTGGGGGATGTAGCAGGACAGTTGCTGAGCGTGCCAGATTTATTCATTAAGTTTTTATGGGATACAGATTGTTTTCATACGTTCATAGGTACATAGATTCATAGGTGTTTACTACACTAACGACCAGAAGGGCCTTTTTAAGCCTAGCCATGCATGCCAAATCTCTGACGAGTTCTGATACCCTTGGTAAGTGTAAGCATGGGCCTGGGAGATGAGCCATTTACAGGTCACTTCTCT
Source organism: Protopterus annectens (assembly GCF_019279795.1). Classification (NCBI taxonomy): domain Eukaryota; kingdom Metazoa; phylum Chordata; order Ceratodontiformes; family Protopteridae; genus Protopterus; species Protopterus annectens. The sequence continues at coordinate 580,041,449 of NC_056737.1, forward strand.
TCATCTTTCATTTTATGAAGTTAGTAGAAGGGTGGGGTGAGGATTGGAGTGACATGTTGACCAGGAGGGATAACATATTTAGGGTCATGGCTCTGTCTCACTGTGAGTAGTATGAAGAAATGGAGGGTGTACAACATATCCAATATGGTGGCTGCTTTATTAGGTAGGTGAGTGTGGAGGATAAATATACTTAGGGAAAGGGCAGAGGTGCTGAGAGTTTGTTATATTTCTTGTAGTTTAGTTAGCTCAGACGGACTCAGCCCCTGTATGCAAATGACCCCATTTCCAGGAGAAATCCATGCAAATGAGGTGAATTTGCGATCCAGGAAGATGGAAACTGGCCGTGCAGGACTAGTGTAATCTGCAGAAATGTACTCCGCCAGTAACGGAGTCAATTTCTGGAAATTCCAACATGGAGCCATGACAGCTCCAAGTAAAGGGTGGATATCATTCAGAAAGCATGCCAATGGTGAAGTATAAAGCCATTGGCATGGAAAACAGTTAAAAAAAAAATCAACTTTAAATTTTTTTTTTTTTAGCCAATCTCAGCTGTTTAAGCGTAGAACAGCGGTGCGTAAACAGAATCGGGGGGAAATAAGAAAATAAACCTAAAATAAGCATTCTAACTAAAATCACTATTCTGCCGTTATAGTCAATGGCAGGCAGAACACAACATGATCAGTGAATAGTGGTTATTAAGGGGGGAGGCTCAGTGTGGGACATGTAACTATGCATTAGCAGGCAATCTTATGCAAATGAGGGGAATGATAGTGAATCCCAGATTTCCCCTGCATGCTAGTCAGCTCCCAACAGTGTAAGAGCAGGAATAGCTTGGTGCAAGCCTAGGAGTTAGCTGACATCATAGGGGGTGTGTGTCACGCATACTGTAAGCAGATTGGAGCCCTGTGTCTCAGGTTTGCTCCTAGCTTAGCACAGCTAGTTAAGGGTGTGTGTCTGAGGCTGCCTAGCACTCTTTATATTGCCTAAGTGGTTATGAATGCCACACACTGGGTATTAAATAAATAACTAAAGTAAACCAGGAAATAGCAGCTTTTTGCACATTTGAGCACTGTGTTTGCGCGGCATTCCTCTGGGCTTAAACAGGAAAGCAATGGGATGGGAAAACAGTAGTAGGAAGTTAATCAAGGAGAACTAGCATAGCTGTCAGGTGAAATGTATCAGAATCAGCCAATTACACAGGCAGCAGACCAGCCCAGCCAAGAACACTACTATAAACTATGCAAACACCTTCCTCTCTGATTTTTCCCATACGCTACACCACCGGTGTATACAAGCGGGGAATTTTTAACAAACAAAACAACAAAATGATAGTGGCTGTAGCAGGCATCATACAACACCATGTGGAAGAGGCTGAGGGTGGTGAGGATGTGAATGCTGTCGACCAACCAACAATGAGGAGACGGAGAAGAGTGTACAGACCCAGGGTAACCTACCAGGGGCTACATGAGCTGGAGATAGTGCAGTGCTATAGGGTGGACAGGGATCTCCTACAGCAAATTGTTGAGCTGTGCCGGCCACTCCTGACACACTGAACTGACAGAGGGGACTCCATCCCAGTGGATACCAAGGTGTGTGTAGGCCTAAGAATACTAGCCACAGGTACCTCCCAAAGCTCAACTGGAGATGTCATGGAGATCTCACAGGCTTCAGCATCCAGAGTATTCCACCAGTTCCTGGATGCCATGTGAGCACATGCCAGTGAGCACTTACATTTTCTCCACCCGTGAGGTGTTGGCCAGAAATATGCGTCTCTTCCACCAAATAGCAGAATACCTTAAGGTAGTGGGTGCTACAGACTGCGCACACATACGCATCAAGGCACCCACCCGGTGATCAGGGTAGGTTCTATATCAACCACAAGGGCTTCCCCTCCATCAACTGCCAGGTCATGTGCGATGCCCAAGGCATTGTAATGAATGTGTGTGCTGGCTGCCCTGGAAGCTGTCACGATTCCCACATTTGGCATCTGACGCAGCTGTACCAGAGATTTGCCAATGGGGACATCCCTTACGGTCACCTGGTGGGGGATGCTGGTTACGTACTGGAGCCGTGGCTGATGACACCCATCAGAAATGCACACACACCTGAACAAGAATGCCATAATGAGGCACACGCACAGACCAGACTTATAATAGAGCGTATCTTTGGGATGCTCAAGTCATGGTTCCAGTGCCTGGACACATCTAGTGGAGCCTTGCAGTACTCACCAGCTACATGTACTCAAATTGTTCTGATATGTGCCATGCTACACAATATGATCCTGTGGAAACAGCTGCAGCAGGAACAGCATGGAGCAGGGCCACACAGCCCCCCACCAATGCCAAGGCCTGCATAGGCACAGAGTGACTCAGAGGAGGAACAACCTGAGTCTGCCCCAGTAGGCAGATGGAGGCATGCCCAGTATGCCATGGCCTTGGCAAAGAGGCAATGCATAGCACATACACTGACACAGTAGGGACCCAGGGAATGACACCTCTCTCTGACTCACATGCACAGTAAAAGAGATGCCAAACATGACACTACCTGTGCTCAACCATGTATAGGGAGTAAAATAAGACCGTTACCCAAGGAAGTAATTCACTGGTATACCAAAAAATGTAATGTCACAGAAAAAAATGCATCCAGTAGTCCACAGCAGGAAAAAAACGCCAACGTGTAGAATCAAAACCTTAGTTTAATAAACAGCAGGAACAGACAAAAAAGATAAGTGCTTTCGCTATTATGTATTGGGAGTGTACTGTGTGCATCCGACATAGGCAGCATTCCGGCACCATCCTCAGTACTGGCACATCCACAAGGTAAGTCAATCAATCTACCAATTGCTGAATGGAGTAGAATGTGTCGTTACCTGTATCTATGGTATGGATGTGAGCATGCAAGGGAATCGGGTGGCTGAATGATATGCCAGCAGATAGTAGACACCCATAGTGGCACCATGACATCTTTAACAAATACTGGAGTCACCATTGTAGCCAGTACTACACAAGGTGACAAAACCAACTGCAGGAAATGTGCTGGGTGACATGTGTCCATATGACTCACACATGCCAGTCAGGGAGGTCCACATACCCAACAACAGTCTCAGCCAGCAGGACAAGTGTAGACAAACACAAACAGAGACTGTGATATGGCCTCTGAATGATGCCTGTGGGTAACCTCCCCCCAGGCCTATACTGACAGACTACAGCAGGTCAGGCAGTGGGATGTTAGTTCTGAAGGGTAGGAAGTCAGACACTAATATGTAGATCAACCAAAGCTAAGACCTGTAGTACACTGATATGCCTCTAGTCAGCATGATAGTTTAGAATACAGAATGAAATGGAGTACCTGACATACCAGTACAATCATTGCAAATGTGTACAAGTGCCGGATGTGCCCCCCCATCCTATGTAGACATGTAAAAACAGTCAGGTGTGCCCCCCCAATCCTGTGTACGAATGTAGTTACAGTCAAATATGCCCCCCCAATCCTGTGTAGAAATGTAGAAACAGTCAAGTGCCCCCCCCCCACAATCCTATGTAGAAATGTAACTGTCAGGTATGCCCCCCCACTCCTATGTAGACATGTAGAAACAGTCAGGTATGCCCCTTCACCCAATCCAGTGTAGAAATGTAGTAATAGTCAGGTGTGCCCCCCCAGTCCTGTGTAGAAATGTAGTAACATGTATGAGTAGGTATAATACCAGTGGAGCACAGATGCCCAGAGGTGGCCAAGGTAGCAGGATAGGTTGTAGCATTTGCACAATATTCAGATCTGTGTGTGTTAGGTTGGTGTGTGTTTCATATTTTGTGAGAGTGGTCAGTATGTATGCATGTTGAGGTAAGACCTGGTGGCCATTACCCACTACTGCTGATGACAGGGACAAGCCCTCACAACTGCAGTGTCAAAGACAATTCCCACCAGTATAACACATGCTAGGCATAAGCCATTGTAAATGTATGGTGGTAATATGTGTCAACCATCTGAAAGACTGATATGGCATGGCTGTTGGGGTAGATATACAAGCAGTACACAGGGGAATGTACCCCAGACATACAGTATATATTGTGTCACTGTAAAATGGAGACACCCTTGGAATTGTGCATACAGGTATGCATCAGATTAACTGGTCCTGTAGTAGGGGATACCAGTGATGTCTGCTCGAACATGTGCAGATCACAAAAGAGGTAGGACTGATGTATTGGGATACAGCTGATGTACCTGCACATGCTAGCAGAACTGGAATGCCCCATGCGTATCTGTGTGTCAGATACAAGTAGTGTCCATAGCACACATGCACCCAGCTTACACAAACACCACCCACAGGTACCTCTCTGGTCATATCACTGCTGTGGGGAATGGTTACAATATGACCCCACCTGTATATGGCAATAGCGGAAGAATGCAGCATGCAGTGCAGGTGTCCCATGCAGGTGTGTCCCTAGCTGTACGTAGCACCCTGCCAGCATCCACACCACCTGATCAAGACTCATAGAAGGTACTGGCATGAACACCTATCACACCTACCCTGTCACCCCAGGGGAATATACTTTGTTGGTGGTCTGAGACTGTAGGACTGACAGAATGCAACGGCCTGCCATATCTGGTCTGCAGCAACACCTAATGGCCCACAGGCCTCTGCCAAAGGCCTGTGTCTCACACGTACTGCCAATGCATGTTATGTCATGGACACCCAAATAACAACATAACACACCCCACATAAGCCATATGAAGGGCCATGTGGACAAAACACAGTAACATGTCCACCATGTCAAACTGCATGAACTGTGGACCAACACTAAAACACACCTGTGATGGGCTGATACCCTTAGGGAAAGTATCAGAGAATGTATGTATAATGTATGGAAGAGGTTAGAATAACGTGGGGGGGGGGGTGGGAGAGCATGGAATGTGCATGGTGTGACACCAAGCTGTGTGCACACACTATCCCTGGCTGCAAACCCATAAATGGGTGGCTACACACCTGCCCATACACCACAATAGGGGTAATGTCCTGACCCATGTCCACTGCCTCTGGGTAACCTGTGTGAATCTGTACAGCTGTGAAGCATTGCCACAGCAAGATAAGGCCATACTGTCATGTCGATGGGTGTACAAGTATGGGAACCTCTGCCAGCACTGTACCAAGGTGTTGAACTGGATACACAGACCCAGCAGCAAGTGTCTGCAGCTCCCCCTCCAGAATGGCATAACTTACCATGAATACGTAGGTGTCTGCCCACAATACCGGCCACAGCTGCAGTCACCCTTGTCCCCCAAGACATCACTGTGAGCAAGAATGTCCACCTGACAGTACATGAGGACAGAAAACATCACAGTATATAACAGTACACATGTCTGAATATATCTGCTAACAGCAGTACCATGAAGCTGAAGCAGCACAGATACAATCACTTACAGTGCACACCATACCCTGCACAGTTTGTCCCCATATTGCCAAATGATCGAGGGATACCCTGCAGAAACAATTTGCTACTTGTAAGTGTACAACACAAAGGTCTGCACTGGAGTACAAACTGCCTGGAATCGATCCACCCATTCAGTACAGAAGGCCATACTGGGCATGCTCACACACTTAAACAATTGAAGACCATGTCTGCAAACAACAGTGGACCATACATATCTGGCATTTGCAGATGTCAGTGCATACACTCCTCAGTATGCACCAGTCATGCCTTGTACACACAGTGGTTAGGAATACAGACACATATCCAAGGACAACACACTGTAATAAGCCAAATGTAGACGTACATAGATGTGTGGAAGAGAGTGACTATGACAAGGAGCCATCCATTATGAGGCCTGTCTCACCCAGCACACAACCACATGAAGTGTAAATGTCACTCACTGTATATATTAGCCATCGGTATCCGTCAGCATGACAGACTATGTGCTATGTGGTGCAAGTGCTAGCTCTGCAACATGACTGTACAAGGATGTAGTCATCTAGCAGCTGTATACACGTACCTGTGGAACATAACCCTGTGTGCACCTGCCTGTAGTGTCTCAACCTCTAGATGAATGGGTTATGGTCCATGCACACACACTGCCCTCCCCATAGCCCTGCTATGACAAACCTGCTGAGGTAATCCACTTTGAAATACACCCGTGGGAAAGGTGTAGCCCAGTAATCTCCATGGCGTGTCCTATAACTGCGTACTGCTGTAGTGTGATAAACTAGTTAGGTAGGAGTTCTAATCCCAGACATTGCAGCTCTGTGTGTGTGTGTGTGTGTGTGTGTGTGTGTGTGTGTGTGTGTGTGTGTGTGTGTGTGTGTGTGTGTTTGTTTGTGTGTGTGTATTTGTGTGACTCTGTGTAGAGAGCAATGCTTTTTAGGCTAGTCACACTCACTACAATTGAAATGCCCTACTTTGGCAAGGCTGCTGATGTCATTCACTATGAAATACACCTTTCGGAAAGCTGTAGCCCAGTAATCTCTGTGGCACGTCCTATAACTGCGTACTGCTGTAGTGTGATAAACTAGTTAGGTAGGAGTTCTAATCCTAGACATGGCAACTGTGTGTGTGTGTGTGTGTGTGTGTGTGTTTCTATGTCTGTGTAGGGAGCAATGCATTTTAGGCTAGTCACATCCACTACAATTCAAATGCCCTACTTTGGCAATCCTGCTGATGTCCTTCTCTGTGAAATACACCTTTGGGGAAGCAGTACTCCAGTAATCCCTGTGGTGCATCCTATAACAGCTTCATGCTGTAGTGTGATATAGAATGCTGGTAGGAGTTGCATTCCCACACATGGCAGTTGTGGATGTTTTGTTTGTGTTTCTATGTCTGTGTAGGGAACAATGCATTTTAGGCTAGTCACACTCACTACAATTCATATGCCCTACTTTGGCAATCCTGCTGATGTCATTCACTGTGAAATACACCTTTGGGGAAGGATTACTGCATAATCCCCATGGCGTGTCCTATAACTGCATAGTGCTGTAGTGTAATAAACTAGTTGGGTAGGAGTTCTAATCCCAGGCATGACAGGTGTGTGTGTGTGTGTGTGTGTGTGTGTGTGTGTGTGTGTGTGTGTGTGTGTGTGTGTGTGTGTTTGTCATTCGTATCCTGTGTGGAGGTGGCTGTGAGTGTGTAACAACTGGACTCAGTGTAGAGCAGGTTTTGCTAATTTCCTATATGGTGGCCCTAGTATATACGACGATGTCCACCGTACAGGGATAACAGATGTGAAATAGCCGAGAGACTGGGGTGCAAATTCATATGCCTACATGCGACATCAAGGCCAGATGAACAAAGTTATCAACTCTTGTATTACCCAGAGAACACTCTCCAACAATGTCTCATCACATACACGCACACACACGCACACACACACACGCACACACACACACACACACACACACACACACACACACACACACACACACACACACACACTTGCCTAGGCAGTAGCCGGTATGTTGGTAGTACCCTGCATATTGCCCACTGATAGCAACCATAGTGTGTGATTGCAGTGGGCTACAGAGGGCATGGCATCCTGTCCATCAGTCCAATAGGCACATACATGCCGACATTGCACCTTCCCCATGTTTTCCATTGGACACCTGCAACATCTGTGGTGCCATCAGATGTGACCCACAAAGGACATACCATGCCTGAAAAGCATGCCCTGTATGGACAGATGCCACTGACACCAGAGAATACCAGTGGTATGCTATCAATGTAGGTGTAGTATCAATCTGCTGTCCATTAACAGTTCCCGCCACATGAGACTAGGACTAGCACATCTGATAACAATCTGTGTACACAACATGGGCCAGACACCCCAGGTACAGTTCCACATGTCACTGTACATGCATGTGGGAGGTGTGCACATCCCAGACACAGTCCATGTCATGGACTAAGGAACACATACATGGCAAGCAATGCACAGCATTGGCCACATGCAATAGTCACCCAGGTGACGGGATGGTGAATACAGTACCCACCTGTGTGGGCAAATCCAGACACTACACTACTGAGTCACAATGCAGACCATTGTCATGTGGGCTGATGCCAAGATATACCCATCACCTAGCCTTGTACAGTCGGCCACTACACACCCTTAAAACAATGCACCTATGCATGTCAGTACTGGCACCCTGTGTCTGTGTGTATTGTATGATGTGTATGACCACATTCACACTCGCTACAACCCCCATTGGCATACTGAAGCATGCTGTCTGATGTCAGTCACCTCCACATACCCTTTGCCCATATAACCTCCATATGACCCCTGTGGTGCATGTGATGCCTGCACAGTACTGTGTTGTGGCAATCTCACTAGTGTTGAGTTGTATTCCTGGCCCTGCTAAGTGTGTCAATGGGTGTGCGTCCCTGTGAGAGTATGGCTGTGTTGACGCTGACACCTGTTCATGTGGACAGGCAAGTGTACTACACCTAAAGTATAGCTACCATATCCCTGTTGCAGATGTCACTCACTATCACATATACATTTTGAGGGCTTCTCAACATGTAACCTATGTGGTGCATCCAATAACTGCATAGACATGTGATAGCACTACATAGTTGTCAGGGGTTTGATACCCTGTACTGGTAGGTGTGTGACACAAACATGCTTAAATTTTGCTCTCCCACACCTCCCTGACTTTTCTTTGCCTCTGCCTCTCTCACTCCCTCTCTGGTGGATGTGGAGACTTACACCTGCTTTGCTTAGACAGCAGCTTGTGTATTTTAAGTGATGCTCATGATCAACTGATGGCCTCTGCATGAATTGCAGCCCTCCTCTAGCTGATGGCTTGTGGAACAGGTGTGGTAACATTCCCATAGCCAATTGCATGGGAACACACTCCAGTATCTAGGAACATCATGTTGGTGTTGGGCCTTTTCATACATTGTGAGCAGGAACTCGATCTGTTGTTTAGCAAACAGCATCTCAGATGGATTGGGGATTTACCTCTAATAACATACACTGTGGAAACAGGCCAACACACAGGAGAGTGATGTACCTGACCTGACTACAGACTGTAAGTGCTTCTATACTGCATTTGGAGTAATGTTGGTTTAACAGGGTTCATGTGGTTATGGCTGTCCTACATGTTTTAATACCTGCCATGTCAGTGCTATGTTTATGAGGAAACCCCCATCTGTAGGTTATCCTACAACATGTCAATAATGGCCCTGTGTATGTGCCTCCAGCCACAACTTTGTCAGCCTTTGTACATATGTCATGCAGTAAGAGGTGCATATGTGCTGTACATCATAGTTAGTGACATCATATCTGATAATAAGCCAGTCAGATATCAGACTGCTACACATTATGTATAGTAAGGGTTATAATTGATGACATAACCTGGACATTCTGTGGTTGTGTGTACAGTACTGAGGTCTGTGTACTTATGGTGATTGTCGACAGAGTGTGAGTATTGTTAATATGTACCTTGGCCTGTGTGCAGACTGTGGTAGATGTCATTGTTCTTGGTCTTGTTCTATCTGATGTTACTTGTTGCTCCACTGTATTGTTACCCTATCGGCTTACATGTTTGTAGGGCCATACACACACACATGTCCCATACCACAGACAGGCATCGGACCACTCTGTGTAGTAGCCCAGTATATGTAGGGTTAATGTGTGAGTGGCACATATAAGGATGGTTCATAGGTAGGTACTAGGCTATTGGCGCTAGGGCCTATATAAGCCTAGCCAAACGGTACCCTGGCTTTTGCCACACAAGAAAATTATTTTCCTGTGCCCCTGTTGAGCAGAGCCACAGAAGTGATCCCCGAGGTGAATTTCCTATCTCCCATCCAATTATCAAGATTTTTCTTGAAGATTGCTAATGAGGAGGTTTGTTTGATATAGATAGGTAGTTTGTTCCAGAGTATGGGAAGTCTCTGAGACCGGAATCTATCCCTCCAGCATGTTCTTTTTATTGTGGTGACAAGGTTTAGGTCCCTTAGAGCGTGTAACTCGGAGGGATTGTGATTTCTTTAGGTGGAGCATGTCCAACAGCTCTGGGTTTGACATAGCTTTGTATGTTAGGCAGAGGTCGCCTCTGAGTAGGCAATGTGCGACAGAGTAAAGCTGGAGTTTTTTGAGACTGTCTGTGTAGGGCATCTGTTTGAGGCCAGTAATCCTCTTTGTGAGGTATTTCTGTGGCCTTTCCAGTTGTTGTAGATGTCTTGTGAGGTACATACCAAAAGGGGCGTTGTACTTTATAATGGGTCTAATGAGTGATGAGTAGAGGGTTGAACAGATAGTCCATATACTGTAATATTACATTAGTTTACCATATGTGGCTGCGGCTATGTTCATATTGGTGGTAGTTATGCACTTTCACACAGGTGTATGTTACTCTGTGCTGTGACATGCCTGTAGAGCCTGCTATATATAGGCTCATAGGTTCATAGGTAGGTAGGTACTAGGCTATTGGCCCTAGGGCCTGTAAAAGCCTAGCCAAAAAGGTAGCCTGGCTTTCGCCACCCAAGAAAATTATTTTCCTGTGCCCCTGTCAAGCAGAACCACAGAAGTGATCCCCGGGGTTAATTTCCTATTACCCATCCAATCATCAAGATTTTTCTTGAAGAGTGCTAATGAGGAGCTCTGTTTGACATAGATAGGTAGTATGTTCCAGAGTATGTTCCAGAGTATGGTCTCTGGGACAGGAAGCTATCCCTCCAGCATGTTCTGTTTATTGTGGTGATAACATTTAGGTCCCTAGAGCGTGTAGCTCGGAGGGATTGGGTTTTCTTTAAGTGGAGCATGTCCAACAGCTCTGGGTTTGACATAGCTTTGTATGTTAGGCGGAGATCACCTCTGAGTAGGCGATATGCGACAGAGTAAAGCTGGAGTTTTTTAAGACAGTCTGCGTAAGGCATCTGTTTGAGCCAGTAATCCTCTTTGTGAGGTATTTTATGCCTTTCCAGTTGTTGTAGATGTCTTGTGAGGTACATACCAAAAGGGGCATTGTACTCTATAATGGGTCTAATGAGTGATGAGTAGAGGGGAACAATGACCTCTTTTTTTCTGGATGAGAAACCTTTTGTGATGAGGTGTGCCATGTTGAAGGATTTCCTGACCACTGTGGTGATGTGATTATGAAAGGAGAGACTACTGTCCACCTATGTTCCAAGGTCTCTTATCACACTTTCAGTGTTAAGTAGACTACCGCCTATGTGGTAGTTCATGGGTACAGAGTTTTTACCAAAGGGGATGACAATGCACTTTTTGGCATTGAGCTTAAGGCCATGTCTTTGACACCAGGCATCTGTCTCAGTGAGGCCCTTTTGTAGGATGCCCACATCATTAGGAGTTTTGATTATGGCTCCTAGTTTGCAGTCATCTGCAAATTTAGTTAGCCAAAGACCTTCTTTGTTAGCCTGTACTTCAGAGAAGTAGATACCAAACAGGAGAAGACCCAGGACTGAACCCTGTGGTACTCCGCGTGTCACTGGTCTGAAGTCTGATTTGGAGTCTGCTACTTTCACAGTGTGGGTTCTGTCAGTAAGCCAGCTGGCAACCCATCTTGTGACATGGGGATTTATACCTAGTTTAATGAGTTTAGCTATAATTCCAGAGTGGGGGATGGTGTTGAATGCCTTGGCGAGGTCTAGATAGGCTGTATGAACCACCTTACCCTCATCTATGGCTTTGGTGACTACTTCAAAGAAGTCTTTCAGGTTTAGGAGACATGATCTGCCTTTTACAAACCCAAACTGTGTGGGGTCCAGAGTTTGGAGATCTCCGGTGTCTTTGTTTATGAGTTCCATGGCCATGCAGACTAGGCTCGTCAGGCTAATGAGGCGGTATTTCCCGGGGTCTGTTGTGGCCCCCCCTTTGTGGAGTGAGATAATTGTCATGGTGCACCATTCAATGGGCACAGAGCCTGAGGTGAGGCTATGATTGAACATGGTACTTAGGTGGAGTGCCAGTTCATTCTGTAGTTCATGTAGAAAGCAGCCTGGGATGTTGTCAGGTTCCATGGATGCTATGTTCTTGGCTTTGGAGAGTGAGGTTTTTACCTGTGCAGCTGTGATTACAGGAACTTTGCATTCTTCCCGTATAAAGATGGGCCCTTTAGGGGGTGAGAGGGGGGTAAAGTTAGCATTGAACCTATCTGCCAGGATGTTGGCGATATCAGTTGGTTTTGTATATTTAGTGTCATTGTGCTGTAACTCAGAGCAGATCTCAGTGTTGCCATTGAGATTCTTGACGTAGCTATAGAATGCTTTGTGGTTGTCTTTAGAATCAGTGGCAATTTTGATTTCATAACTAGCTTTGGAGGATTTAATGAGGGATCTCAGCTTCTTACTGAGGCTGAACGTTCCTCCAATCGTGGAATTTTACTCTTTTTTTGCAACAGTTTTTTCTTCTGTTGTAGAGTTTGTTTATGGCAGAAGACCAGCAGATTGGCTTCCTTTTTTTAGAGGATAGCATCTTGGTTCTATTAGGGATAGCATGATCCATGCACTTGTGTAAGTGCTTATAAAGTGCATTTGTGTAGGATTCAGCAGTCGTACGTCTATTGTCTATCTGCATGGGTGTCGTGAAGTTTGCAACTTCTGTCTTAAGAAGCGTGAAGGTACATATGCATTCCCCCATAGGAAATGTAGGCCAGTGTTGAGCCAATCTGCCTGTAGCCTGCACAGTGCTTTGTTACATGCCTAGCAGCTTAGTGTACTTACCCAGTGAGTTGTCATGTCCAGATACTTACCAAATGTACTTCTGCTGGGCCACCATATCAGTCATGTATATCAGAGAGAGCAGTGGGATGCTTTACGGATGTATGCCAATATCTAGTGGGTAGTATGTTGCCATGGCACCTCTGTACCAGCAGTTATTATGTGTCAAGACAGACAGGAGTGTGTGAATGCATATCCTATGGGGGCGAATGTATACCAGTAGTTACGTGTTATACCCATCTACATGGCTGTTAACATCCACATTGTCAGGCTTGGTCCACATGTCTTGCACTAAGGGATACTGTGTATACTTCTGGACTGTCCAGTGTATGTCAGACTGTCCACATATATTGGCCAACATCTCTGCTGTAGTCCACAGGAGCATTGCCTGCTAGTGGTGGTACTGTACTATGATGTCCTTAGGACGTAGCTATAGAATGCTTTGTGGTTGTCTTTAGAATCAGTGGCAATTTTGTTTTCATAACTAGCTTTGGAGGATTTAATGAGGGATCTCAGCTTCTTACTGAGGCTGAACAGGGAGTTCCTCCAATCGTGGAATTTAAAAGCAGATGTGACCTCCCACACACACCATATATGTGAAGACAATCCCTATTACAGTAGCAGTAGTCCACAAATATACCTGCTATACATACCTGACATCCCCTTGCACTACAAAGTTGGAACTATAGGGGCTGATGGAAGGCTACACTCCATGTTCAGGACATATGGTGAAAATATATGTATATATAATTATCCAGATGTCTATATAGATATATACACATATACATATCGACATACATAGATGGATATGTACATGTACATTGATATATATCTAAACACTCAAATATATACATATACAGAGCATTATATGTCTACACATATACTGATAGAGATACATATGCGCATATACATATGGATATCTACATATATATTGAAAGTAGTAGGTATATCAGAATAGATATGTAGGCATATATAGTTATAGATATCTACATATATGCCAACAAAACTAGGCATATATGTACGCATAGGTTGTGCATACATACATAGCTATACATACATAAATCTATATATACATATACGTATAGCTATATATACATATTTGTATATATATATATATATATATATATATATATATATATATATATGTACATACAAAGAGATGTACACATGGTCATATACATGTTGCACTATACAGATGTGTATACAGACATATGTATGAGTATACATGTGGACATATATAAACCTATTATATGTTTATAACCATATTCCTGTCATGTGTAAACCTCTCGGTTGTGTATACCCTCCCAGATGTATCTGCTATGTGTACATTATGATAAAACAACATATGTGATGCAACAGTCATATCAATAACAAGGACTACACAATTTAGGAAGTAAAGGCAATTTTTCAATACTACACAGTATGTGTATTGACAGCTATATTGGTAAAACAATAGCTGTCTTCACAGTGGTCATGTCATAGTGGTTAAGTGTTGTGACTGTAGTGTACAGGTTCCTGGGTTCAAGACATGCAAGGGTTGTTTATTTTGTTGCTGGGGAGAACAAAGGCTGTTGGATACAGAGTGGTTAATGCAGTTTTGAGCAGCTTTAAGTGGGTTTGAGCAAAGCTAAGCAGTGCTATCCTATGGGTAAACATACGACCGCTTACACAATGTAGGCATCGCTTAGCAGTGCGCATATCAGCTCAGCAGTTATATTGCAGCAATGTTGGTACTTGCTAAGCATGGCTTAGTCCTGATAGCCAGGTCACACCACCCAGTCTGATAACATAGCAGGGTACTCACATCTGTAATAAGTGTATGTAATGCCATGTACAATACATGCGCCTACGCGCTGTCATTACAGTAGCAAGGGGTGTGTCATGTGTGGGACAGAGACGTATATGTGGCCTGTACAGCACAGTTATCCATGTGAATGTGTGACTTTCAGAGGTATTAGGGAGGGTATGTGCTGTCACACTGGCATGTAGTTTATCATGGTTGTACTACTGTTGACAGTGCTTACCCAGAGAAGAGCAGAGTGCTAAATGTAGTGCTGACAACTGGCACACCTTGCAGGCATAGCTGACACTGAGGCCTCCCTGTTGTATCCCTGGTGTGTGAGCTGTGTCACAGTATATACCCCATTACTGGGTAATGATCCGACATGTGGAATGCAACTATAGACTACTAGTGAGGGCTTCTGACATGTAGTTATGGCATACATATTGTTGTCAAACATCTATCTGTCATCATGCTCATCCTACTGCATAGCTACAGGCAAGCTGATGACTGTCAGTCTCTGTACAGATGTGCAGATGGCAGGTATCCAGCTGGGATATGTACAGGCAGCCTAAGCTTGATTGACACTGACATGTCTGCCCAGCTGTGTAAGAACTGGCACATATAGGAGATGTCTCCCTGTGCGCACCACATGCCATGGGTACCGCCATTACACTACCAGAGTCAACAGAACATGCTTGGGTACAGGCCTCCATCACAGACACTATGTGTTGTAATGCATGTTGCTTACATGTCAGCTTGATCACCTCAGTGGCCATGTGCAGGAGGCACCTGGAGGATTGGCTGATGCATGTCATTCTCACCCTGAGGGTCACCACAGTAGTGACTGTTGATTGATTGACTGCTGCCACCTGGCAGGTGGCAGGATACCACTGTACACACAACCCCTACACAACCCATATCTCCTTAGACAATAATTAGGTACATGGCTATGACCACCCGCAGCAATGCACCCTTGTGGTGACACGTGTATGTGTGCATGACTGTGTATAGCAATGTCTGTGTGTTAGTACACCTGTACTTGGGAATTCCATGAGGGCCTTCACAACCAACGGAACACCCATTGTCATAGTTGTGGCTGCAGCTGTATGGGACAGTACATGTACCCTGTTAAGCTCCCCCCCATACTGAATATATGAGCCTTGCAGTACCAGCACTACAGTGTTTTACAAATGGGTTGATAGAACGGGATACCCATTGTGTTCTGGCATGTGTTTGTAGTTGTGCATTTTCGTATATCTGTAGAGTACAGCATTCCGAGGCCATGTACTCTTATTACAATACCCATTGCCACACAGTAGTACAGATAGTGTTGTTGCTGCCCATAGGTGAGGCTTGACAATGCAACACCCTACTACGTCTGTGACATGTGCATTAGATGCATATCCCTGTAGTACCACTGTTGGGGTATAGTATGTGTTGTATTGCAGTTGCGACCAATGTGGGATGGTGGGTATGGCAGAGTGTCATCATGGATTTCAGAGAGTATAATATCCACTGGAGGATGTGGGTGCTGTGTACACTGTCATTGCACCAAGATACACCCAGTATATGTCCCATGTACCACGTTATGGTTTCCACTGTCAACATCAACCATACAGGTAGCCAATACCACAGGCAGGCTAGTTATGCATGTGCTGTGTGCAGCCTACCTTTAACACATTGGACATATGGTCCAGTTAGTTAGCAGCAATAGCCCCTGGTATCTCAGATGTGTGTCTGCCTGTTATGTGTCTGTTAATGTGTATGTGAAGGTATGTCATGTGACGTATTCTCCATATACACCCATTAAATCCCCCTTTAGCATACTGTACATGTCTGGGGATGTGCTGCATGTAACGTGTAACATGTAACCTGGGACACACCTCACCCTAAACGCTGTGTGGTGTGTGCAATGTCAGTCACACCCTTCAGTATCACTACATAGCTAGGTAGGGGTCTAGTCTCCGTGTTGCCCAAGTAACATTGTGCATGTATGTGGATTGATTTACATCAGTTTGCAAGGTATACATGCATCAGTGGGTCACCTGTCAATGTGGCACACGCAATAACCGTTATAGTAACCTGTGACGTGTTCAACTGTACGCCAGATATGTCACAGCCATAGTGTTACCACATTGCCATACCCCATTGTGGAATATGACTGCATAACATCCTCGTACTGACAAATGTATACCTAAAACACAAATGGATAACATTATAGGGACCACGACCAACCAGTGTTACCAACAGCTATAATGCATCATTGCTGGATGGCTACACTGCCTGTCATATATGCATTACACTTTACTCCTTACAACATGTTACACTGCAGTACTGTGGTACACTGTAGTACAGTCACCATGTGCATCAGAACCATATTAACCTGTCCCTGCATTGATGGTATGGATGACAGTGATGCTGTACAGGTATCATCATATGCACAGGGTGTGATGTTGGTTTGCCAGAGGCTGAGGGTGGGCCATACATTTGACACCATGTTTGTGGGTGAGGGGTGTACTGCGTTGAGCTGGGCATTGTGCTGTAGTGTGTGTAGGTATGGGGTTGCCCTAGGTGTGTTTGTATAGTGTGTGGGTATGCATGCACACAGTTCTGCCATGTGGCTGCCCTACACAGGTGCTCATGGACAGCTGCAGACCATACCTGGCAGGGTGTGCAGTTTACTGCCTCCAGCCATGGACACGTGGACTGTGCCTGCCAGGGGTTCCATGGGTACATCCAGGTACAGGCCTTGATGTGCTACTCTCACCTGCTGATGACAAATGTCCGCTAGTACCTGGCCCCTCCTGGGACTGGTCAGGACCACCTTCATGTGGCCTGCTGTAGTGTGGTGTGGTACTGCTACTCCGGGAGCCCCTTGGTGTCTTAGCACGTCCACGTTGACTGCCAGCTGTTGGTGTTGTTGGCCCACATCCACACAGTCATTGCCGCATCCCCACCACACGTTGAAGCATGGACACACCACGGCCGATGAGGGTCTTCATTTCACTATGCCATTTATCCATGAGCTCTGTATAAGCACAAATGGCATCAAACAGTTCACGGATGTTGTCGCTTACAGATGTGAGAGCAGTCCTCTGTAGCCTCAGACCCTGTCTGGTGTAACGTTCCATACGTGCCGCCATGACAGCCTGAAATATGCTCCTGCTGGTACCAGCTATGTCACCTCTGCCAGGAGCATGATGTCCAGCGGCCCTACCACAAGCACCCTGGGACATCCGCCTATGTGGTAACCTGCCGGACATCCAGCTATGCCTGCTGCGACTGGACACAGTAGGCATGGCTGACACTCTTTCCTGTGCACTGCCACCAAACGCCAGCTGTCCCTCTGCTATGGCCACTGGTGATGGGATATGTATAGGCACTGAAACTGTGTGCAGGGTTGGGGTGGCTTAAAGGGGGATGTCAAATGTTGGTGCAGTGTCGGCCCCTGACAACCCCTCCTGTGCCTCAACATTACTGTCATCATCTTCGGTGTCTGTGTGGACACCAACTTTAGATTGCATGCAGGAGGGACCCTGACCCACCTAGTCACCTGTGGATAAAAACAATAAACGCACTTTAAAACCTGTACAGCATTGCCTAACAGTACACACACACACACACACACACACACACACACACACACACACACACACACACACACACACGTCCATAATACCTACCTGTCCATGGGTTTACATACAGTCCTACGTATATGTCCACGTAGCACCCCATCCTGCATCACACTTGTTAACATACACACATTGATACCACTCCTTAACATATCAGTCCTCTAAATGCCTACACAAGTGGTCACACCACAAGACCTGTTACTACATTACCTGCCAGACCTGTGTGTAGTGGTTTTACATGGCCTCACTGCTGTCAATTGGTATTCACCCTCTGTATGTCCGGACATCATGAGCATGGTCCTATATGTGTGCGCTACTATGTTCTATCCATAATATCATGCACTGGTGTGGCATGTGTATGTAATGCTCGGTACATGACAGATATGCTGCTCATTCAGCCTATCATATGACAACTGTAATATTTGGAGACACTCCCTGGTGTTGACTAGTACTTCCCCCAATGCATCTGTAGTGCTGCATACGTGGGTTGTAGGTGACCTCCCTGCTGAATGTGATATTAAGGGTGGACCTGGTGTCTACCTTCACTTGTGATACCTGTTCCATACTACAGACCATATTATACTATCAGCTGTCCTGTGATTACACACATGACAGATATTCCTGGTGTGTAATGTGGCAGTCCATGTCCATGTACTGCACGGTCCCAAAGGGAGATACTGCTGTATGAACACCCCACAATCTCACATGTGCATACATGGCCACCCACACAAACACACACTTGCACACACGCATCCTACATGCATCAACCACTCTCCACTTCACTCTACAGACAAACTAACTAACCACGAGGATGCACACGCACACACACACCACACACACACACACACACACACACACACACACACACACACACACACAGGTGAGGTTGCACAATGATAGTACATACAGTTCTCCTATTACCCATCTGTCAACATGCAGAACATATGGTACCCTACAGCATGTAGTGCAGCTATAGTCAATCCATACTGGCAACAGTATACATGTGTGTGATGCATGTGCTGTGTCACTAGGTGAAGCCCTTTCCCCTGGATACCACTGCGCCCATGAACTGTACACCTGTTCTGCACCCTGCCATGTAGTGTGTACCACACCTCACAGGTGTAAAACCCATTGTGGAATGTGTACTACTGCTTTGGTTATGTCAGCTGTAATGCTCACAGCCTGTATGTTTTCCAGCAACACATACCTGGAATGATATGTG
>NC_056737.1:580065750-580080750 GCF_019279795.1 Protopterus annectens
CTGCATATATGTGTCTGTGTATATGTATCCTAGGGATGTTGATTGCTTCCACATTGTACACTCCCTATGGGAGCCAGACTGTACTGCATGATATGTTACTGATAACAGCCTGACATCATGTAGGTGGGATGGAGTACTATTAACATCTAGTGCCCATGTCATGTCAGGCCCTGGTTATGGGATCTGCAGTAGTTGGTAGTGTATTGCAGGGCAGACATGTTTGGCTGTGGGGGGGATACCTATTTGTGCAAGACATATGTTGTTTGGGGCCTCTCAACCACATTAATGGTGCATGTAGACACATATGTGCATGTAGACACATATGTTTTTGTTCTGTTCCCTTTGTTATCTTCAGATGTATGTCCGTATATACCTATATAGATATATATATCTGCTTACATATATATAACTTGCTGTATATATATATATATATATATATATATATATATATATATATATATATATATATATATATGCATATACATATAGATGTAGACATATATATCTATAGATGTAGGCATATATATGTATATATGTTTATATACATATATATATATATATATATATATATATATATATATCTACATATATAGATATTTTATATCTATTTAGATATTAATATATATACACACACACATACATCTACATGCTGGAATACATTCCCTGTACTGTTGAATGACTGGGCTGGATATGTTTGTGAAAACATCAGGGTTATGTATATCTGACATGGCTTAGTGGTAAATCACTTTGGCTATGGTATGCAGGCCCTGGGTTTGAGCCTTGCAGAGGCTGTGTATTTTGTTGCTGGGCAGAACAAGGGCCGTTAGATACTGAGTGATTAAGGCACTTTTAAGCAGTTGTAAGCGTGTTTGCGCTGGTTTGTGCAGAGGTAAGTAGTGCTAACTTCTGGTTACAGTTTTTTATACTCAGCTTCTAAATTGCTTAACCTGTGTAGGCATTGCTTGCCCTGCACAAACAGGCATAAACCTGCTTACTAGTGCTTAAATATGCTTACTACTGCTTATTGGTGCTTACACTTGCTTACTAGTGGTTACTCTCGCTTATAATTTCACTGATTTAGACAGTAATATCTAATGGTTCTTGGGAAGGTGGGGGATTTGGAAGCTGTATGGAGTTGTCATTCATTACACATTTTACCTTCCATTTGTATCCATGATTCCTGTGTACATCTGTATGGGGCACATGTGCTTATCTGGAGACTTTGCACATTATCACATTGACACCTCACGTGCATTTAATGCAGTACTCCAGTTCACAAGTATATGTAATTTATTGGGTTATACAGCAAAATAATGTTTATAAACTGATTTCACATGGAAAAGGGAATATGCTGCTGTGGGACTCGAACCGGGAATACCTGCTCATAAGGCAAATGCTCTGTCCACTACACTGTTGCTATACTGCTTTATTTGCATATATCTTCCTTGTTATCCTCTTTAGCCATTTAAGCTGCATTAACTGTAGCTATGTGATGGGCACACATGCACACCTACGGTTAGCTTTAATCGACTTCTTAATTAAAAAAAAAAAAGGGTTTGTTCATTTTATTTGTGTTTACTATTGCTGTTGTACACATGAGGGAATGTTGCTGGGGATATGCAGACACCTATGAGCGGTCTCGCTCATTTCTTTGGCCTTTCTGCTTTTCTTCATTGCCGGGGCGTGTGTATTCTGAGAGCTCAGCTCTGAGACACACCCCCTGCACTCTTACATGCTCCGTGTAAGATTAGGAGCTCAGGCAGCATGCCTTAATATGTATGGCGTGCTGCCGTCCTACTCCTAAATGGCCGCTTCCATACAGGACTAAGCTAGTCCTGCACAGAAGAATAGTAAATACGGTGGGGGGGGGGGGGGCTGTCTGTAAAACATTTTGAAGTTTCTGTAAAAAAGTCCATTGAATTGCCAATATAGTTCCAAAACAAGCTGTTTATAGTTAAGATGTGCAGAACAGAGGATTATTTTGCATTTTAGGGAATTTTAAATTGGCCAGAGGTTATAGGAATGACCTGCATATTAACATAAAAATAACAGGTTACTTTGGACTGGCTGGTATGAATAACCACTGGAAAGTGGAGTATTAGAGGACATTAGACAGAGAAAATCTTAAGGTTCTTGACTTTGGGTGTAGAACTTCAGTTGGTAATCTGTGTTAAAAAATGTGTATGCTTCTTAACAGATATAGAAAACACTTTTTTGAATTATGCACTTGTTAGGAGAATGTTTAGTATCTCTTGGATGTATATTGCAATCTTACTTTGCTTTGGTGATAACAGCTAATAATTACTACTAATAATAGTAATAATAATAATGTTATAACCAGATACATGCTACTCATTTTTCCTTCTTTTTATTGTCCTTGATTCTACATCACTGATCACAGGTGTTTTATATGATTTTCAAATGCAAAATATGTAATATTTTAGACAAGCCTCTACAACATTCTTATTGCAGTTTAACTTTGGTAGAGAAGGAAACATCAACATTTCATATACATATAGCAGTTAAGGATAGAGCCATATTGAGTTTAGATGGTTCATATTATCTGGAATCTATCTCAGCATTGTTACCAGATGCCTTTAAAAGTAAGTGTATTCAGCATACTGGTAATAAAAATGCACACTGCTGCGAATGTTCTTATTGGTGAATACCTAATATTAGGTTGTATTTTTAGGGACTCAATGAATGGTATATTTAAGCCACATGTAGTGTTCAGTAATAAAATTGTTGATTTTTGTTTGTGAGTGTGAGTATGTGTATGTTGTGTGTGTGTGTGTGTGTGTGTGTGTGTGTGTGTGTGTGTGTGTGTGTGTGTGTGTGTGTGTGTGTGTGCGCGTGTGTATGTATGACAGAGAGTACAGAGGTCAATATAAACTCTAGTGCATTATTATTGTTATTATTAATAATTATATTATTAGTAGCAGCAGCAGGAGGAGGAACAGTAGGAGTAGGAGAATTAAATATGTTTTGATATTTTTACCACTGCAGAGTTGCTGTATAGGTAATGTTAACTAACATTTGGAGGAGCTGTGCCAAGGTAGGACAAGGGTCGTCAGTAAATAAAACCAAGCATGGACTACTTTAAAGAAAAAAGGTAAAGAAATGTCTTGATAGAAACTTTTAAGTAACTCATTATATCAGTAGAGTTGAAGTGGATGCTGAGTTTAATAAAAGAGTTGTCTGGGGAAAAATAACCACACAATCTAAATATATTAAGCGAAAAAAGGAGAAGAGAAGGGAAGATTTATTTCACAAAACAGGTGTTAGGTGATTCTGCAGAGCTCTCCTGAGGAAATAGCACAGTTGAATGTGACAAATAACTACAATTTTTACAAGGGCTGCAATAAAACCATTTTTTTTGCTTTTATTTTCTTCCACCCCAGCTGCTGACCTCAGGCTTCCCTATTGCCTGCACTCAAAGTCCTATCCTGGGCATTAACCATGCTGTTGCAGGCTCCCTAGTGTGACACACTCACTGAGATGGTTTCCCTTCTAGAAGTATTCCTGCTCATGGAGCCCCTCGGCTCCATAGACAGCTTCTTAGGGCATGGACTTGCCCTTACAGCAGAGCAGGCTAGACCTGGTGAGGAACAGTTATACTACAGCTTGGTGTGTTATTTTTTAGCCCTACTGTCCTCTTCATGCCTGTGACATACATATGTCATAATGTTCAGTGGACTGTGAGGGATAGCTAGAGGGCATGCCCACCCAAGTCGATAGAACATCGGTGCCTCTTCAGCACACCCAACATGAAACTGTCCTCTGATTTTCTTCTTCAAACCTCAGTCTTCATCTTAACTTCACAAGAACTCTTCCTAGCACTCCTCAACAAAGGATAATCTTTCCTCTCCTGACTGCATCTTCAAGCACACAAGCTGCCAAGCAAGCTCAGGTCACCTGGACCAAAGTCTGGGCTTTATTCCTCCACCCAGGAGTGGCCTTAGGTCAGCTGGTGCCCTAGGCAAAAGGGTTCCACAGTGTCTCCCACCCCACTACTCAGTGCCCCCATCCTGCTTTACTTACAGCATATAAATACTGGAAAAGCACCCCTGCTAGAGCGACACCCTAGGTGGCCGCCTAGTTGGCCTATGCCTAAGGCTGGCTATGCCTCCACCCACCAGTGCAGGCTGTTGAATACAACAATAAGCTGATGGAAAATTCAGATCATCATTTTATCCAGCAGGTAATGGTTAACCATGTGTGAAGTGATCCCTATTTATGTTTTTTCTTTGATCCTTATATATGTTGGGGTTGGGAGGGTGGCCTAATGGGTAAGGTGTTTGCCTTACAAACACAAGGTGCAGGGTTTGAGTCTCACAAGGGATAATTGGCTAGGCTTACAATGGCCCGCAAGGGCAGTTAGCTTAGTACTAATCTATGAATCTATGAATCTATGAATCTATGTTTTCAAAATGTATGTCTCTGTGCTTATTTCTCTTTTAAGTGAGACCTTTAAAACCTTACTTGCTTGACATTCTTTATTAAGAAACCCTACAATTTTAGGAATCAGTTTTGAGAACAGACACTGTGATGTATTTGGAATGGACTTCTGATGACAGTAAGCTAGTAGATGCCTTCAGATCACCAGAAAAAATATGGAATTTCATTGCTAAATGTACTTTTGTCTGTATCTGCATACATCATTTTACACCGTCAGCAGATTTGTCTTATTACTGCTGACTCTTGTGTTTCACAAATTGAAGGATTGTTAGTATACAGCCCTTTAGATCAGTATGCATATATATATATATATATATATATATATATATATATATATATGTATATGTATATATATATATATATATATATATATATATATATATATATATATATATATATATATATATATATATATATATATATATATATATATATATATATATATATATATATATATATATATATATGTGTATATATATATATATATATATATATATATATATATATATATATATATATATATATATATATATATATATATATATATGTGTATATATATATATATATATGTATATATATATATATATATATATATATATATATATATATATATATATATATATATATATATATATATATATATATATATATATATGTATGTATATATATATATATATATATATATGTGTATATATATTTATATATATATATATATTTATATATATATATATATATATATATATATATATATATATATATATATATATATATATATATATATATATATATATATATATATATATATATATATATATATATATATATATATATATATATATATATATATATATATATATATATGTATATATATATATATATATATATATATATATATATATATATATATATATATATATATATATATATATATATATATATATATATATACACATATATATATATATGTGTGTATATATATATATATATATATATATATATATATGTATATATATATATATATATATATATATATATATATATATATATATATATGTATATATATATATATATATATATATGTATATATATGTATACGTATATATATATATATATATATAATGTTACAGCATTGCTGATCATGTACCACACAGATGTTAGAGATATTTTTCAAAGTATGTTTTTCAAGTAAACTATACTACATTGTCTAGCATTGTTTCACTATGATCAAGTAATTGATTTTATTTGTTATATGTGATCGGAGACTTTCAAGCTATCATGATTTTTCAGGAGAATTCTGCAATCTTTATACCTTGTTGATAGAAGTATGAAGAATCAGAACATAAGCTTGACAATGGGTTAAAATAAATTACTTTTATGCAAACCCTAAAAAAATAAAGGGATTATCTGAACAGCATAAGAAACAGAAGAAATAACTGTGATTTTACAGCACAGAGAAGCATTGATAATCAGATAAAAATAAATATTTTGTATTTAATGAGGATATGGACTGTCGTGTGAAATCCATTGGCCAGTAAGAAATATCTCCCTCAAGGTATCTGAAAAAGTAATAGCCTTGGTTATTAAAGTGAACAAGGGAAGGTCATTTGAAAGGTACCAGCTGCAAAAGGGTGCAAGACTTGAAGTATGTTGTCTTTTCTAATGAGATGGACATTAATATTATCTTATGTTATGTAATGATACACTATGTTGTATTGTGTTACAAAACATTGTATTATGATCTCTGAGAATGATTCTTGCTTCCTGGATTGGTGCCTGCAGTTTTACATTGATTTTTCTTATGCTCACGCAGATGTCTGTCCAGTACTGCTCTGTAGTCTTTTCAGATTACATTTAAAAATCAGCATATTTAGTATACATTACAAAAACAGAGGTAATATCGTGGTACAAGTCCCTTGTTTGACAATAATTATTATTTTTTTTTTGAGGAAGGAATATTCTGGCACTTGGTAACTTTCATAATGCAGGTATTGCAGGCATGTTGTTGTTAAGATGACCTGACTAATTTTAACAGTCTTCCAGAGACATTGCCGTTTAAGTCTCAGCAGGTCTTTACAGGGTTTGCATTCACTAGATTGATCTCCGTGACAGCACACTGCTTAGAAAATAGAGACAGCAGTGGCAACTGAGGCTGAGAATGGGTGGGATTACGTGTCTCATGCTGGGGCTTACCATGGCGATGTGAAAAGAGAATGAAAAGACACAGCAAACAAGACAAATGTGAATAGGTAGGAGAAAATCCATCAGCAATGAAATTTAACGAGAACAAGAGCCATCAGGATTGGCAGAGCGGTGTGTCCAGTTGCTCCAGTGCTTCACGAAGGCCTGCTTGCAATGTGCTGCAGCTGTAAATGTAGTGCAACGGAATATGTTGAGCAGTACCATATTTGGTACAGAAAATGAAATTCATGAAAAATATGCAACACATATCTCAATATAGAGTTTATTAGTGCTCCAAAATAAGAAAAATGTGATGTATAAAAAAGTATTTTTCGTTAAAATGCCTGTGCTTTTAGTTGTACTAATTCAAACAGCAATAACATTTCTCTCAAGAAAATCTGCTGGTGTATGAACATCACTTTGAACAGCTTATTTGAGACGGAAAGAAACTAATCGGTATAAACAGAAATTAGGGTTGTGGACAGGATGCAGTGGCATATAGTTCTGGATAATTTACTGATTTTCATGAACGTAGATCTCTCCCCTTAAAGTGACTAGATTTTACCTTTGCTGCAGAAAGGTGTTTATCACAGGTGTAGCATATGCTAAAGCAGACTAATGTGGGGTTTTCGTAATGAGTTAATGGGGCAATCACATGATCAGTGAGTGACTACCTGTATATCAATCTTTTTATGTGTTTACCTCTTCATTCGATCATTCTGATAATGTAGATTCTGAAAGCCAGTATGCTTATATAGGTTCATAGGTTGGTACTAGGCTTATCAACCCTAGGGCCTATACAAGCCTAGCCATAACAATTCCCTGGCTATTTCTTCCCAGAATATTTACTTCCCTGGTCCCCTGTCTAGCAGAGTGACTGATATGATCCCCGGGGGGGAAATTTCCTCTCTCCCATCCAATCGTCAAGGTTCCTAAAGCAAAGTGAATAGTGTTTGTGCACTCACAGAGGGTGAAAATGATTTAACATGAAATCCAGGCTTCTGTAGAAACAGCAGCTGTTGCAAAAGCAATGCTTTCGTGCTGTGTATCAGAGATTTCTTTCCATATGCAACCTTGATGAGTTGATGTGCCATTCTGAGTTGGAGGAGAGCTGCCAGAATGAACATACTTAGCAGAACGCTTATCCTCAAACAACATGTGCCAGCCATGTTAATTCTTCACTAGCTAAAATATAACAGCTTTCACAGATATTTAAACATGTTTTAGTATGCCATCTTATGAAAAACAGTCCAGCTGTGCATATTCTTAAGTGAATGTACTTGTGTTATGCAAAAGGAAGATGTAGAATATGTGTTATTGTGCTTATTTCGTTAGCATACATAACAATCATTTTATGAAGGGAAAAATGAAAGACTGTGGAGAAATGCCAGACAGGAGTGGTGTAACATACCAGAAATAGGAATAAATAGAAAACATAAAAAGAGAAGATGGGACTTAGAATAGGTAAACAAAAATGTCAAATAGCATTTGAAATCATGATGATCTGGAGGATGACTGGGCTAAATAAACATCCCTGCATCTCTGGGTGATCGTGAAACTCCAAAAGTAATGGAAAAGGCAAAAGGATGCTTATTTGGAAATAAACAGTAGGAATTGATTCTCCTTTTGAAACATAAATGCATCAGTCAGACAAATGGAAGTGGCACGTCAACAAAATGTGCGTTTTCTCAAAATAATTTAAGGTAGAAACAAAGGCAAGTATGTAATATTTTTTATAAGAAAAAGGTTTTTGCCTTTTTATCTGAATAATACCAAACTTAGGGCTGGTTGTAGTAAGGAGAAAGAGGTAGGGGCATTTAAAGTACCCTCCCAAAAGTAATGCAGGGGTTTTGGTCAAATGACTATTCTCAATGACCTGATTCAGTTGTATGTTGGGTGTAATATTTACTATTTTAGAGAAATTGTGAAACAGAGCAGCCTAAGCAACAATTCTGAGAGTTAGTGCTGTATTTAAAAAGGTGACATTAGTTGAAAGAGTATAAGAGATGTAAGCTTATTGCAAGTTGTACAATCTGCTGAAGATGAAAATCCATCAGCAAATAATCTATGTTCACTCATAAGGTACTACAACTCTGCAGTTTCCTAGCTGTGAAAATTAATATATATATATATATATATATATATATAATGGCAGTACAGTGGCATACCAGATAGTGTTGTCATCTCCCAAGAATAGCTTCTCTGCTGAGGTGCCTTTTGTGTGGAGTCTACATATCCTCTCTGTATTTTTATGGGTTTACTCTAGGAGCTCCAGTTTCCTTCCACATCTCAAAGACATGCAGTAAGTGGATTGGACACTCTTAACTTGACCACTAGCATGACTGTGAGTGTGTGGTATGGAAGAACAGTAGTGGCAGGGCTTGCCACCCAGTGGTGCGAACCTTGGCTCTAGATGATTGTCACTGTTGAAGTGATAACCTGAACCCATGAATAAAATGGAAAAAGGGGCTGTGGCTGTATATATACCTTGACAGTACCGAGCAATGGTACGCTAAGGACAGTTGTTGCACTGGCTTTCTTGAGAAAGTGAATCTACAAAGTCTGAAGTGTTTGCACTGGAAAATGCTGAGTTTACTATGTATTATAAACCAAAGTAAAAACAATATGTAAAGTGTTAATAGTTTGTGGTTCAATGGTATGGTATTTTTGAAACCGTTCAAAACCCCTGATGCACAGATAT
The DNA here is from genome assembly GCF_019279795.1 of Protopterus annectens. NCBI lineage: Eukaryota > Metazoa > Chordata > Ceratodontiformes > Protopteridae > Protopterus > Protopterus annectens. The sequence continues at coordinate 580,075,088 of NC_056737.1, forward strand.
AAGTCCTATAACATTTCAATATTGTGCTCTTTGCCCTGTAACACATAATGAAAATTTATTGGGGAAGTTATGTGTGCTGAGAATAGTTAGCCCAAATAAAAAGGAGCTTTTTGCCATGAGAGGAAAACAAATTGTTGAGTGTAAAATGCTGATGGCTTTTTGCTGTGCAAAGTGGAATGTTAACAACTTGATAAAGCAGTTCACAAAATTATGTGGTAACAATGAATCAAAATAATATACTGCTTACATAAATCAAACATATTTTTGAATTGCCCTGTGTTTAAAGTAATTTAAAAGTGTTGCAGTTTCTTTTTGAAAAGAAATCTGGGAAGTACGTCCGAAAGAAAAGAGGTGTACGATATGGAAGGCATTGCCAAATGGTGGAATGTTGTACAGCACTGAGTCCTGCTGGTTGCAAAAGTGTAGACCTTTATACAGCATTGAATCTTAATGAGTGCTGCTTGTGTTACATGTACAAGACATTTAATTAAAAAAGACTTGTTGGGTACTGACTTGTTAACACTGAGGAACTTGAGTACATAACCTATGCCCATGTAGAGAGTTGCTTTGGCAATAAAACTGAGTCTTTTTGGCAGCTAAAGACTTGCTTGCAATGGTGTTTTACTAGAGACTTATAATAAAAAGTGTAATTGACAAATTGCATTACCAAAGCTCAGGTGTCATTTTGTGAAACTAAATATTGTATAAGGTGTATTCTTTTTCTAAAAAAGTTAAATCCACCAATAGAGAAAAGTGGACATTTATGTATAATGCAAGGAAAAACAATTTTAAGTTCACTGAAATTGATAGTAAATAGTATAAACCTGAGAAGAGAAAAGGTAATAAGCTAATCAGTGTAAGGCACACTTGAACCTATTTGGGAAAGCAATTTAAGTATCTAAGCTGTTCTAAAAGGCAATTAAAGATACTTTAGATTTTGATAATTGCAGAAAATGGCCATATAATGGCAACACTATATACTAAAGTCTTAAAGGAATTTAAAGCCCAAATCAGTACTCCAGTAATCCCAGAATGTCCACACAGGCAAGCATTATAACATCAAAAGAGAGTAATGTTGATCATACCATAGTTAATTTCAGGGGACCCATGTGTGGGATATAGTATTTAGGGGCTGCCTCTGTCCATTAGTAGTACAGGGGGCAGTTTCTGTTTCCTATCCATAGATCTGTTTTGAGCTTGAAAATGAGCAGTGATGTTTTATGTGAATGGGGGTCTGTTCCACAGCAGTTGTATCCTCTGCGAAATATACCCGTCTCTCCAAACCATTCTGTTGATATTGCAGAAGAGGTTTAGATCCCTAGATTTGAGTATTTCTGATGCCACTTGTCCTGCTGATGTGCAGTCAATCCATCAGAAATGGGCTGGAGGATGCATTGTATGCCAGGCACAGGTCACCTCTTAGCAGTCTGTAGGATGCCACATATAGCAACAGGGTTTTGAGCACATCTTTGTAGGACATGTTTAGCCTTGTATCTCTGGGGGAATTCCAGTTGATGAATGTGTCTGGACGGGTATATGCCAAAGGGGCACTATATTAAGTGACTGGCCATAATGAGGGCTGAATAGAGGGAGCCAATGACATCCCTGTATCTAGACGCAATCATTTATAAGCTGTGCAAAATATGTAGAAATGTAGCTTTTCATTTTTTAATGTATGTTTATTTTTTAAATATAAATTTTCTTTACTTTCCTAAAATGCCAGCTGAAATGCTATCCAACCCCCTTGGATATATAACTAATCTCTAACCTCTGATATAGTGCCTTTGCTATTTAAGCACTCCATCATCCTCAGTGCCCCCCAAAAATACTTGTAAGTTTACATTGCTATATGCATATTTTGCTCTGTCACAAAAATATTTGAAAAACAAAATTATAAGCAAATTCTAGAATATTTTAATAAACATGGATTACTCTCGGACTCTCAGCATGGCTTCTATAATGGCCTCAACACCGTTTATACTGTTTGTTCAGTTGTAGATAGTATTTCTGCTGCAGTGGGAGAAGGAATCTTACTGTGACATTTGAGTGCATAAATCATCAAGTATCACTCAATAAACAGTTGAGCACTGGCTTTAAACACAGCCCTGCTCACTGGTTTAGCAATGATCTCTTTTCAAACATTTAGTATCTGTGGAGTGAGCAACATGATGTGAGAAAATGGCTGCTTTTTTGTAGGTGTCAAGCAGGGGTCATTTCTTTGACCCATACTACTCTCATTATTCGTTAATTACATTAATTTAGCAGTACCGTGCACCAACTTTACCGTCTTCCCTTATGACATTATACTATATAGGGAAGACCCCTCTAGCAACATATTACAGCACCTACTTCAAGGTGAATTCAACAACCTTTACCTCTTGCTGTATGAAAAGCAGCTCACAGTAAATGAAAACAAAACCATAACACTGCTTTTTGGTACCTTAGAAAATTAGCTAATCAGAGCCCCTTATACCTACTGTCTACCAACATCAATGAATATTATTTGTAGATGACTAAAAATACCTAACTCTACTACTAGTCTCCACTGTTTCTTTCAAAAAACATACTGAAACAATTACAGCTAAAGTCAATACCATGCAGTCCAGGTCCTAGCTAAAGGCTTTCTGATGAATATCATGCCACCTTACCACAGAAGGAGGAAGTGCCATACCAAAAATTGTCGTTATACCAAAAATAGAAGAAACATTCTATATTTATTATCTTTTTCTTCTCTTCAGCTAACATACACAGATTTCAAACCATCGAAAAAAAAAATTTGGGAGAGTGCATTTACGACAAAGAATCAATTCAGAAAGATAAACACAAAGGTCATTATCCACACAATCCACCAACGATCTGTAAGAACGGTCTACAGACAACAAAACTGTAGATAAACCACTCAGTTTATTAAAATCAATTTATAACTAAAATACTAGTTTTATAATGATCAGTTAATGTGACTAATTTAGAGCATATAAATTGGTGAATGTATTGTTAAATCATGCCTGATGAAGTTCAGGGTTTTATTGCGTGTATCTTTTTGGATAGATTTCAGACCATACTTAATGGCATTTGTAGATCCCTCTATCTTGAAAAGTAATTGTCTTATTTTTTATTTTTGCAGTCTACCAGTATGTTCAGGATACTGTAGTAACAGTATTATCTCCACACTAGGAAGTAAGTTAAGACCTAACCATAAGCTGTTCGCTCTCAAAAAGAAAATCTTAATGTTACAAAGACTCAGATTTATATTAAAGACGTCTGAAAGAAAGCTTCTATAGTATTTTGCAGGCTGGCTTGAATCATCTGCCAGATACAAGTGAAGTCACTGAACAGAAGCAATTTTAAAACAGGTGCTTACCAAATCAACAAGAGCACTACAGATGTGCCTGCTTCCTAGATAATAGCTACATGTAGGTAAACAAACTCATATCCATTAATAAGGTGTAATAGAAGCATATTGTTTGTTTAAGTATGGTCAAATAAGAAACATTGCATGCATCATGTACATATGCGTATATGTTTTTTTGTTAGTTTAATAAAAAGTGCCACTCTATGTTTATAATTGTCTAAGAATTCTGTCATGTACAAATTACTTTCATGTGAATCCACACATCACTAATACAGCAAAACAACCTTTGATATGTGAACCATGCACTCTGTAAAAAATGAATTAAGTTATATAAAAGAAAATGCTGGGTTCTGCTGTTCAGTCTACTGATTTCTAAATATACAAGCTCCAAGGTCACAAAATCTGGAGGTAAATAGAAAAGACGTTTTACCTTCAGAACTCACTTTTCACTTTACTGCATTTCACCCAGCCTTTATAGATGGCTTTACCACCATAAACCATTCCCGGTGACAAAATACAATGTAGCCAAAGAGATATAACACAGTTTAAACACCTGGCAGTACTTACACAGCATTTCAGGTCTTAAAATGAAAGATGACATTATATCTTGGCGAATGCATTTGTTATAAGTATTTTGAGGTTCACGCTTTTTTGTTAGTGTTTTTTGAGTTAATGCAGTGTGACTTAGATCAGCTTATGTAATTATATGGCTCTACTTCTAAAGCCTGAAGTTTCAAAACTTCAAACTTCAAATGGCTGAGACCAGAAGATCAAAGCTTTGAAACTTTGAAAAATAAATAAAAGAAAAAATAAAATATTTTTTTTTCTGTTTTTGCAGGGGGGCAAGCCCCCTTGTACCTCCCACACCTCCTGTTAAATAAATATACCAACTCCGAGATCTCACTACAGTGAGAAAAAAGGTAAATATCCTATTCCACACTGTACTGCAACCTGCATTCAAAATGTTCAGAGTTTAAAAACTTCAGTCTTATGGTTTCATCCATTTGAAGTTCGAAGGTTATAAACTCAGAGATTCTGAAGGGGATCCATATATACATATATATGTATTTGGGTATGTGTATATGCATATATTCATATGTATACACATATGTAAATAAATATAGGTTAGAGTCAAGTTCAGTGGTAAAGCACTATGCTGTTGAAATTGGTATAGATGTTCATAAGTGCAAGCAGTTGTGTGCTGCATTTGACAAGTGCAGCTGGTCACGTGTGGATTCCTTCCAGTGTGGTACCCCTGATTTCTGATATTCAAGGTATGTGTCTAGGAGTGTAGAGTTAATATATGTAAGGGCCTTGTGAAAAATTATGTGCCGGACAGAGCGTATTGCTGCATCTCTGCATGCCTCTGTGCTTGCATTCAATCTACAGGGTATGATTAAGTGTGGTTCTGTCAGTGTTTGCGAAAATCTGTAATCATCTGTTATATACTTATGTTTGGATATATGTATATATATATATATATATATATATATGTGTGTGTGTGTGTGTGTATATGTATGCATATATATATATATATATATATATATATATATAGAGAGAGAGAGAGAGAGACGTGTATATATATATATATATATATATATATATATATATATATATATATATATATATATATATATATATATATATATATGCAGATAGATAGAGAGCATGCATACTATATATAGTTATAGATATATGTGTCTGTGGGTATGTGCATGGAATCATGCAAAAACAGTGTTCTATTAATATGTATCTATGTGTATGGAAACAAACACATGCATATGTATATATGTATAAAGTTCACCATTCAAACAGACATACACACACACACATATATATATAGTGATCACCATATACACATATATGTGTGTGTGTGTGTGTGTGTGTGTGTGTGTGTGTGTGTGTGTGTGTGTGTGACACACATATTTATGTGTATGTATTCACACACAAAGAATGCAGATTCAAGGAGTGTGATCTTCATGCTGATTCAGTTCTTATGCAGCCCTGGGAATAAAATCAATTACTGGAAAACAAGGTGTCTTTGAAAGAAATGCATTTAAAATATTTGCTTATGTGTGACTGGAGTTTCCACCTTGTGAAGTTCATTTTGAGACTAATTTAGACTTGGTGAAATGAGATTTAGTGAGCATAATATCCTTCAAGCATGAATGAATCAAACTTGTAAGGTGTACTTGTGCAATGCATTTTATACATGATTGTTCTATAAAATCTGGAAAATGGAGACGCTTGTACATTTGAACTATTTTTATATAATAGATTAAAGTAATTTCCAATGTAGCTGATGATGTAC
>NC_056737.1:580085750-580118250 GCF_019279795.1 Protopterus annectens
GTGTGTGTATGGATCCCTATCAAATTATCAATGTTTTCAAAACTTCAAAAGTAATATGGTGGGGGCAATATGATCGTAGTTTTAAAACTTCGAATGTTGTGAATAGAGATGGCGGTACAGTGTGGAAAGGGAAATTTACTCTTTTCCGCAATGTATTGTGATCTTGGAATTGATATATTTAATTAGCAATGGGTGTGGGGATGCAGGGGAGCAAAAATGTTACAAATAGCATTTTTTTGTTTTTTTACTTTTTTTAAAATTTTCTAAGTTTTGAAACTTCAATCATATGGTGTCAGCTATATGAATTTCGAAGTTTTAGAACTTCAGTAATGTGACATAGATCCATAGATACATATATATGTACATATCATGGGCTGGATTTACGAAAGCTTGCACAGAGTTGTAGAGTAGATTAAGATGTCAGACAGCCAATATGTCTACCGAGCGATCCAGCAACAGCCGGCAGGGGCGTGCATGAGAGCTTCTAAAGCTACTCTTGCACGGACAGCATCATGGTATGCAAATTACCTCATTTGCTGCTGAAAGCTATGCAAATGAGGTAAATTTGCAATCCAGGAAACACTAGAGTAGTGTTATTTGCAGAAATGTACTCCGTTGGTAACGGAGTACCGTTCTGCAAATTGCTAAACGGAGGTATGACGGCACCTAATAAAGGATGCATCCAGTTGAGGAAGCATGCCAATGGCCAAATATAAGGCCATTGGCATTTTTAAATGTTTGAAATTATTAAAATCAAATTTTTTTCCCAGATCTCCGATGTTTAAGCATAGCGCAGCGCCGCACAAACGTGCAGCGCTTAAAAAAACAATAAAATTATTTCAAAATAGCCAAAAATAGGCATTTTCACTAAAAAGCTTATCCTGCCATGCAGGTGAATGGCAGGCTGAAGACAACATGGCCACTGAGTACTGGTTGCCAAGGGGGGGGGGGGAAGCTCAGTGTGAAAGATGTAACCAAGCATTAGTAAGCAATCCTATGCAAATGAGGATAAGGATAGTGAATCCCAATTTTCCCCAGCATGTGAGCCATGTCCCAAGATTGTAAGTGTGGGAGTAGGTGAGTAGTTGAGTAGAAGATAGGTGACAGCATGAGGGGGTATGTCAGAAAGGCTGTATGCTTATTGGAGCACAGTGTCCTGTGTTTGCCCTGAGTTGTTCAGGATTGCAAGAGGCATGTCTACAGTTGTCCTTTTTGAAAATCAGAAACCAAAGGTGTATGCCGTGAAAATATCTGAAATTTCTTGCAAACAGGCACACAGCGTGTGCGAGCATGTGCATGTTTGCTCTTATTTGCGCGGCGCTGCTCCGGGCGGACAAAGAAAGGGAAAAGGAAGGAAAAGTAGTAGTAGGAAGTTAACCAAGGAGAACTAGCATAGCTGCCAGGTGAAATATATCAGAATCAGGCAATTACACATACAGCAGACTAGCCCAGCACTTTAAACTCTGTAAACAGCATTCTTCCTTGTTTTTCCCAAAACTCTGCAACACTGCAGTATACAATGAGGTAAAGCTTAAAAACTTTAAAGTCAAACAAAATGTTAGGGGCTGCTCTTACTATCATAAACCAGCATGTGCAAGGTGCTGAGGGTGGTGATGTTGTGAATGCTGCTGTGCAACCCACAGTGAGGAGACGGAGAAGCGTGTACAGACCCAGGGTAACCTACCAGGGGTTACATGAGCTGGAGATAGTGGAGCACTATAGGGTGGACAGAGACCTCCTGCAGCAAATTGTTGAGCTGTGCCGGCCACGTCTCACACAGAACCATCAGTGGGGAACCTATCCCAGTGGATACCAAGGTATGTGTTGGCCTAAGAATACTAGATAAAGGTACCTTCCAGAGACCAACTGGTGATATGATGGGGATATCCCAGGCATCAGCATCCAGGGTACTGCACCAGTTCCTGGATGCCATGTCAGCACATGTCGGTGAGCACGTATATTTCCCCTATTCCCATGAGGCATTGGCCAGCAATATGCGTCTTTTCCACCAAATAGCAGAATACCCTGAGGTAGTGGGTGCAATAGACTGCACGCACATACACATCAAAGCACCACCTGGAGAGTGGGGTAGGGTCTACATCAACCGCAAGGGCTTCCCCTCCATCAACTGACAGGTCATGTGCGATGCCCAGGGCATAATAATGAATGTGTGTGCTGGCTGCCCTGGAAGCTATCACAGTTCCCACATCTGGCATCTGACGCAACTTTACCAGAGATTTGCCATTGGCGACATCCCTGACGGTCACCTAGTGGAGGATGCTGGATACGCACTGGAGCCATGGCTGATGGCACCCATCAGAAATGCACACACACCCGAACAAGAACTCCATAATGAGGCACACGCACAAACAAGAAACATTATTGAGCATGTGTTTGGTATGCACAAGTCACGATTCCAGTGCCCGGACACATGTGGTGAAGCCTTGCAGTGCTCACCAACTACATGTACCCAAATTGTCATGGTATGTGCCATGCTACACAATATGATCCTGTGAAAACAGCTGCAGCAGGAACAGCATGGGGCAGGGCCAAACAGCCCCCCACCATTGCCAAGGCCTGCACAGGCACAGCGTGACTCAGAGGAGGAACAACCTGAGCCTGCCCCAGTAGGCAGAAGGAGGCGTGCCCAGTATGCCCTGGCCTTGGCAAAGAGGCAACGCATAGCACATACACTGACTCAGTAGGAACCCTGGAAATGACACCTCTCTCTGACTCGCACATACAGTAAAAGGGATGCCTAACTTGACACTACCTGTTTTCAAACATGTACAGGGAGTGTACTGTGTGCATCCAACATAGGAAGCCCTGCAGCACCACCTGAGGCATGAGTGCCCTATTTTAAGCAATATAAAGCACTGCTAAGCACATTTTACCAGTATTGAGCATATTTAAATAAAATTGTGTGTAGCTGCGCACCGCACTAACCAGCGCAACATCGGGTAACGTTGAGCAATGTTTGGCAACGTTGGGCAAAGTCAGGCAAAGTCGAGTAAACACACTCACACCTGCTTTACTGTTCCTTAAGCAGTCTGGTCTGCCCAGCAGGAAAATAAAAAGCAGTGACAGGTCTTGAACTCAGGATACTGTGCACTATAGTCGCAGTACTGAACCACTAAGCCATGACAGCATTTCACTGGCACAGACACAACTTAACTCATTCACACATACAAGTTGGGGGGGGGGGGTTACATACCTAACAGCCACAGCCAGCAGGACAAATGTAGACAAACACAAACAAATGCTGTATCATGCCCTCTGAAGAGGCATATGAGTAACTTCCCCCCAGGCCTATGCAGACAGAGAACAGCAGGCCAGGCAGTGTGATGTGGGTTGGGTAGGCTATGAAGTCACAAACTAATATGCATCTAATTGGAAGCTAAGGTCTGTAGTGCAGTGGTATGCCTAAAGCCAGTACGATAGGCAACAGTGCAGACTGAAATGGAGTACCTGACATAGCAGTGCAGGCCTAGCAAATGTGTATAAGTGTCAGGTGAACCCTTCATCCTATGTACACCCACAGTAACATTCAGGTGTGCCCCCCCCCCCGAGTAGAAATGTATAAATAATAGCTGTCCCCACTGTATGTAGAATGACTCATGGAAGCCCTGCAGGCACACTGTGCTTCCTGTTGATGTACAACACAGAGGTGAGCCCTGAAGTAAAAAACAACTTGATTTTCACACAAATATAGTATATATGCTCATACTGGGCATGCTGACACACTTAGGCCATGTCTGAGTACATCAGTGGGCCACGCATATCTGGCAGTTGCAGTTCTTAATCCAGACACTTGTCACTATTCACCAATCCTGCCTTGTGCACACACTGATATGAAAACAGACCCATATAATATATTGGACACCTGTCATAATCAAACTATGTACTCCAAGTACTTAAGTTGTTCAAAGAAAGTGAAAAACCTAAGAAGATCAATAATTCTCCGATCATTATCATCAAGAAACAATGAGCACTCCTGACATTATCCAAGCCATGGTCAAAGAGTCCATAGAGAATCATGAAGCTTTCTTTCGCTATGTCATAAATATCAATGTTAACTCATATATGTTCTGAGTCAATGCAAACTGTAAATTAATACATGTACATGACTGACATTGCCAACATCTTGTCAGACAGGTTCATACATATTTACTCCCTTCTCACTGACAAAAGAGCCCATTATCATACCTGGAGATTGTGAAAACCCAGAAATCACACATACAATGGTTAAACAGCTCTTTCCAAACCTAAAAACATGGCGTGTATGGGATAACATGGTTTCCCTGGCTGTGTCATATGTGAACACCAAAACAAACGGACCCTGCACCTGAACAGTCTATTGAAACTCACCGTCTGTATAGGATATGAAACTGTTGAATCGGTTACAGCAACATTTGGCACACTCCACGAGTGTTGGTGCACAACAGACCATGGGTACTATTGTCTTATAAGCCTAATAAGCCTGATGTGCAAGGCCATGGAGTCCATCATTATGGAACTCATAAACAGAGCTATTGAGAGCCTACAAACACCCAACCCTACCCATTTTGGTTTGGTCAGGGGCAGATCATGGTTCCTAAACCTGCTAGACAGTTTTCAAGGCAGTCACCCAGGGCATGCATCAATGAAATGAGCTACACACGGCCTACATAGACCTTGAATAGCCCTTTTCCAACATCCCACACACATGTATCCACAAAATCAACAACCTGTGCATAAACACGTATGTCATCTGATGGATTGTCAACTGGGGCACAGATAGATCCCACAAGGTAAGAATCGTGGTCTCCTGTTCAAGCTGGTAACAACTGCTGTCCCCCATGGCTCAGTCCTGGACCCCTCCTGTCTGGTGTATACTTTTCAGAAATACAGTCAAACATGAGGGCTATGTTTAGCAAGGTTTGTGGAGGACTGCAAAAAGGTTGTCATAATCAGTGTTTGGGACAACAGAGACATCCTTAAAAAGGGTCTCAGTCAGACAGATGTCGTGTCAGACTTATGGGCTCGAGCTACAGTCATACAAATACCACATAGGTGCCAACACCCTAAATATGGAGGTAATAATAAGGGATCTATGGACACATGCGGATAGTCATCACTACTTCCAGAAACACATTCACAGAGTGGTTAGAAAATTTTGCTATATGTTCCCACAAACTGCCAAGGTCTTTGCATGTACGTCAAAGGAGGTTCCCTATACTCATCAGTCATCAGACCCATCATAGATACCACAACACACTTGCAATGAGTCTGACTAGGCACCTTCAGCAGTTGGAAAGACCACTGATGTACCTCAACAAGAGCATTACTGGCCTCAAACAGTTGCCCCATGCAACAAGACTGAATTTAACTCAATCTGTACTCTGTTGCATACTGTCTACCCATGTGATCTCTGCCAATAGACAAGTCCATGTCCAATGCAGAACGGATGTACATGTGCTATCTGAAGTAACCCAAGCTCACTGTGCTACATGCTCTAGGGATATCATCATCACAACAATAAATAGAACACGTTGAAGGGATACATTAATAACTGACAGACTTCTCTTTCTTTGGAACAAGCTCCCTCCCAACCTACATTAAGCTGAGTCCCTCACTGACACTCTTCCAGAGGAGCCTTGATGAGTGTATGTGAATCCGAACTGTCACACCATGGATCACTTCATCAGCTGTACTACACAGAGGCCTAGGGAACTAACTCCATGGGTGGTGATAGCTGCACACTCTGGCCATACTAATATATGCCTTCAGGCAGATAGCCTATTACCTACCTATATATATATATGTATATATATATATATATTTATATATATATATATATATATATATATATATATATATAGGGGAACACAGTATAATAAGCCAAAGATGGATGGGCAGAGATGTGTGTAAAGAGGGTGACCATGACAGGGAGCCATCCAGGACTGTCCCACCCAACACACATCCCAATGGCACAAAAGACATGAGGTGCACATCTCACCCAGTGTACATAACAACCACCAGTATCTGTAAGCATTAGAGTATATGTGGTCCATGTGTCTGCTGTACAACATGACGGTACAATGAAGTACACATCTACTATCTGTAGACATGTACCTGTCACATAGGTTCATAGGTATGTAGTAAACTATCTTCAGTAAGGCATATGTTAGCTTAGGCAAGTTGTGTAGCTTTCACCACCCCCATTGGGTTGTCTCCCAAGCCCTCGTTCTAATAGTTAGTACTCTGAGCCCCTTTCTCGTGGGGCTGCTGATGTGATGCCTGGTGTGAATTGTCTGTTTCCCATCCACTCATCAAGGTTCCTATTGAAGAGTGTCAGCGAGGGGCTCTGTCTGATGTACATTGGGACTCTGTTCCACAGTAAGGCAAGTGTCTGGGATGGTACTCTATCTCAACAGCATGTTGTATTCATTGTTGTGATGAGGTTCATATCCCTGGAGTGTGTAGGGCAACTCAATTTTGTTATCTGTAGATGGAGCATGCTCAGCAGTTGTGTTGGACATGGCTCTGTATGTTTGGCAGAGTGTGCTTCTGAGTAGGCAGTACACAACGAAGAACAGATTTAGTTTTACCTGTTGTGTTGCCTAACACAACTGTTTGAGGCCAGTAATCCTCTTGGTGAGGTACCTATGTGGTCTCCTAGCTGCTGGATATGCGTAGTCGAGTACATCCAAAATGGTGCATTGTACTCAATGATAGGTCTGATGACTTAAGAGTAGAGGGCCATCACTACCTCTTCGGATCCTGATGCAAACCCTTTGTTGATTAGTTGGGCCACATATAATTTCTCAGTCACTTTGGCAACATGGTTGTCAAAGGAAAGATGACTATCTACTTGTGTCCCCAGATCCCTTATTACCTTGTCAGTTATAATGGGGTAACACCTATGTGGTAGTTTGTGTGTACTTTGTTTCCATCAAAGGGGAGCAGTATGCATTCCTCCATATTGAGCTTGAGGCCATGATTCTGACACCACACATCTGTCTCAGAGTCCTTTCTGGAGAATATTTGTGTCATCCGGGGAATCTATTATGGCAAACACTACAGTTCCCAGCAAACTTAGTCAACCACAACCCTCCCCTGTTGGCATGTACATTTGAGAAGTCTATACCAAACAGAAGAGACCCCAGGACTGAACCCTGGGGGCCACCAGTTGTTACTGGTGTAGAGTCTGACATGTAGCCAGCAACTCTTAGTTTGGGGAATCTATCTGTGAGCCAGTTTGCAATTCATCTTGTGAAGTATGGATTCATGCCCAGGTTGGTGAGTTCAATCTATGATGCCTGACTGGGGAATGGTGTCAAAGGCTGTAATGAGGTATAGGTAGGCTGTGTTGAGCTCTTTTCAATCATCTGTAACCTGGGTAACGGTCTCAAAGAAATCCACCCAGTTCAGGAGGTGTGATCTGCATATGATGAAGCCAAACCGGGTGTGCTCAACTGTGTGAAGGTTCACAATCTCTTTATTGTTGACTTCCATTATGATTGGCTCCATTGCCTTAAAGAGCAGACTCGTCAGGCTCATAGAGCATGAATGCCAAGGGATTTTTGTGGCTCCACCCCTGTGGAGTGTGAAGAATGTTGCTGTGCAACATTCTATGGGTACATATCCTGTACCGGGCATGTAGAGAGAGGTGTAGGTATCCTTGATGAATATGGATACATCCCCACCCTATGTGCTATGATCCAGGTCATGATTCTGGAAGGTATGGAATGAGTAGTATCCTGGTAGTGCTGGTGTGCTCTCTGGAGCCTTGAACTAGGTTTATGTTACTGCATAGATATCAATATTCTTCATACTGAGATGTTCCTCGAGTGTGTGCATCTGGAGGCTGAGACTTCTGGCAATGGGTAGCATTTAGCTAACTTTGTGGTTATTTGTGTTGGTTATAGGGTTTGGTTTGTCCTGAGTGACCGGTGTTCCACACCTGAAGTCAATGGCTCATTGGTCCCATCTGACCCTAAGCTAACTACCCTACATATCCACATTCTAGATCCTCACCCCATTAAGGAAACCATGTTAAAAAATGTCTCCCAAGCCAACTTCATTCTTCTTAAGACAGAAGTGCTGAACTTTAGGACACACATGCAGATGGACAATACTGTTAAGACTACTGTATCCTTCACAATTGCACTTTATAAGCACTTACATGAGTGTATGCATTGTGCTATCCCAAACAGAACCAAGACGCTATCCTCCAAGAAAAGGAAGCCCATCTGGTGGTCCCCTGCCATAAACAAACTGCACAACAGAAGGAAGAAACTGTTGCAAAAGAGGGTAAAATCCCATTAGTGGAGGAGCTCCCTGGTCAGCCTCAGGAAGACTATGTGATCCCTGAGAAAATCCTCCAAAGCTAGTTACGAAAACAAAGTTGACACTGATTCTAAAGACAACGACAAAGCATTCTATAGCTATGTCAAGAATCTCAGTGGCAACACTCAGATCTGCTCTGAATTACAGCACAATGGCATTAAATATACAGACCCAACTGATATTGCCAACAGCCTGGCAGATAGGATCAGTGCTAACTTTACCCCCCTCTCACCCGTGAAAGAGCACATCTCTATACCGGAAGAATGCAAAGTTGCTGTCATCATGGCTGCACAGGTAAAAAACACTCTCCAAAGCCAGGAACACAGCATCCATGGGACCAGATTACATCCCAGGCTGAATTCTACATGAACTACAGAATGAACTGGCACCACACCTACATACCATGTTCAATCATAGGCTCACCTCAGACTTTGTGCCTGCTGAGTGGCGAACAGCGACGGTTATCTCACTACACAAGGGGGGAGCCACCACAGACCCCAGGAACTAGCGCCCCATTAGCCTGATGAGCCTGGTCTGCAAGGCCATGGAACGTATCATCATGGAGCTTATAAACAAAGACATTGGTAATCTCCAAACTCTGGACCACAACCATGTTGGGTTTGTAAAAGGCAGATCATGTCTCCTAAACCTGATAGACTTCTTTGAAGCAGTCACCAAAGCCATAGACAAGGGTAAAGTGGTTCACACAGCCTATCTAGATCTTGCCACGGCTTTTGACACCATCCCCCACTAAAGTAGGTATAAATCCCTATGTCACAAGATGGGTTGCCAACTGGCTGACTGACACATCCCGCACTAGCAGACTAAGTCCGACTTCGGACCAGTGACAAGTGGAGTACCACAGGGTTCAGTCCTGAGTCCTGTCCTGTTTGCTATCTACTTCTCTGAAGTACAGGTTAACATGGAAGGTCTCTGGCTACTGAAGTTCCCAGATGACTGCAAACTAGGAGCCATAATCGAGACTACTAACGATGTGGACATCCTGCAAAAGGGCCTCACTGAGACAGATGCCTGGTGTGAAAGCCATGGCCTCAGCTCAATGCCAAAAAGTGCATTGTCATCCCCTTTGGTAAAAACACTGTACCCATGAACTACAACATAGGTGATCGTATACTTAACACCAAAAGTGTGATAAGATACCTTGGGACACAGGTGGACAGTAGACTCTCCTTTGATATTCACATCGCCACAGTAGTCAGGAAATCTTACATGGCACACCTCATCACAATAGGTGTCTCATGCAGAATAAGAGGTCATTGTTCCCCTCTACTCATCAGATCCATTATAGAGTACAATGCCCCTTTTGCTATGTACCTCACAAGACATCTACAACAACTGGAAAGCCTGCAGAAATACCTCACAAAGAGGATTAGTGGCCTCAATTACATGCCATACACAGACTGTCTCAAAACACTACAGCTTTACTTTGTCGCATATCACCTACTCAGAGGTGATCTCTGCCTAACATACAAAGCTATGTCAAACACAGAGCTGTTGGACATGCTCCACTTAAATAAATCCCAATCCCTCTGAGCGTCGGCCCCAAAACCCAGACTGAAATACTAAAGGAGGGGGTGTATCCATTTTCATAAAGGATACCCACACCTCCAGGTTAGTGGCACAGCACGAGGCCTTGGAGACCATGCAAGTGCAACTAACATTGGGCAAAGCTGCTTATCAGATCGTAGCCTGCTATAGATCACATACCTTGTCTCAAGACCCTCACTCAGTATTCCTAAGAACACTGGGAAATATAAAGGTCCTACCAAACACCATGATATGAGGAGATTTCAACTACCCAAACATTGACTGGAAGAATTACTCGAGTACAAAGTCCTTTGCCCAATGCTTCCTAGAGTTTATAAACTCAAACAGCCTGGAACAGCTGGTCACCATGCCCACTAGAGGTGACAACATACTGGACCTGATCATCACTAACATGGGGGATCAGTGTTCCACACCAGAGGTAAACCCCTTGCTGGTAATATCAGATCATGAAGTCATCACACTGGACATCTACATCCCGACCCCCCCCCCCCCCCAGTCAACAAAACCACTGTGAAAAACTTTTCAAAAGCAAACTTCACACTTCTCAAGACTGAAGTGGAAAGTTTCAAAGCCCCTTTGCTACAGGATAATGCTATCCAATCTGCAGAATCCTTTACAAGTACATTCTATGAGCATCTACAGGGATGCATGGATCGAGCCATCCCAATTAAAACCAGGACTTACTCCTCCAAAAAGAAGAAACCAATCTGGTGGTCCCTGCCCATAAATAAGCTATACAACAGAAGGAGGAAACTAACACATGATAGAGCAAAATTCCAAAAAGGAAAGGCATCACTGATCATTATTAGCAAGAAACTACGATCGCTCATAAAATAATCCAAGTCCAGTTTCTAAAGAAAAATTGCCAAGGAATCTAAAGATAACCACAAAGCCTTCTTCAGCTATATCAAACATTTAGGTGACAACTCTCAGATATGCTTTCAGCTACTGCAAAATGGCAAAAATACACTGAACCAACTGGCATTGCCAACATCCTGGTGAACATGTTCAGTGCAAACTTCACCCCCCCTCACCCCCAAAAGGGCCCGTGTCCATCCCAGAAGAATGCAGAGATCCAGACGTCATGGACATGCAGGTAAAAACAGCCCTCTCCAAAGTTAAGAACACAGCATCAATGGGACTGGATGGTGTCCCAGGCTGCGTCTTACACGAGCTCCAGAAGGAACTAAACCATCACCTACATTCACTGTTCAGACTCAGCTTTACCACAGGCTATGTACCCAAGGAATGGCGTACAGCAACAGTCATCCCACTCCACAATGGTGGTGCCACAACAGAACCTGGGAACTATCGCCCTATAAGCCTGACCAGCCTGGTCTGCAAAGCTATGGAGCGAATTATCATGGAACTCCTAAGCAGAGACATTGGAAACCTCCAGATACTGGACCCTACCCAATTTGGCTTTGTTAAAGGCAGATCCTGCCTCCTAAACCTAGGTGACTTCTTTGAAACAGTTACCAAGGCCATAGATGAAGGGAAGGTAGTCTACACAGCCTACCTGGACCTCACTAAGGCCTTTGACACCAGTTCCCACTCTGGCATCTTAGACAAGCTTACCAGCTTGAACATTAACCCCTATGTCATGAGATGGGTGGCCAACTGGCTCATGGATAGAACACACATGGTCAGAGTTGCAGGTGCCATGTCTGACTGTAAACCACTCACAAGTGGCATCCCACAGGTCTCGGTCATGGGACCCCTCCTGTTCAGTATATATGTCTTTGAGGTGCAGGCAGGCACGGGAGGACTATGGCTGACCAAGTTCCCAGTTGACTGTAAACTGGGGGCCATAATCGACTCTCTGGCTAACACAGACATCCTCCAGAAAGGTCTTACAGAGACAAATACCTGGTGTCAAAACCATGGCCTCAAGCTGAATGGCAAAAAATGCATAGTCATCCCCTTTGGAAAAAACAAACTGCCCAAAAATTACCACATAGGTGTTAATCCACTAGGTACGGAAAATGTAATTAGGGACCTGGGGACCCGGGTAGATAGTAACCTCTCCTTTGATAATCACATTGGCAAAGTGGTTAGTTTTTCCTTCTATGTAGCCCACCTAATCACGAAAGGGTTCACCTCTAGATCGAGAGGTCATTGTGCCCCTCTACTCATCACTCATTACGCCCATAATAGAGTACAATGCCCCATTTGGTATGTACCTTAACTGGCACATGCAACAACTGGTAAGACCACAGAAGTACTTCTCCAAGGGGATCATTGGCCTCAAAGAGATGCCCTATGCAGATCGATTAAAGAAACTCCAGCTCTACTCGGTTGCTTACTGCCTGCTCATATGTGATCTATGCCTGATATCCAACCCAGAATTAATGGACATGCTCCACCTCAAGAAAAACAAATCTCTTAGAGCCACACGCTCCAGTGAATTAAACCTCAGCAAAGCAATAAACAGGATGTGCTGGAGGGATAGATTCCTGTCCCAGAGACTTCTTTCACTCTGGAATAGAATCCCAGTTAATGTTAGGCAGAGCCCCTTGCAGACTCTCTTCAAGAGGAATCTTGATGAGTGGATGGGGAATTGTAAATTTACCCCTGGGATCACTTCAGTGGTCCTGCTAGACAGAGGCCCAGGAAACTAATTTAAAAGGGAGGCGAAAGCCAACACATTCTGGCTGGGATTATAAATGCCCTTGGGCAGATAGCCAAGTACCTACCTATGAACGTATGAACCTACATGCTCTAGTGACCTAAACCTTGTCACCACAATAAACAGAACATGCCAGAGGGATAGATTCCTGTCCCACAGACTTTACATACTCCAGTATAAACTACCTATCTATATCAAACAAGGCTCCTCATTAGCACTCTTCAAGGAAAATCTTGATTATTGGAAGGGAAATAGGAAATTCACCATGGGGATCACTTCTGTGTCTCTGCACGACAGTGGCACAGGAAAATAAATTTCTTGGGTGGCAAAAGCCAGGGTACCTTTTTGGCTGGCCTTGTATAGGCCCCAGGGCCGATAGACTAGTACCTACCTATGAACCTTTGAGCCTTGCCTAAAAAAGGTAATATGGGGACAGCACTAGCCTTGGCCAGTATTCAGAAGCATAGGGGTGACAGGTGCAAACCATCTGTAGTGAAGCAACAAGGCTTATCTATCATGTCATCACAGGCAGACAGAGACTGTATCCCCTTTGAATGACACCAGAAGCTCAGCCAATTGTTGAAGTTTATCATCTTTCTGTTATATTGCAGTATCATGTAGGTGAAGGTAAGATGCTACTCAAGGTTTGACCCTGTGTGTGTCAGCATGTGGTGCATCACCCCGTATATGGTATGGTCATGGCCTATGCATACAATACACTCACAATACACCTAGTATGATGAGCCCGCTGAGGTTAGCAAATGTGAAAAAAAACTTTGTGGAAACTGTCAAGCAAGTAATGTCTGTATTGCACCCTGTAACTCCATATTGTTTGCTGAAGTGTAAAGACATACTTAGTTTGGATTAAGAACACCACACTTGCCAACAGTGTGTGTCTCCATGGGGAGAAGCAACCTTTTTGGAGACTACTCAAACACCTTATAAGTGGTTTACTCATCTTTGTCAAGTCCGATGTTGTCACCATCCTACAAATATACCTGTAGAAAGGTGAAATCCCAGTAATGTGTATAGCGCGTTGTGTAAATGCGTACTGCTGTAGTATCATAATGTAGTTAGGTAGGGGTTTGCATCCTGCACTTGCCAACTGTGTGTGTGTGTGTGTGTGTGTGTGTGTGTGTGTGTGTGTGTCTCCCTGGGGAGGAGCAACCTTTTTGGAGACTACTCATACACTTTAAAAGTGGTGTATTCATCTTTGTCAAGTCTGATGATGTCACCATCCTACAAATATACCTGAGGAAAGGTGAAATCCCTGTAATGTGTATAGCGTGTCGTGTAAATGCGTACTGCTGTAGTATCATAATATAGTTAGTTAGAGATTTGAATCCTGCACTTGCCAACTGTGTGCGTGTCTCCCTGGGGAGGAGCAACCTGTTTGGAGACTATGCAAACACCTTAAAAGTGGTATACTCATCTTTGTCAAGTCCGATGATGTCACCATCCTACAAATATACCTGTGAAAGGTGCAATCCCAGTAATGTGTATAGTGTGTCTTGTAAATGCATACTGCTGTAGTATCATAATGTAGTCAGGTAGGGGTTTGAAAACTGCACTTTCCAACTGTGTGTGTATGTGTGTCTCCCTGGGGAGGAGCAACCTTTTTGGAGACTACTCATACACCTTAAAAGTGGTATATTCATCTTTGTCAAGTCCGATGATGTCACCATCCTACAAATATACCTGTGGAAAAGTGCAATCCCAGTAATGTGTATAGCGCGTCGTGTAAATGCATACTGCTGTAGTATCATAATGTAGTTAGGTAGGGGTTTGAAAACTGCACTTGCCAACTGTGTGTGTATGTGTGTCTCCCTGGGGAGGAGCAACCTTTCTGGAGACTGCTCA
Source organism: Protopterus annectens (assembly GCF_019279795.1). NCBI lineage: Eukaryota > Metazoa > Chordata > Ceratodontiformes > Protopteridae > Protopterus > Protopterus annectens. Next base: position 580,100,140 of record NC_056737.1, read on the forward strand.
AACACCTTAAAAGTGCTATACTCATCTTTGTTAAGTCCGATGATGTCACCATCCTACAAATATACCTGTGGAAAGGTGAAATCCCAGTAATGTGTATAGCGCATTGTGTAAATGCATACTGCTGTAGTATCATAATGTAGTTAGGAAAGAGTTTGATTCTTGCACTTGCTGACTGTGTGTGTGTGTCTATGTTCCAGGTGTGTGACACAGTTGGCCAATGTGGAATGGGTTTTGATTTTTATAGTGTATGACATATCACAATGACAACTGTATGTGCATTACACATGTAAGGTAGCTGTGGGGCAAATCCATATACGTACATGTGACCTCAAGTATTTCCTAGGTGGGTACTCTGCTTTCTCCATGAATGCATGTGTTATCTTTGCCAGAGCGTGCTGGCACTTTCCAGATGTTAGATTACTTCTGTATGCTTGTGACAAGCTTAGCCACTGCAGTGATCCCTGGGCTATGGCTTCCATTTCACATCCACTCATCATGGTTTCTGTTGAAGAGTGTGAGTGAGGGTTTATGTTTGAGGTATATTTGAAACCTGTCCCAAAGCAAGCAAAGTCTGGCAAAGATAACTAATCATTATAGGTGTGCAACAACCTCTGTGGATCTGCATGCAAACCCTTTATTGCTTATGTGCTCCACAGAGGGATTTCCAAAACCCTTTGGTAATGTGATTATCAAAGGAGAGATGACTTCACACATGGCTCTATGTATACATAGTACCTGTTCAACATTTTGCGGCTACAACCTATGTGGTACTCTGGGGAAACTTTGTTTTCTAAAAGTGGATAACTATGCTTTCTTAAGCTTATAGCTTCACAGCATGAGTTTGACACCAGGTTTCTATCTGTATGATACCCTTTTGGAGGATGTGTGTGTTATCTGGAGAATAAAGTATAGCCCACAGTATGCATTTTCATGAAACGTGGCCAGACATATCCCTACTGTGTTTGCTTGTACCTAAGAAAGCTATATGCCAAACAGGAGTGGTCCCAGGACTGAGTGCAGGTGAATACCACTTGTTACTGGCATAGAATAGTACAAAAAGGCTGCAAATGTTACTGTTTCCTACATCTGTGCGTCAGTTGTCAAGCCATCATCTAAAAATCGTTTATGGTCAGTCTGTTGAGGTTATGTCTAATACCAGTATGTGGGATGGGTATTTTTTGCTGGTGAGCTATAGCTTGGCTGTGTTGACCTCCCCTCCCTCACTTATAGCCTTATTGACTTGCTTGAAGTCTACTAGGTGTAGGAGCCATGATCTGGCCTTTAGAGAACCTAAGTGGGTATTGTGCAGTGTTTGCAGGTTCATAATGTCTCTGTTAATGAGTTCCATAATGCTGTGCTCCATAGCCTTCCAGATAACATTGGTCTGGCTTATAGGGTGAGAGTTTCCAGGAACTGTTGTAGTTCTACCCTTAATAAATTTATTTTAACATTTGCACTGGGTGTGACGAGGGTGGTCAGGTTTAAGAATAAGTATATTAGAGGGTCAGGCCAGGTTTGAAGTTTAGTAGACCATGCCAGATAGACAGGATTAAGTTGGTTTGTTGGATTGTACTGATGCAGAGTATACTAAGTAAACTAAGGGTAATGCTGCTAAACGCCAGAAGTCTTAACCTCAAGATGCACGCACTCGAAGCTCTCCTCAGTATGGAGAACATCGATATCTGTGCAGTGACAGAAACCTGGTTCAAGGCTCCAGAGAGCACCCCAGTACTACCAGGCTATACCTCGTATCATGCTTTTCGGCCCCAAAACCCGGACCGAACCACAAAAGGAGAGGGAGTTTCCATATTTATCAAGGATATCCACACCTCCAGGTTAGTGGCATTGCACGAAGTATCGAAGACCATCCATGTGCAACTAACAGTGGGCAAGACTGCTTTTCAGTTTATAGCATCCTACAGACCACCCTCTCAAAGTCAGGAATCCCATTCGGCTTTCCTGAAAACATTGGAGAACATGAAGATCTCTCCGAACACCATTATATTGGGTGACTTCAACTACCCAAACATTGACTGGGAGCACTACTCAAGCCCGAGCACCTTAGCCCAAGGATTCCTGCAAATTATAAACTCAAATGCTATGGAACAACTAGTCACCACTCCCACAAGAGGGGACAACATACTAGACCTGATCATTACCAACATGGGGACTCAATGCTCCACACCAGAAGTATATCCCTCATTGGTAAGATCAGACCATAAATTAATTTCACTGGATGTCCACATCCCGACCCCACCCCCAGCCCAGAAAACCACAGTGAAAGACTTCTGAAAAGCGAACTTCTCAAAACCGAAGTGGAATCCTTCAAGGCCCCAGGGCCAGTGGAAACTACAGCCCGAACTGCAGAATCCTATATAAATGCATTCTATGGACATCTCCAGGAATGCATGGATCATGCTATCCCAAACAAAACCAAGACCCAATCATCCAAAGGCAGGCGTCCAGTCTGGTGGACCCCTGCCATAAATAAACTGTACAACAGAAGGAGGAAGCTACTACATGATAGAGCAAAATCCCTAATAGGGAAGGCATCTCTGATCAGTGCTAGCAAAAAATTACGATCCCTCATAAAATCCTCCAAGGCCAGCTTCGAGAGAAAAATTGCACAGGACACCAAAGACAATCATAAGGCTTTTTTCAGTTATGTTAGAAACCTGGGATGCAACTCCCAGACTTGTTCTGAGTTGATTCTAAATGACAAAAAATACACTGAACCCACAGACATCGCCAATATCCTGGCAGACAGGTTCAGTGCAAACTTCTCCATCCCCTTCCCCCAAAAGAGCAAGTATCTGTCCCGGCAGAGGGCTGCCTCCCAAACATCTCAGATGCTCAGGTGAAGGCTGCCCTCTCCAAAGCAAAAAACACTGCTTCCATGGGACCAGATGGCATCCCAGGTTGCATCCTACATGAACTACAAGAGGAACTAATCCCTCAAATAAAACAGCTATACAATCTCAGCCTCACTACAGGATATGTGCCCACAGAATGGCGTACAGCAACAGTGGTCCCACTCCACAAAGGTGGAGCCTCTACGGACCCTGGAAACTATCGCCCCATAAGCCTGACTAGGTTAGTCTGCAAGGCTATGGAGAGGACCATCATGGAGCTCATAAACAAAGACATTGGGGACCTACAGACACTAGATCCTACCCAGTTCAGCTTTGTCAAGGGCAGATCCTGCCTTTTGAACCTGGTTGACTTCTTTGACACGGTCACCAAAGCCATAGATGAAGGGAAGGTAGTCCACACAGCCTATCTGGACCTTGCAAAGGCATTTGACACAATACCCCACTCGGGCATCATAGATAAGCTATCCAGCTTAAATATAAACCCCTATGTCACAAGATGGGTCGCAAACTGGCTCAAAGACAGAACCCACAGAGTGAGAGTTGCTGGAGCCATGTCAGACTCGAAACCGGTCACAAGTGGCATCCCACAGGGTTCTGTCCTGGGACCACTCTTGTTCGGTATATACTTTTCCGAGGTACAGGCAAACGTGGGACGACTATGGCTCACCAAGTTCGCAGACGACTGCAAACTGGGCACCATAATCAACTCTCCAACTGACAGAAACATCCTTCAAAAAGGTGTCACAGAGACAGATAACTGGTGCCAGCGCCATGGTTTAAAGCTAAATGCCAAAAAATGTATAGTCATACCCTTTGGCAAAAACAATGTGCCCACAAATTACCACATAGGCGGAAACCCATTAAGTACAGAGAAAGGTATTAGGGACCTGGGGACCCAAGTTGATAGCAATCTCTCCTTTGAAAACCACATTGTCAAAGTGGTTAGAAAGACCTTCTACATAGCCCACCTCATCACGAAGGGTTTCACATCTAGATCAAGAGAGGTAATCGTGCCCCTTTATTCATCCCTCATCAGGCCCATCATAGAATACAATGCCCCTTTTGGGATGTACCTTATCCGACACCTGCAGCAATTAGAAAGACCCCAAAAGTATCTCACCAAGAGGATCAAGGGTCTCAAACAGATGCCATATGCTGCCGGTTAAAAACTCCAGCTCTACTCAGTTGCATACCGCCTACTTCGAGGCGATCTATGCCTGACATACAAAGCTATGTCAAATCCAGAATTAATGGACATGCTCCACCTCAGTAAATCTAAATCCCTTAGAGCCACCGCCGAGGGACTTGAACCTCAGCACAGAAATAAATAGAACTTGCTGGAGGGACAGGTTCATAACCCAGAGGCTCCCTTCGCTCTGGAATAGAATTCCAGTTCATGTGAGGCAGAGCACCTCACTGAATCTCTTCAAGAAGAATCTCGATAAGTGGATGGGGGGTCGTAGGTTTGGCCCAGGGATTACTGCCGTGTCACTATTAGACAGAGGCACAGTAAACTAAACCTTAAAAAGGGCACAGTATACTCAAATCAAGGGGTGGCGTAAGCCATACAGAATCGGGCTAGGCTTATAATTGCCCCAGGGCAGATAGCCTAGTATGAACCTATGAACCTAAGTATATTGTGAAATAGATGCAAAGGATGAAGCCGCCAGGTAACAGGAAAAGAGGAATGCCTAAGATGAGGTTTATGGCTGTGGTGAGAGAGGACATGCAGGTGGATGGTGTTTCAGCGCAAGATGCAGAGGACAGGAAGACATGGAAACAGATGATGTACTGTGGCGACCCCTAATGGGAACATCCGAAAGGAGAAGAAGATGTAGTTCAACCCTTGTGGACTGTGAACAGCATTACCATACATCATTCTACATGTATGTAACCTGTATAGAGGCTCCATCTGGACGAGCGTTTAGGTGAGTGGTAACTTCATATGTCAGCTTGTGTATGACACAGCCAGGGATACTGTCCAGTACCATTGCCACTGGGGTGTGGACCTTGTTAAAGAGATGTTTTAACTAGAGTGTCTGTGAATCATCAGGTATTACATTCTGCAGGTCTGGAAATGTGGCCCTTGTATAGCGACAGGGTGGTGAAATCCACATTCAAACTGTCTGACAAGGAATTGGTAATGTCAGTCAGATAACTGTACTTTGTGACTATTTATATTAACTGTGACCCAATCTGAGATTTCCCCTGTAGATTATGAACAACAGTAAAGACAGCTTTAGTGTTGTCTTTGGAATCGTTGCCATTTTGTATTTTGAAGCTTGCTTTATATGTTTATTGAGGGATTGAATTTTCCAAATGATACTGACCAGAGAGGTTATCCCTTCTTGGTATGTAACTCTTTTTTGGTATAACATCACACCTTCTATTATATATTTAGTTTATGGCAGGGGTTCATGAGACTAATGCAGTTTTACTGTATAAGTGAGAATTTCTTGTGTTTGTGATGGCACAGTCCATGCAACCCTGTAGGTGAACAGTATGCATTAATATACAGGATTATGCAGCTGGGACACTGTTAACCTTAGTAATGCAAACCAATGACAGATAGGAACAACAGCGTTACCCACAGCACAGTGTCAACCCGTGTCATACACACATGTGTACTCAAGTTCCAAAACGTGTGTAGTACAATGCATACTGGCCACCAATAGAAACTATGGAGTGTTAACAGTTGCCAGTACAGGGCATGTCACCCTGCCCATGTGTCCAGTATGCACGTACATGCAGACAGTGCACCTCCTCCATGTTTACAAATGTACACCTGCAAACCTGTGCTGCCCACACCCCACATTTACTGTCCACTGTATAACACATGCTGACACAACTACACACATCAGCCAAGTGGCACATGGGCAAACAAAACACAGTTGGAATAAACACTGGTGGAAACAATACAACATTGCTATTTACAGCTTTAATGCATCATGCCTGCTCAGCTACACCTTCAAGGATATCATTACACTTTACTGCTGACAACATGCTACACATTCAACCATTGCTATACTTTTATCAAAGTCACCCTGTGCATCAGCACCATGTTAGCCTGTTCCTGCATCAATGTTACGGATGACAGGAGGTGGCACAGATTTCATCATATGCACAGGGTGTGTTGTTGGTTTGCCAGAGGCCTACACTGAGCCATACAATCGACATGTGTGTGTGAGGGCCATGAGTACTGTTATGGGCCAATGTTGATGTAATGTGTGTGGGTAAGTGTTTGCCCTAGGTTTCCGGTTTATGTGTGTGTGTCTGCATGCACACAGTTCCACCATGTGGCTGCCATATACAGGGATTTGTGGGACAGCTACAGACTGTACCTGGCAGGTTTTACAGATCACCATCTCTGGGCACGGATATGGAAACTGTGCCTGGCAGGGGTGCTACAGAAAATATCAGGTACTAATCCAGACTGGATACTATCCTCAGCGGTTGACATATGTCCACTGGATCCAGGTCCTGGGACTGGCCAGAGCCACGTGCACGTGGTCTTCTAGGACGGTCTATGGACAGCCCCCCCCAACATTGCTGGGGCTGGTACTGGCCGTACGGGAGCGGCTGTGACTTGCTGGACATCCACGGTGACCTCCAGCTGCTAATGTTGCTGGCATGCATCCACGTCAACGTCTCAGCCGTCCCGCACTGTCCTGACACATAGACATAAACAACAAAACTAAAAAACAAACTTAGTAAACAAAAAATTAGGTACCAACTGCAGACCAGATGAGCGTTTTACAAAAAACCTTTACTTTGTACTGTGAGCGCTTTCATGCAGATAATCTCCGCACTTCCTCAGACAAAATTACAGACATGTGACATTCATTATATATGCTTTACATAAATAATTAACCAATTAAACAATTTAAATCATCAATCTTATAACAATCAGAATTCCCTTGCTTTCATATTAAAAAAATTCATAAAACCAAAAATGAAAGCAAGGGAATTCTTATTGTTATAAGATTGATTATTTAAATTGTTTAATTGGTTAATTATTTATGTAAAGCATATATAATGAATGTCACATGTCTGTAATTTTGTCTGAGGAAGTGCGGAGATTATCTGCATGAAAGCGCTCACAGTACAAAGTAAAGGTTTTTTGTAAAACGCTCATCTGGTCTGCAGTTGGTACCTAATTTTTCGTTTACTAAGTTTGTTTTTTAGTTTTGTTGTTTATGGCTGATAATAATGGTATCCAACCATCGCAGGCCTCGGAGATGTTTTTATCCAACACCGATCCTGGTACGGCTACCAACGATGATACTAGTTCCATTGGGAATCTAACAGCTCTTATACAGCGTCTTACACAACGGGTAGATGACTTGGCTATACAATTTAACAGCCGGTTTCCTGACTTAACGCCTGCGGTTCGTCCGAGAACAGGAGTCATCTTTCAGCAGATCTCTCAAACTTCGAGGTCTGCACAAGATGAAAATGGTTTAGAACAACGAGATTCAACTTGTAACACAACAGACAATATTCCTAATGCACAACCTATAAGGCAAGATTTAAGTGCAAGTAACGATGGTGTTCCACCAAGGTCAAGAACTAATCTAAACTATAATGCAAACTATAATGCAAATCAGTCACGTAATAGCAACACGCACTTTTCCAATAATGGTCTTCCCAGGTTGCACGATTTTATCCAAGCTTCTGACAATATGTTTTATAACAACTCGCAAATTGGAAATCCTGAATATGATGGGCACACTAATAACAACAGTATTGTTTCCAAGTTGAAACAATTTGATGGAGCTCTATTGAAATACAAAAAGTTACAAGCGGAAACTGTTTATTTTCGCGAGTGTATTAAAAACAGCATCGTACCTAAGGGGTTAAGACAATGGAAGTATCCATCTGGCATCATAAAAGACTCAGCCTTTCATAAGCAACTAATTCAGTTTTTCAATCAGCAGGGATTGAACTTTTTGGAACTCCTCATAGGCGCCTATAATAACCAAATGGTGGATTTGAAGACTCAATTGGAAATACTGGAGAAAGAGATAAAAGATGACAAAGAATTTCACAGTTATGAGTACGACTATGGTCGTATCTTTATCAGCATAAATTCTCTATTGAACAAAATAAATGAGACAAAGAAGCGGAAATTCAATAGAGATAAACTAGCTTACAATAATAATATAGCGTATCCGGACCCACCCCTCTTGAACAACACTATGGTTCAGTCTCAACGTGCTTTACGTCAAAACGATAACATCAGCAATGACGGTGACCAAGTCTCTGATGTTGATTTCGACGAATTTCCACAACTGTTAGTAGATTCTCAACACGAAAATGGTGATATACCTTCAGAAGTTAGAAGAAGTGAAAGGATTCATCAACAACAACAAAAAAATGATGCGAACGCCCAAAATTCATCTTCTTCTTCGGGTTTTCAACAACATCGGAATTTTCCGAAACCCAATATGAACAGGAACAACAAGAGAACTCAGAACAGGAAATTTTACAACCGCCCCAAGAAGTAATAACGGACTTTGTACACGGTACGCCTGTAATTGTTTATAATACCTGTAAAGACTTTAAAGTATATAATTATACCTTATTTATACCCGAAGCTGCGTTTATTGACATTCTAGCAAAGGGTTTTAATTTTGCACTACCTAGCAGCTTAAATATAGGACGGGTGTTATTTGATCTTAAACTATATACAAGAAAACTGAATCTGAATGTGTTGTTTAAGGGAAGTAATGCTATTTTAAATGATGAACGGGTACCTAGTGTGTATAATCCACCTCTTAACAACCACCTAGCAGCATTTGAGAAAGTTTCTGAAATACATTTGAGGGGCTTACACAATAAGCTTAAACATACTCATGAAAGGGATATTACAGTTAACGACATGATTAAATCAGTTGAAAGCCACCAGATAAGGGTTATGAAACCCGATAAAGGCGGGGGTGCAGTCTTGATGTATGAAGAGGACTACGATAAACATATGGAATCGATGTTGTCCTCAGACAACTATGTAGAAATTTCCAGAAATGAGCTTAACCAAGCTCTTTCGAAAATTAAGAACAGCTTAAATGATTTATTTATAGAAGGAAGTATTACTTCGGACCTATATCACTATCTAGACATGGTACCCCCCCCCGTACTCCTGTCATGTTTGGAGTTCCTAAACTCCATAAAGGACTGAACAACTTAGCTTTCAGACCCATTATTGATGGCAGGCAATCGATTACATATGCCTGCGCAAAATGGGTAGATAATAAATTGAAAGGAATTTTGAAGACAGAGCCACAAATATGTGTTGACTCGTGGCATGTATTAAAAAATCTTAATACTATTCCCTTTCATGATGATTACAAGTTTATTACTGCAGATGTTACGAATCTGTATACTGTTATCCCACAGGACACTGGCCTTGAATGGGTCAGAGAATTCCTTTTGTTTAAGCATCTTGATGGTAATGACATTGATTTAATTATCACATTGTTGGAATTAGTGTTGAACAACAATTACTTCTTGTTCCAAAACAAAATTTACTTGCAAAAGATGGGGGTAGCGATGGGCTCCCCATGTGGTGGCACATTCGCAAACTCAGTTATGGCGTTCTGGGAACGCACGTATTTGTTTAATCACACTTCATTTAAACAAACAGTCGCATGGTACACAAGGTACCAAGACGACATTTTTATGATTGTTAATGGTAGTGATGATCAGATAAAGAACTTAATGCAAAGTATGAACAATTTTACTGCCTTTTTGGATTTTACTTTTGTACTGGAAGGGAAATCAATCAATTTCTTGGATATTTTGATTAGTAAGGATCCACTTAAGAAATGTTTTGTTACTAACATTTACAGAAAAGAGCTATACAGTAATTCTCTTTTACATTTCACTAGTAATCATCCTTATTTTCAAAAAAGAGGCATTGTAAAGGGCCAGCTAGTCCGTGCCTCACGTATGTGTTCAGAGGACTATCTGTTTGATGAGGAATGTGCACTTCTCAAACAGATGTTTATAAACAGAGGGTACCCTAGTAGACTATTGGACAATGTGATGAAAGAAGTACATCAAAAACGTCACAATGGTTCTCTAGCACCACTTCTATTACATCATAATACTGATACGCAAGCACAAGACCTAAGCACAGTGTCGCCCAATGAGAGACCTGATTTAGTAGTTAATAATTTTATTAACTATAAATCTTGCCTATCTACCCAATATAATGAACACATGTTAGAATTTAGAAGTATTTTGAACATCAATTGGGAACTGATTTTACAAGATTCCCAATGTAGTGAAATCTTAGGTTCAAAACCTCTAGTGGTCTTTAAAAGAACACCATCTCTTAAAACTCTATTAGAACGTCCTTTCCAGTCACACAAAACGAATAAAGGTATGTTCAAATGTGGACATTGCAATTATTGCAAGCACATTCAAACTGGTTCCACATTTTACATTAAAGGAGAAAAATATTACATAAATGACAAATATAACTGTCAAACAGATGGGGTAGTTTACGTAGCAATTTGTCAATCATGTAATGCCTTCTATTTTGGCAAAACCGAACGCCCATTTAGGCAACGTATATACGAACATTTATACGCTATTGCTAAAAATAATGTCAACAATGCTTTAGCGAAACATATTTCAGATAATAGAGATCATAAATTTCAATTTTTGGTGGTTCAGAAAATTAAAAGAGATCCAAGAGGTGGTCCCTGGAATTTGTTGCTAGAAGAACAGGAGTTGCTATGGCAACTCAAGACAAATGCACACGTTTTCCCAGGTCTCAACGAGACCTGCTCTATTAAATGTCTTCTAAAACTTAGAGCTCTTATGAGATAATATATTTATCTAGTTGTTCTAAAAGTTATGTAAAATTAAATATAAGTCAGAAAAATATTTGGAAACATTTGAAAATTTTTTATTGGAATAATACTAATAAATGGAATAAAATATGAATATTCCATATAGGATTAGGTGTTGGATATATTACTATTATTATTCCTTTTATTTTTTCTTTATTCTGTTTTCTGTTATAGTTTATTTTAAACTTGGTTTTATGAATTTTTAATATGAAAGCAAGGGAATTCTGATTGTTATAAGATTGATTATTTAAATTGTTTAATTGATTAATTATTTATGTAAAGCATATATAATGAATGTCACATGTCTGTAATTTTGTCTGAGGAAGTGCGGAGATTATCTGCATGAAAGCGCTCACAGTACAAAGTAAAGGTTTTTTGTAAAATGCTCATCTGGTCTGCAGTTGGTACCTAATTTTTCATTTACTGACACATAGACATGACATTGTGTAGGACATCCAATGTCTCACCCCAATGTCTATCAATGACCTCAGTGTAATTACATATGGCACCTGCTAGGTCATGGATGTTGTCATTTATAGAGGTGTTATGAGCCCTCTGTGCCCTTAGTCCCTGTCTGGTGTACTGCTCCATTCATGCCTGTGCCTCCATGACAGCCTGGAACATGCGTGTGGTTGAAAGAGTTGTGGCACGTCTGCCAGGGGCATGATGACCAGCAGTGCTCTGACGAGAACCCCTGGGCATCTGCCTATGTGGTACTGTTCCAGACATCTGGCTATGGCTGCTGTGTCCTGATACATGTGCCATAGATACCACACTGTCCTGGCCAGTGCCAACCGTACACTGTCCCTCAGCTAAGGGCAATGGTGATGATGGATGTACAGGCAGTATGACTGTGTGCATGGATGGGGTGGAGACTTGTGTACTGTCAATTGGGGACCCAACAACAGACCCTGACAAACCTGCCTGTGCCTCAACACACCTATCCTCATGATCACTGTCTGTCTCAGTGACATCAGGTTCCCTGCTATACTAAACCAGCCCCACCTCAGCACCTGTGAGAGGACAACTGGAAACACACTTTAAGACCTGAACATGATGTTGGACCACATGCACACATGCGCATGCACCCATACGCACATGCACACATGCACACTCACAAATACACTCCTTCCTAAAGCAGACACACACACACACACACACACATTTAGAAAAAACACCAGCAAATCTCAGAACATACACAATAGCAGGTGATGGTGGGGTACAGTATCAAAAGCAAAGCAGTCATATCACACATGTCACCATGCAGGACATGTGTTGCTGAACAGCATGCAGTGCAAGTGTAGACGGTCCTTGTTACTAACACTATACATGGCTTTGATGCATGTGTTTTGTTATTAGGTGATTGGCCTCCCCCTGGAACACAATGCATACATGGACACAACATTGCTGTGCAAGTATTCAAAACTCTGTAGTGTACTGTGCACCATAACTCACAGGTCTACATACCATAGCTGAATGTGTATTTGTGTGTCAGATAGGTATTCAGTGCTGATTACAGCCTCTGTGTCTTTAGCAAATAATTGTGGACACAGTTTTAGCACATGCATGATGAGTAATCACACAACATCATCAGTGGTGCATGTATAATTGATCGAATACCATTCGTCCACATACCCAATGTACAGTAGTTATGGTGAGTGTAGATCATATCGTGGACATGCCAGTGTCATCCATGACATGGCATGCTAAAACACAGCTGCATATTTAAACATAACACATATCCAATGTGTGTCATATGACCTAGCCACTCAATAGCATCACAAGACATGTATGTGTCAGTTGTGCAAATGGTGATTGGTATGCATATTGTTTAGAGGTGCATATGTTTGCACACACACTACATTGAGGTGTATAGCAATGAAAGCTATGTGTAGTACTGTGGTTACAGTAACTGGATGGGGTATAGTACTATAGGCCATCATCATGAAGCATCATGTGGTCACTCAAGGCTACAAATGTTTCCCAAACCAGCACTAATCATGCTGTACTGGAACTGTACTACCTTGGCTACATTCACCATTTCACAACCAGTTGTTACATGGGTTTGTAAGGAGGCCAGTAAGGAGCATTCCCTGACATGAATGTGTAGTGTGTTGCAGAGTGTTTAAATGCCCCATGATAGGCCTCTACCCCTCAGGTATGTTACGTGTAATGTGTGGATGAGATTTTGGATACTGGACTGTGTCTTTACAGAAGGTTTGTGAATCCTTTATTTGTAGCATGTTAAAATGCTCTGTGTATGACATAGTTGTGGATGTTATGTGCATGTTGAGTATCAACTTTGCCTATCCGATGGTCACTACAGTGTAGCCACATTTGTTTGAGATGACCTGGGTATTGCATGTGTTTGAGGCAGCTAATCACATTAGTGGGATGTGTGTGTTCTTACACCAAACATGCACACCATGCATTATGGGTAGGTGTGTTACATGTGTACATGGCCTACACCTTAACTATGACATGCACTCTTTATTTACAATAATAAATGTAGAACACACTCACCAGCATCTGTCCACTGCCTTGATGTCACCCCAGAGGGACCTACATAGAGATGAGACAGTTTATCAGTGGCCACAACTGTGGCATTGCTACTGTGTGTTTGCAATCTTACAGTAGAACAACAGTTTACATTCACAGACCTACAGATTATGTTCCAAATGATCAATATTGCACAACAACAGGCTCCACATCTTCTAACTACACACTCCACATCTCGCATATGCATGATCTACCAATACAGATAACAGTAGTCTACAGATATGCCATGTTACCTGCATGCTCTATGTGTGGTTGCTGGGTGGTTCCAACCTCTATCTTTGTGTATGTCTGCTGCTGTTGTTGGGCAGGTGCCACGAGGCTCAGGAGCAGCTCCTCCACTCTGGTGAGGTGGGATGGATATTAACACCACCTCCTGTTGCAAGCTGTTGTCTCCGCACATCAGAAGCACGCTGACGGACATGTCTGAGTAGATCACTGCAGTGGTGGCGTACCTGCTCATATGTCCGGTTATGCAGGCCTACCTCATTTACCCTCCGGACAGCATCTTGCCTCATTGCAGTATGCTCCTGCTGGTTCTGGCTGGTTTGTGAGAACATTAGACTGTAGTGCTTAATCATACAGCTAGGAATGATCTCATCTTCAGCACTACTATAGCTGGGATTTCTGTGATGTGCCATGATCCCTGGAAGACATAAAGAAAAAATATGTCTGAGCAAGTCCTATGGCACATTTAACATTATACAGTACAGATATCACTGAACTGCCATATATAGCAACCTATTAGCTAACTGAGAGTGAAACACTTTAACTACTACTTATCACTGCTCACCCCACAACTGCTTGAAAGTGCCTGGCTCACTCTATCTAATGAACCATGTTCTGCACAGCAACAAAATAAAATCACTATATAAGACTATACAAGAGTACCTGACACACAATGCACCACCTAGCCACAGCAGATATACATCAAGCTGATGTGTAAAGAAAATATGTCATCTATCACAATGAGTGTAAGGTCCAGTAAATGTATTACTATTATACCACACAACTTGTTAATGGCAAACCCTTGGCCAAAATATGTGCACAATTGGGAATATAGGTCGCATACTGCTGTAGTCCAGTATAAATGTTGCTAGATACACAGTTATATGTTTTAACACACATATGACAGAGGACATGTTACAGACATACCCACACGCACATCAGACATACCCACACGCACATCAGACATAATTACAGGACACAAAGGTATGGCAACCAAGATAAGCTTTGCGTGTGTACTATACAATACTGTGTGTCAGTACTTACAAAATATTAATCTTGGGAAATGTAATCTGTGATGAATACAGGGACCACACAAAACAGTGGATGCAAGCAATGTGGACACGCACCATACTTTTCTGTACAGGCCCAGAGCTTCAAGTAGTACTACAGTACACACAGGATTTGGATTCAAAACCAGTACCAATCAATAATCACAGATGTAGTGCTTTAGCCTCCAATGACACACCCCAGTTAAAACCAAGGGACTAAATTACATTGTGTGCCATAGCACTTTTTATGCCTAGCAACAGCATATACAGCTTTTGCTGGGATCAAAGCAAGGACCCATAATACCATGACATAAACAGTTTCCCACTAAGCTATCCCAGAAATACATAACTTTGACGTATTCACAAACACATTGACCATCACAGTCAGTCAACAGTACAGAGACTCTATTTCAACAAGTAGATGTAGGTGTGTATGAGTATATATGACTCTCT
This sequence comes from Protopterus annectens, assembly GCF_019279795.1. Classification (NCBI taxonomy): domain Eukaryota; kingdom Metazoa; phylum Chordata; order Ceratodontiformes; family Protopteridae; genus Protopterus; species Protopterus annectens. The sequence continues at coordinate 580,115,158 of NC_056737.1, forward strand.
CTCTCATTATATATATATATATATATATATATATATATATATATATATATATATACAGATACACATCCATTGGTGAACATATACATATATATGTAGGCACATATACATTTCACCTTTCATAGTGGGAATATCAATTATACAAAGGATGTAAGGTGTACAGTAATGTAATAATATTGCCCAGTCTTGTGATAAATGCTGTGAAAGTGTTCACAGCCCAGGTAGCTTTAGCAGGCCTCACTGGCTTCAACATTGCAAACTGAACAAACCACCCACACTGTTTAACCACCACATGTCATATACCAGCACTGTATGCTGTCTTGTTCGTCACACACTAAAACCTACATATAAATATGCATATACTAACTTTCAGCAGCATATATATCTCCACCCTTCACAAACAGTTGCAATATGTCCCCTGCTCTATGCACATATACAGATGTGAATATATGTGACACATATATATTTCTCTGTATGTGTGTGGCATACACACACAAGGTCCACACTGTTGCAAGTCCCTGGACCTCACAGCTGAACTGTTGGGCCTTGCTACAACACAAACAGGTGTCGCATGTGAACACAAACTAACATTAGAGGGGGTATATATAGCTACAAATGCTAGATAAGCATACTAGACTGCTACAGCAGTTGCCAATGCTAAGCTACACTTTAATATAACTATCATGCATGTGTTGCTCTGTCACACCCATGTTTATATAATGGCAGCACTAATCTCCCCAACAGCCACTGGCCACACTCCTGTACAGAACTCAGATAACATGGATCAGATTTTTGACATTTAATGCTGAGCTACACATTTCACAGGTATGTCCCACTGCCCACAGGTACACACTGTATTGTCCATAGCAGTAGTTAAGCAGGACATCTGTGCATAGATAAGTACTGCTGCCACATATGAATGGTTCACATTATGTAGACTACTCTTCAAAAACTTCTACTACATGCCAGTAAATACATATGTCTCACATACCTTTCCTTTGTATGATTTGGTATTATTTCTTTTTTTTTCCTTTTCTCTGTCTCTCTCTCTCTCTGTCAGTCTCTGCAATAGAGTGATTGAGTTTGTTGGCAGCAATTGCAGCCTGCTTTTGTAGGTATTTGCACATGAGCATGTGATGGCCTCTGCACCAATTAGTGGCCACCATTTGCTAATTGCATGCAGCCTGCTGTGTAGTAATTGCAGTAATCACTGTCATAGCAACTCAGTACTATAAATTGCTAACTCAGGTAGGCGTGGTCCTTTCAGCTTTCCAAGATGGAGATCATCCTTGTTTGCTGTGGGCATCATTGTTTAAGAGAGAAGGTTGGTATAGTTCTTATATCAGAAGCCAGGGGTGTAGCCAATGATTTACATTTTGTACTCGGATGTAAATGTTGCTGCTTCCAGTACACACTTGTCAGTGTAGAAATGTACTCACCCCTCAAAATGCTAACCCAAGATACATGGGCGGATGTATTTTCTTTTCAAATTTTACAATTAACTGCCATAAAAAGCTAGTTATTGAGATGTATTCCTTTGGCACAAGAATTGTTTGTGAACTGCTATACTGTGAATATTCATTTACTCAGTTCTAAACAGTTTGTGCTTTTTTAGTGTTGACATTAGCACAAGCTGCTCAAGAAAACTGGACACATTTCAGTACTGTGGGTATACTTACCTACATCCTTGGTAGACACTGCACACACAGGTATATTCTACATTTGGGCAAGGGTGCAGAAGTACAGAGAGCATACATATTATTGTGTGAATTTTATCTTGCTGGACTTACAGGGTTGCTGTGTACATGTTAGTTTATCAAGGCAAGTAGTCTGTCTGCGTAACTCCCAACTGTGGACCTATCCACATGGTAGCCAGAGAATAGCCTGTTATACTTTGTCTGTGCACCACAGAGGTCTTTTCAGCACTAGAGCAATGGCATTGTTACAGTTGGTTGCTACCAGTACATGGCTACATCCTTTTGTATTTCAGTGTTGTATTCTTACATAAGGGTATGCTTCCGGAACTCCTTCCAAAGCTATTTGTGCAGTGTGTAACAGCAGAAAGGCTGATATGCCTCTGTTTCTGCCTCTGCCAGACCTCTCAAACACTCAGGTACATATTTGAACAGACTCAGGGAAAAATAGAGAAAAAGTCAGGGACACCTTTAAAATATTAGTGCCATTAAGTTGAGACTTTGAGAGAACCAGAGTGATGGATTAATACACCTTTTCTGAAGTAAAAGAAGTGTCAAACTCTTAATTATTGTCATTCTTATTATGTGTAATTCACCACCTTTCTGGCCAAAGTTAGTAGTTTTTGGAGGGATTCAGAGGGACAGAGCTAAATTTTGTTTCAAAATCAGGGACATCCCTGAAAATTAGGGACAGTTGGGAGGTATGGCCTCTGCCCTAAACAGATATGCCAGTGTTTGTCCTGCTGTGATACTGTGTGGGGTTTGTAAAGTGATGGTGTAACATTATTTCCTGCTAGAATGACTGTTTCTCTTATCACAGTCATGTAATGTAATCCCACAACAACTGTTGGTAAAGATCCACAGAGCGAGTTGTGTGGTGTGGCATTCCTATTTTTCCTTTACATTCACTCATTCTAATGCATGATATACTTATTTCAGCACCAACTTGTATATCTACTGTGACTTACTGGTACTTCATGCAGTGTAGTGTGTACAAGGTCCCGGGTTCAAGACTGACAGAGGTGTTTTATTTTACTGCTGAGCAGAACAAGGGCCCTCACATACAGAGTGACTAAGGCACTTTTAAACAGTTGTAAGCGGGTTTGCGTGATGCTTAGCAATGCTTACCTAAACGCAAACATGCGCACACTCCTGCAAACCCGCTAACTACTGCTTAATAGTGCTTACTCCCGCTAACCCCACGCTCATTTCTTTGAAAGAAAAGAAAATGGGGAGATAGGAAAGTGGTGAAAAAGGGGCACAAAGAGGGAAAGACAGTAGGGAAAATAGCTTGAGATGTGCAGGACGGGTGTAGGGAAGGTCCATAGCCATCCATTTGGAGGTAAATATGAAACCTTCAACCCGTGAGAGAGGGGTGAGGACAACAAAGTATGTTGTAATG
>NC_056737.1:580123250-580160750 GCF_019279795.1 Protopterus annectens
CTCATTACCTAGCGGAAAACAGTTTTGGTACTTACTTTCCTCACTTGCTTAGAGAAAAACAGCTCTTGTACTCACTTTCCTCACTTATCTAGAAAAAATAGTTTTTTATTCAGGTATGTCCAAGGTTCAGCTCCCATTGTTCTCTCCTGTCTATCTGATGAATCTGGGCATCTTGAGGCAATGTAGAAATTGCCTCATGTACACAGACAACCCTCTCCTCCTACCACCCAACACTACAGCCTGTGAGAGATGCACTTATCTAGCCAAACTGGAGTCAAAGCTCTCTCCAATTAAGACTGAACTTGACAGTCAAGAGGAGAAGGTAAACACTTGCACCACACCACACTCATCACATAGTCTCACTAAATCTACACCACCAAAATCCACACATAGAAACACAAAAACATTTGCAGAGGCTCTCAATAATAATCTGCTCAAGCAACAGAGACCTCCAAAGCAGAAATTCAAGCAACCTCACCCCACAACACAACCCAAATGACACATAGCCCGCAGACTCAGTGTGCCACTCAACCACAGCCAATAAAGCAAAACAACATACCCAACACACTTGTCATAGGTGACTCTATAGTCAGGCACACTGATATCCCACTCACCAGGCTAAACAAGGAGAAGGTTACTGATAGCTGCCTGTCGGGTGCCAGGATCCGCCACATAACCCACGCACTCACGTCACTCCACAACAAGTGCAAATATGACTCTGTCATTGTCCATGTTGGTGTGAATGACCTGAGATGTACCTCCCTGGACTTCATGAAATGAGACATGGAAGAGCTCTCTGATCTTGTAGCCCAGGCAGGTATGACCCTAGTCCTGAGTAGCATTCTGCCATCACCCAGAATGATACCGCAGTACAAGGACACAATGATTGACTTCAACAATTGGCTAAGCTTCTGGTGCCATTCTAAAGGGATCCAGTACCTCTCTGCCTGGGATGACATGGTCGACAGACCACGATGCTTTGCCAGAGATGGCCTGCACTTGTCACCCCTGGGATTCTGGATACTGCTAAAGTTCTTGCCACCCCTATAGTGCCTTTTTTAGGCAAGGTTCAAATGACAAATTCACCATCGTAACAGGAACAGGCAAGAAAAAACTGAGGGTGATGCTACTCAATGCTAGAAGTCTAAATCTCAAAATGCACTCACTCGAGGCACTCCTTAAAATGGAGAACATCGATATCTGTGCAGTGACTGAGACCTGGTTCAAGGCTCCAGAGAGCACCCCTGCACTACCAGGCTATAACTCATACCACACTTTTTGGCCATGTAACCTGGACTGGAACACCAAAGGCAGAGGTGTGTCCATGTTCATTAAGGATCTCCACACCTCCAGGCTAGTTGCTCAGCATAATGCAGTGGAAGTTATCCAAGTGCAACTAACTTTGGGCAAAACTGCAAGCCAAATTGTAGCTTGCTACAGAACACCCACCATGCCCCAGGAGTCCCACTCCTCTTTTCTTGATGTACTGGAAAACATTAGGGTTCAACCAAACACCCTAATAATGGTCTATTTCAACTACCCCACCATTAACTGGGAAAACTACTCATGTACCAACTCCTTCGCTCAACGCTTTCTGGAATTCATAAACTCCAATGCCCTGGATCAGCTTATCCACACCCCCACCATGGGCAACAATATCCTGGATCTAGTCATTACCAACATGAGTGACCGGTGTTCCACAACTGAAGTCAACACCTCATTGGTCCAATCCGACCATAAGCTAATTACCCTAGATATCCACATCCTGCCCCCACCCCCCATTAAGGAAACCATGGTAAAAAATTTCTCCTAAGCCATCTTCATGCTTCTTAAGGCAGAAGTGGTCAACTTCATGACACCCATGCAGATGGACAATACAGTTACGACTACTGAATCCTACACAGTTGCATTTTATAAGCACTTACATGAGTGCATGGATCGTGCTATCCCAAACAGAACCAAGACGCTGTCCTCCAAAAAAAGGAAGCCAATCTGGTGTTCCCCTGCCATAAACAAACTGTACAACAGAAGGAAGAAACTGTTGCAAAAGAGAGTAAAATCCCATGAGTGGAGGAGCTCCCTGGTTAGCCTCAGTAAGAAGCTGCGATCCCTGATAAAATCCTCCAAAGCTAGTTACAAAAACAAAATTGCCACTGATTCTAAAGACAACCACAAAGCATTCTATAGCTATGTCAAGAATCTCAATGGCAACACTCAGATCTGCTCTGAGTTACAGCACAATGGCACTAAATATACAGACCCAACTGATATTGCCAACATCCTGCCAGATAGGTTCAGTGCTAACTTTACCTCCCTCTCACCCCCTAAAGAGCCCACCTCTATACCGGAAGAATGCAAATTTCCTGTAATCACGGCTGCACAGGTAAAAACCACACTCTTCATAGCCAAGAACACAGCATCCATGGGACCAGACAACATCCCAGGCTGCGTTCTACACAAACTACTGAATGAACTGGCACCCCACCTAAGTACCATGTTCAATCATAGCCTCACCTCAGGTTTTGTGCCTGCTGAATGGCACACAGCAACGGTTATCCTACTCCAGAAGGGGGGAGCCACCACGGACCCCAGGAACTACCGCCCCATTAGCCTGACGGGCCTGGTCTGCAAGGCCATGGAATGTACCATCATAGAACTTATAAACAAAGACATTGGTAATCTCCAAACTCTGGACCCCACCCAGTTTGGGTTTGTAAAAGGCAGATCCTGTCTCCTAAACCTGATAGACGTCTTTGAAGCAGTCACCAAAGCCGTAGACATGGGTAAGGTGGTTCACACAGCCTGTCTAGATCTTGCCAAGGCTGTTGACACCATCTCCCACTCTGGAATTATAGATAAACTCACTAAACTAGGTATAAATCCCTATGTCGCAAGATGGGTTGCCAACTGGCTCACTGACGGAACCCACATTGTGAAAGCAGACTCCAAATCTGACTTCAGACCAGTGACAAGTGGAGTACCACAGGGTTCAGTCCTGGGTCCTCTCCTGTTTGGTATCTACTTCTCTGAAGTACAGGCTAACACAGAAGGTCTTTGGCTAACGAAGTTCGCAGATGACTGCAAACTAGGAGCCATAATCGAACCTCCTAATGATGTGGACATCCTACAAAAGGGACTCACTGAGACAGATGCCTGGTGTCAAAGCCATGGCCTCAAGCTGAGTGCCAAAAAGTGCATTGTCATCCCCTTTGATAAAAACTTTGTATCCATGAACTACAACATAGGCAGTAGTATACTTACCACAGAAAGTGTGATAAGAGACCTTGGGACACAGGTGGACAGTAGTCTCTCCTTTGATCACATCACCACAGTAATCAGTAAATCCTTCAACGTGGCAAACCTCATCACAAAAAGTTTCTCATCCAGAAAAAAAGAAGTCATTGTTCCCCTCTACTCATCACTCATTAGACCCATTATAGAGTACAATGCCCCTTTTGGTATGTAGCTCACAAGACATCTACAACAACTGTAAAGTCCACAGAAATACCTCACAAAGGATTACCGGCTTCAAACATATGCCCTATGCAGACCGTCTCAAAACACTCCAGTTTTACTCCGTCACATATCGCCTACTCAGAGGTGATCTCTGCCTAACATACAAAGCTATGTCAAACCCAGAGCTGTTGGACATGCTCCACTTAAAGAAATCCCCATCCCTCTGAGCTGCACGCTCTAGGGACCTAAACTTTGTCACCATAATAAACAGAACATGCCAGAGGGATATATTCCTGTCTAAGAGACTTCCCATACTCTGGAATAAACTACCTATCTATATCAAACAAAGCTCTTCATTAGCACTCTTCAAGAAAAATCTTGATGATTGGATGGGAAATAGGAAATTCACCCCGGGGATCACCTCTGTGGCTCTGCTCGACAGTGGCACAGGAAAATAATTTTCTTGGGTGGCAAAAGCCAGGGTACCTTTTTGGCTAGGCTTGTGTAGGCCCCAGGGCCAATAGCCTAGTACCTACCTATGAACCTATATAAACAGTTGATTTATTATCAAGCGGTCATTTTCTTTGAGACCATTCTACATTACATCAGTTCAGTCAGTGTTTTTTCTTGTTACACATGCTATTATCAAAGGTTTTTGCATTGGTAATGGCATGTACCTGCTGAATTATTTAGTTTTTATTGTATTTTTTGTACTTGGCTGCAACAACTGACAGTTGTATGATACTGTGTTGGCAGTGTTCTATAGTTAGTGGGCTATTTACCACTTATCACTGTAATGTGACCATGGAGTTATATAAGTTATGGTGTAGCCCTAAGACCCACACACACACAAAAGTGTAATTTCCTGTCTGTGTACTCCTTCCAGTTTTTAGGTGAATTAGGTGTGAGTGTGTGCGTGCGTGTGCCTTCTGTGGAAGGTTGGGCACTGGGCTAGCAACTCGACACCGTAAAACTCCACTGCCATTTATGAGCGGACAGGTGATCCGCTGTGGCGACCCCTAACCGGGAAAAGCCGAAAGAAGTAGTAGTTTGGGGATTTTGTCTTTTTGATATTTTCAAACTGAATTTCAGTGCTTGGTCTGTTTGATATGTGTTTGTATGCGTGTATATCTGTATCTATATCTATGACTATAAAATGTGTGTGAGTATACACATTCATATGTAGATTTATATGTATGTCTATATGATCAAGAAAGTAAGATGAACATGTCTTTAAAAAATAAAAATATAATTTACTGTTTTTGACAATGAGTGAGTGCACCAATTGTTAGTGAACAGTTGGCTATTTTGAAGGATTTGTTTATACAGCAATATCCCAGCCACAGTTTACTATGTGGTACACAGATTTGTACTGCTCATGATGCGAGTTGCCAAACTTGTATTCATTTTCACTACAGCGGTGACCATCTGCATGGATTTTTTTATGGGGAGATGAATGTAGACATCTGACTTTTCAGGCATTCTCTACCACTTTATACTTTATTGCTTACACAGATTATTTGGAATGCAATAGTTGGGCCAAAGTCTCTCAAAAAATGAGAAAACAAGCAAGGATTTTATGTTCAACACATAGAAGCAAGCAGTCCTACTGTTGTTAAAAGCCACATAGCTTTTAGGGGAAGCTTGGATCAGTACCGTCTCTATAGTGTGAAATGTCTTAGAAATCCCCCTTAATCATTTTTTTGTTGTCGTGGTAAGATAACAGCTTAAAAGATATACCATAATACATGTAGAACAAAACACACAGACCAATTGTGAAGATTTTAGCATAAGTTAAATGATCTGAAGACATATTTAAAAAAAATCACCCAGGCAAAAAACACACACACACACCAGCTTATACCTTCAGTCTTACTCATTAACAGCTCTGTGGTAATTATTGTGCTCTATTTTCATTTAAAAATGCTTTGATGAAGAAGAAATTGCATTTTCTTTCACCTGGGTTACATCTTTGTGCCTTTTGTGCTGAAACTTGTATGGAATACAAATCACTAACTCTGAAGTACTTTAAAGTACCACAGCACTGAGAGACTTGGCCTGCTTGGCTCATCTGCCACTGCTCTACACCTTTATGGAATGCCCACCTCCACACCTTTATGGCATGGCCAGCTCCACACCATTATGGCATGGCCAGCTCCACACCTTTATGGCATGGCCAGCTCCACACCTTTATGGAATGCCCACCTCCACACCTTTATGGCATGGCCAGCTCCACACCATTATGGCATGGCCAGCTCCACACCATTATGGCATGCCCAGTTCCACACATTTATGGCATGGCCATCTCCACACCTTTATGGCATGGCCAATTCCACACCTTTATGGCATTGCCAGTTCCACGCCTTTATGGCATGGCCAGTTCCACACTTTTATGGCATAGCCAGCTCCACACCTTTATGGCATGGCCAGTTCCACACTTTTATGGCATAGCCAGCTCCACACCTTTATGTCATGGCCAATGGACTATTGCAGGAATATTTACGTCTAGCTTAGTTGAATCTCTCGGACTTGTACTTTTATTACCTGCCATCACTATAACAGTTTTGCTGTCCTGTCATCAAGAATCATTAACAGTAGAGATAGTCCCTTGGTCAAAAGATTATTCTTACCATGATCCCAAGCTGAATTTGCAGTGAGTGATGGCCTTCTTCATGCCTGTGCCTTCACCTTAACCCTTACTTCACCAACAGACATCGGGGAGTAAGTAGGTCAGGAAACTTATTCAGTAGTGTACTTTTAGGTAATTTTTCATTCCTCTTACAACCCTGAACTAATGGAATTTCAATAACATATCCCAAAGTAAGAGTAAAACATTGTAAGGTCGCATCATACAGTCATATTAGTGTGCTACACAGTTCAGTGATTTCTAGCCTTTTACTTCAAATTATCTCAATATTGCCAGTGCAGTTTGCGCAAGAGACAAGCTGACATACTTCTTATCAATGAGTTGGTTATATTACATAAGAGGATGCAGGAAGAAAATCTAACTCCTGGTTATTTCAGCCATTGAGAAAATTATATTAGTAATGCGGAAAAGTATGGACTTGGGACACGTCTTATAAAAAAGATATAGTTTATGTGCAAACAAATTAAAATGCAGGTTCTTCAAAACAAACATAAAGACATTGTGGCTTAATTCAGAGCACAGCACTAGAATAGACTACACTTTAAAATTCTGGGAACAGTCACAGAAAGTAAACATCTTACGGTGTTCTTGGGTAAAAGAACTGCTAGCCTCATTTTTTAACTCCTCCTTCAGTGTGGATGATGACTTCTCCCAGAGCTTCCTTCCCAAGAGGGCTAGCTCTGTTTGTTGGGCTTTCCATGACCATTTCTTTTTATAATCCATAACTACTTTATTCAGTAATCCTGCTCTTCCTAATACAAAATGGTTGCCTTCTATCTTAAAAGCAACGTGCACATTGACAGAAGAAAAGACATTCTATCTTAAAACAGCACAATTTCTCAACATAACAGTTCTTACAGACTATTTGTAACATTGTTTCCAGATACAGAACATGTTTATACCAGTATTTACACATTTATAATAGTGTTACATATGTTCATGCTGGTGAAAGCCATCATACTGTGTGATAATAGCTTCAAGCTTATTTGCTAGAATGGGCTGTTAGGATCATTGTTAGCTGAAAAGTAATTGATAAATAAATCATTAAACATTATTTTTTGCTCACTCTTTCCTTTATCCAGGAAGGTGAACAATTTCTGCCATATTATCTGCAGTTTAGTATGGAAAAACAGTGTTTTAAAATTATACAGATATTGACTAGTATACATTTCAGGGAAGGAAGCAATTGCTACTGCATCTAGACATTTAATCATCATTAAACTACAGAAATAGAAACCCAGCATTGTTATGAAACATTGCTGTCATGGAGGCTGTTGGGTCACTAAATGTGCTCAGTTTTAAGCAATATTTACTACACAAATCAGAAGATTTCTTACTGGAATTTATAATGTTCAGGAAAACAATGACAGTGGTTTGCAATTGTTCTGTACAGATCTTTCTTCCTTAATTTATTTCTTGGTTATGATGCCATATGTACAAAGTCTGCACATCCTTCCTTTACCAGCGTGGATTTTCATCCGTCGTGTGGTTTCCTCCAGCAGTACAACACACAGTACAGGTTAATTGGTGAGCTTCTGAACTACCCACAAGTGCAACTGTGTGTGTGTGTGTGTGTGTGTGTGTGTGTGTGTGTGTGTGTGTGTGTGTGTGTGTGTGTGTGTGTGTGTTTCCTTCAGTGATTTGGTAACAAACTGATGAATAGATTATCTGCTTATTACCCACTGAGTACTGGGATTGGATCCTGCTCCTCAAAAACTTGAAGTGGATTAGGCATAATTTGAGAATGATGTGAATAAATGTCTAGTACTTTGTTTAATTTAGTTGCAGATGAGTGGAGAGCATAGCCACACAGCAACATAATAAAATTTAAGAGGATGCTAGATTTCTAGAAAACAGTATTTTCAGATGCTGGTCATTTCTAACAGAAAAGATGTAAGCCTGGCAGCTTTATAATAACACCGATATTTATTTACTTTGTATTTACTTGCTTTTTAAAAGACCATCATGCTTAAAATGTCATTCATTTAGTTGAGGACATAACATGAAATGCTTTTGACAGTGAACAAGCTGACTTTGACTGCCTAACACAGAAGATGTGTGTAAGAATTCTTATCATACCAATAAAGTATTCGAACCAGTTTGACAAAGAACCTGCTCTGTCGTCACCTTTGCTTGTGATTCAGAGTACATAAATTACCAGTTATCAGCCTCTTGCATGTGGTACACAGTTTAGTTCTAATTACCTTGCTCAAATAAAATGTAAATAAACTTACTGAATACCTTTCCTCTTAGTGACAAGCTTTCATATTATTCTGAAAGAGTGCACTGGTTCTAAAGCTCAAATTGTTCCATGGTTACTAACCTCTCTGGCACACATTTTGTGTTTTCCTACGGATGCAGACAGAATGGTAATGAAGATGCATGCTCTTCACTAAAGTAAAACATTTTTATTGCAAGACTGCTCCCAAATGACAGAAATGTAAATGCTTAGTATTCCTTGTTAGTTTATTTGCAGGCTGTCATTTTTGGGCTGAATTCATATAAACATCATTATTTCATCCGTCTGAAAAGGAATATTCATTCCTCTCTGCTTGCTTTTTTTTTTGATGCCATAGAATGTGCTGAATGCTTAGCTGATAACTAAATATTGTCTTAATCCACAGAATCATATGACATTTAAGTTTGCATCTTTTTGGTCGGGGAGTAACACAGTCTTGAATGCTAACGGTTTATGAATTTAATGCTGACATCAACAAGACAGCAGTCTCTGAACTGAACTAAATTCCCAAGCCAGCATGGATTTCCAGTGTTCTGATCATCAGTGCACTTATAAAGGATAGTAGTTTAGATCAGAAGTTCATCTACTATTTTATGTCTTCAGGGTGTTTAGGAAGTGTTACCTTCTATTAAAAGGCATGTTTTTGGATTTATAGTATAAAATAATAGCTAAAACCATGCAATCAAATATGTTTGTATCAAGACAGCTGAAACTTGAACTGAAGAATAAGCTTTATGTCATGGCAGAAGCATGATTGTGTAATACTTCACTACATTGCCAATCAAGCAATAATACAAATTAGATGATGATGATCTTTACTTTATGACCGTTGTCTTGGCCTTTGGCAAGCTTCTTTATAGTTAACTAGATGCTGGCATACCAACGGCAGTTTTTAATTCTTTTATAAAGAATACAAGAATATTGAAAAGAGCTGAGGAATCTAGTTAAACTACCCATTTAAAAGGTGTGGGCCTGAAGTATTCTTCCATGTGTATATGCATTCTGGTTGAAATAACAGAAAAGTGTGTTGGCCATGTAGTTTGTAAAGGCATAGAAGTTGTAAGGGTTGAATTTTCATGTGTTTATCAGGAAAGAAATTAAACTAACAAGCTGCTATCCTTCTCGATTATATCATTATTACAACTTATCAAGGTGGGTGATACAGGAGATTAGCTGATCTCCCAGGAATCTGAAGAAGACAAGCAATATAAGAATGCTGAATTGTAGCCATGATTTGTGGAGCTGTCCACCAGTTTGTATAACAAAGTTTACAAGTACATGATCTTAGAGAATACAGTTCCTCCAAATGTAGTATGTCAGCACCCTTTCCTGACAGTGACCTGTTTAACACATGGTTCTGGAGTTCATAATTCTGATAAATAATTTGTCTGTTATTAAAACAAAAAAAGAAACTTGTATACCTGTGTGTGACAGTCTAGGTAAGGTCCTGTCACTTAGCTGTGTGATTTTTTTTATTTTTAATAGTTTGGCAAATTGGCCCTAAAAGATTTAATATTCTTCAGTGCTATGAATGCTGGAGAATTTCATATAGCTTAGAAAATGTTGTGTCAAATTATTTTGACTTTGCAATAACATCAGCTTTTTTCTGCATAATTAGTATTTGGTTATTTGTCATGTTGTGCCTATAGAATGAAAACAATGACTTGTGTTGATTTGGGTTTCTGTTGAAAATGTGTATCATTAAGTGCAATACTTATAAGTAGAGAATTTTAAGTGTTTTGCGGAAATTAAATACAAAATCTGCACTTGAAGTTTGTTGAGGTATTCCTGTTTCTCTGAGGAACATCAGTCTTAGAATTAGTATATATAAGAAATGGAAGAAGTGGAGGGGCCCAGCCCACATACTGGACGTGTCTTGTAAAGTCTAATGTATTTAATTGCAGTACTCAAAACTGAGAACTTCAGTGCGACTGATAGAATATATACTTACTGTGATATTGTTGTACCTGTGTGGTCCCCTTTTTCCTGAGGTACAGCAGTCTTGGAATTTTAAATATATGTGAGAGGGTTGGGAGGGTGGCCTAATGGTTAAGGTGTTTGCCTTACAAACACAAGGTGCAGGGTTTGAGTCTCACAAGGGATAATTGGCTAGGCTTACAATGGCTCACAAGGGCAGTTAGTCTAGTACTAACCTATGAACCTATGAACCTATGTGTATTTATGTGCATGAGTATAGGACACAGCCAGACACATTACCCAGCGAAGGTCTACTCGTGGAACCTTAAGCATGTATCAGTGAGCTTCCAAATTCATTATTTCTAGTAGGATTTTCAGTTTAGCTGTTGAAATACAGGAGCATACAATAATCAGTCTCACATTTCCAGTAGACAGCTGCATAGATTTATAGAAATGCAGCCATTTATAGAGTAGTACCATTCAATATGTTAGCACATATGTTGAGTGGGGGTCTATATTATAAAGACGAACGTTTACTTAATCGAATACCTAAATGTTGACCCATATTCATCGAACCGCATATGCACCGAATGCCCTAAACCGCAAAATTGAAAAGGTCGAACTGTCATACTTGTCCCACCCCACTGCCCACTGCATACTACTTACACAAACAAACTAAATAAACCACATACGTACACTAACCAAAACCCTACTTCTAACCCTAAACTAAACCCAATTTCTAACCTTTCACTAAATCGTACATATACACACCATGCATGCACTTAACTTAACCCGCACCCTAACTCTAAGGTCCGTAACTATTACACACTTACCTTAAAAAGCTAAACCCAAACAAACTAAATAATCCACACACATATACTTAACAAAACCCTACACTAAATCTAACATGCATTACCATCTATGCACTTACCTTGACCCGCACCCTAACGACCGTAACTATTGCACACTTACCTTACGGAGCTATACTGCAGAAGGCCAACCATGAAGATTCGACATTTCTGCGCTTCTGGACGATCGATGTTTCCGCAGTTCGATGAAGACGAGTCGACGTTTAGGCATTCGGGTAAGTAAACGTTCATCATTTTAATATAGATCCATTTGAGTGGAGATTCCAGATTTAATCTACAAATATGCAAACAAGATATAAAGTTTCAGAACTACATTTTCTTTGCTTCTCCTTTCATTTGTAATGGATAATTTATCTTGAGGTCCTAATAGGTTTTATAATAAAAAGATTAATAAAATGATTAATGATGTCTCTCATAGTGAACTACCCATGTAAGTCAAAAACAGACATTGCAAAGATGATTCCATGGACTCCTCCATAGTTTTTAAGATCATTTTCCTATCTCTGCCTTTTGCTGAGTTTCTCACTTGGCTCACAACGCCGTACCACCATAAAGTTGCCTTTTTCTGCATGCTTTTCTTTTACTTTTGTTAGAAATTGGTTCTGACACATATGAGATGATTGTTGTCTGAATACGTTTTGGATGGGAAAATCTAGATTCTTTGGATTTTATAAGACCCACCAGAATATTCTGTAGAACCTAAAGACATATGTGTTGTCATAAGATACTGCTTTTGAGTGAGATTAACCTCTGTCACTCTATTTTCTTTAATAGAATTTGTATATCTCCTCAAATGAGATGGAAACTCGATACTGATGGCCTGTGATTCATTGTACATTTGCCCAAAGGCTACTTCTCGTAAACAGGGGAATACAAAGTTTGCCATCATTGTCTTATCGGGTCTTCCTTTTCTGTGCAGCAGGCACCTCATACCCTTAGACCCATCCAATCCCATTTGTGTAGTATGGAAACTTGACTACTCACCTGGCTCCTGCCCGGGCTCAGTTCTACAAAAGTTTCCCTATAAAGCACACTGGACTGCTATAATGAGAAAATTGGATCACTGCTGGTTAGGTAAGAATCCTATTATCACTGCTGGTTAGGGAAGAATCCTATTATCACTGCTGGTTAGGTAAGAATCCTATTAGACATTCAGTAAAACATTGACTAGATTCCTTTTTATACTTTCATTGATATGCAGGTACCTCCCAGGAAAAGCCTCACTGACCATTTGTTTTTAGATTTAAATTGCATTACTGGGATATTTAGATGTTAAGTAATACTAGGTTTGGAAATGAGCTTTAATGTTAAGGATGTATATTTTACTATGCCACCAATAATGCACCCACATTGGTGCTGACCTAAACTTTAACATCAGTTAACAGTGTATTAGACTGATATTATGCAAACATACGAATGACAATAATAATTCCTTGTTTGTTAAAATTTGTACTATTGAGTTCTCCGAGTTGTGCCTAATAGGCATGCTTAATGCAACAGTAGTGAGACTACGGAAGGAGATATTTTCTAATTTAGCTGATATTAAACTGAACATTGCAAAGGATATAATGCATTACCTGGAAGTTTCATTTTTGTAAGTGATATTCTAGCACATAATTTACAACTTCTGTTTCTGTTTTCCCAGACCTTTTATTTTTCACATTCAAAAGGAGAGAAGTAGGACTACAATAGCAGGCTTCAGACCAGTTTGTTTGACACAGTTTTTATCGAATGTTTTGACGGGATCCGTAACCGTCTTTTAGCTCCTCATTACTTAATGCCAACTTAGTTCACAATGGGTTTACTAAAACAAGGTCATTTTTGCTGTTGTGATGCCTTGGAGGTTGTTGACATGTTGCAAGATTTGTCTAAAATAGTTATCAAGTTCTATCTTAAAGAAATAAATGTGGTCATCTCTGTTTATCTACAGGTGGTGGAAATTGTAATTTTAAAGAAAACGCCCAGTAGTGAAAATGTCAAAATAATAATAAAAAAAAAGTGTATCAAATATTGCAACAGTCAACAGTGGAGTATCAGTTGGAACAGTGTGGATCTGGGAATGTACCCTTTTCCCCAGTGTAGTGCAATCTTGGAGCTGGTATATATAATATGCAGGGAGTGTTGGGGTGCAGGAGGGCTTGCTCCCCTCCAAAGACTTTAAAAAAAGATTTAGTTTTCAGAAACTCTATCATATTGTCTGGACAAGATGAATTTCGAGTTTCTGAAAATTCGAGCTTCTGCCATAGTCCCAGCTAATATATGTGTGTGTGTGTGTGTGTGTGTGTGTGTGTGTGTGTGTGTGTGTGTGTGTGTGTGTGTGTGTGTGTATGTGTGTGTGTGTGTATGTGTGTGTGTGTGCATGCATGCGTGTGTGTGCGTGTGTGTGTGCGTGCGTGTGTGTGTGCGTGTGTGTGTGTGTGTGTGTGTGTGTGTGTGAACACACACACACCCACAGTCATGTGTATATATATATATATATATATATATATATATATATATATATATATATATTAGTACAATGGGATGCAGATTTTATATGCAGTCATTCTTAACAAAGGAAGGATATTCCAATTCATATCTTGGAGTATTACAGGAATGAGAAGAAAAAATAAGTGATGGCAATTTTATTCAATGTATAAATTAATTTATAAAAATTCTAATGCTACTCATTTTTGGAAGAAGTTGATAAATGAAAATACTTCAGGATCCCTGAAATATTGTAAAGATTATTATGTTTCTGCTACAAGGGATGATGCATTTGGAAGGCTAACTGGCAGAATGGTTACTTATAGTGTATCAAAATTATCTTATAAATTAGTTCAGAAAAGTAAAATATATATTTTACATACATTTATAAACAATAAAATATATATTTTTACATATATTCCACCAATGAAAAAATGTGACATAAAAACAAGAAAAATGTGAAAAAAATTAAACAAATTTATCCTAAAGCTAATTTGTAACAAATGCAGCATCCTCCTTACATTGTACTACAGTGACAGTATTGGAAAAATTAATCCAACCATCAGTTGTGGGAATAGAACCCACAGCCTTCTGCACCAAACATGAGTGTACCTCCTGTTTAACTGAGATTGCTATCATTTCCCATTGATAGTGGATCTGATAAAAATGGAAAATTGGGAAATAACGGTAAATAGTAAGGAATAAATATGAAGAGAATAAAAACGTATAAAAAGCCTACCTACAAAATTAAGTATGAAAAATGCAACATCAAGCACTGGTATGAAATTATTGTGAACATGTATAGAGAGTATACAAGAGTAAAATTAATGTTTCACAGCGGAATTTGGCAAATTTTATATAACAATTTTTTAGTTAAAAAAAGTAGTAAAGGAAAAATAGAACCTGGTTTGTTTAACACCACCTGACATCAAAAGACAGATTTATTATTTTGACTGGGGTAGGGGCGCTAGTAAATGACCAATTTCAGGACAAGCCTAGGTTGTAAGGCACGGCAAGTAAAGCAGTGGGATTGAACAAGTAAAACATCAGTTAGGATATAGTATTCACAAAACAAATAGTAAATAATATAATTATTTTTTTACAATGTAGTAATAGAAAATAGGAAGAGGAGAGGATAGATAAAATAATTATAAAGAGAGCAAGCAAAATAATAGAGAAATCATCAGTAATCAAAACTGAGGAATAGAGAAGTGAATGTCAGGGTACAGCATAGTCTGATGAACATAGTCTGAGGTGAATGCTTATATATTTATGTATCTGTCGTTTCCTCTCTCTTAGTCTCTCTCTGTGTTTATATTTATGTATGTATGAAGGTTTAGACCAGCAGTGTGTGTAAAGTCAGCTAAGAAGAAATGATATATGTATGTGGTATGCTGTAGGAGGTGTTAAGCTTTGTGCCAGAATTATGGCATTTTACCTGCTTTGTTTTGCCAGGATTGCTTTAAATTCTAGACTTTGTGTAGTTTGGGATATTGTTTATGCTGAGGGACAGCTCCTGTTAGTGTTTGTTGGCTAACATTAAGTAGCAGTGATCGGTGCAGTTCAGCTTTATTTCAGGAGTTGGAAGCGCTGCTTCTGAAAATGATGGGCTTCTGTGGTTGTAAGAGTGGTTGATGAATAGTAGGCTGCCTGCCCTTACTGTAAATTGAGCTTTATACGCTCCTTCCTTTCAACTCTGCTGTTCATATCATGCTCTTTTAATGGATGGAAGCCTGGTCTGTGTAGGTTGGGAAAGACAATGGAGATTCCTGCATGGAGTTGTTTTATTTGCTGGGGAGCTTATTAATAAGCGTACCTTGTTTTTAGTGGCTTTATAAGTTCTAAACTATTGAGTGGCTCTTGGTGCATTTCTACTAAACTAAGTACTTTATTGAATAATCAAACTTTTATAAGCTGTTTAAAATACACTGCTGTGTTACTGAATAACTTATTGCTTTTCCTTAAGTTTGTTTGTGGTAGCATTTCACTCTGGGCACTCTTTTATTGTGCTTTTACATTAGGGGGACTAGGTTTATTCATTTAGTAGTGGTAGGTGTTTGTCTGGTCTTTCTGAGTTGGGAAGCACACAAAATGGCACTAATTGTAGTTGTTTTATTGGCCAGATGGCTACTAGTCATTTTTCTGTATTTGTAGTGCTGGTATAAATCTAGCATTTTTCCAGAAAGCTACTTGCTATGCCTGTGGCCTGTATAGATGCAAACATCTAGAAACATTGCTTATTTTCATTGTACTGTGAACATTTACATTGCTATTTATTGGTTTTTTTTTTTTGCACTTCTTTAAAGTTTAAATTTGCTTTTTCAATTTTCAAACTGTTGTAAGGGCTGCTGTTCTGCACTGAAATACGTTCCATCTAATGTTTCTTAGTTACTGTTATGCATCTGTTTGTGGTTCCTTAACACTTGGCCTCCAAACCAATAGTGTTACATTAAGAGAGTCAAGGTCGGCTCTCTTGTGGCAACAGAGTGTTGATTTCACCTGTCTGAGCTGGGAATTGTTGGGGGAAAGCTCATTGTGTGCTTACTTGGTTGGACTTAGAGCATATATATAGTAAGTCTCCCATTTGTGTGTCTTGGCTTATTTATCAAGAGCTACTTGCCACTTGATGACGCCAGAGACTTTGAGAGATTTTGCTAACACGTGAAGCCATATTTAGTAAATCAAATGACATTAATTATCAGATTGCACTTGCATTGCTTATTTTAATTATACTGTGAAAGTTTACTGTGATATTTATTTATTTATTTTTTTTCACTTCTTTAAACTTGAGTTTTCAAACTGCTGTAAGGGCTGCTGCTTTACAGTGAAATACACTGTATCTAGAGTTTCTTAGTATTAGGCATCTGTTTATGGTTCCTTAACACCTAGGGTCCAGTAGTAATTTTACATTAAGAGGGTCAAAGTCTACCCTCTTTTGGCAGGAGAGGGCTGATTTGGGAATTACAGGTGTAAAGCTCCTTGTGTGCGTACCTGATTGGCCTTAGGGCATAGTTAGTATCCAACTTGCTTTTTCCTGATTGTACATATTTGCATTTGTGTGAAACTTCTTTTCATGCAGTGGCGGTTACTGGTGCCTTGTGTGTGTGTATGTATGTATATATATATATATATATATATATATATATATATATATATATATATATATATACACATACATATATATGCAATCACCAGAAGTTGAAATTTCTTTATAAAAATACCTTAAAATTTTACCTCAGTCCTGCATTACTCGTGGAGCAAGTAGTTTGCACAGTGAGCAGCATCTGTTTAGATCCATCATACCTTATTATAGCACCCTAGACTATGCCTGTTTAGAGAGCATCTGGTTTGGGCACTGGGCAACATTTCTGGTTGTTAGCTGCAGATTACACAAAGTAAGGACCCTTCCCTCATCCAGTTACAAACACCCTCCACTCCTATCCCTTGCAAGTGCACATTAGGACTTGCAACCGCAGATGGGCACTTTCCTGCTATCTCTGCATCCAGCTTGGTGGACATGAGCATCCTGAGGCAATGTAGCAATTGCTTTATGTATACTGACAACCACTTAATTCTCAAGCAGAAAGATATACTATGTCAGAGATGTAGTTACACATTGATACTGGAGGCTAGACTTTCAAATACAGACACAAAAAGCAACAGACAGTTTGTCAGTGACTCACATCACTCACTGCATCTTCAACGGTTCACACACATAGACCCATATATGCACAGGTGCTCGTGTAACTTAATCAACCTAAACGAAAAGTCAAACCATAAATATAAAAGGCAACTGTGAAAGACACCAACACAGTTGGAAAAACAGTTTATTTAGCACTTTCATCCACCAAGTGGCTGGACTTCCTCAGAATACGGTATTTTGAGGAAGTCCAGCCACTTGGCAGATGAAAGCGCTAAATAAACTGTTTTTCCTACTGTGTTGGTTTCTTTCACAGTTGCCTTTTGTATTTCTAACTTACTCAACCTCAAAGACCTCTCAGGTGCAGTCCTCAGAAACTCTGCATGCACACAAAAAAGACAATTCCCATCACAACACACAAAGCCACATCTTATTGTGTCTCAGCTGCCAAGCCCATAATGTGAAACAGTCTGTAACCCAATATTCTGGTCATAGGAAATTCCATTATGAGACACACTGACGTTCCTCTAACCAGACTGGATAAAGAGAAGGCTGCAGCTAGTTGCCTGTCAGGGGGTAGTATCTGCCATATAACACAAGCACTCTGGTCACTTACCCGTAAGTACCAGTGTGATTCAGTCATAGTCCATTTGGGTGTGAATGAGCTGAGATGTACCTCCTTGGAAGAGAGAGACATGATTGAGCTCTCAGAATATGCATAACAGTTGGGTATGAGTCTAGCATTGAGCAGTATTCTACTGTCTCCAAGGATGATCCACAGTAACAGCAGAAAATGATTGACTTCAACAATTGGCTTTTCTACTGGTGTCATCCCAGAGGGGTGCAGTACTTGTCAGTCTGGGAGGACACTGTTGAATGGCTACACTGCTTTGCCAAGGATGGTCTTCACCTGTCACTTTTAGGCTTTTGGATACTGCCAAAACATTATCCACCACCTATACTGCCTTTTTAGGCATTGCCAAACAGACAAACCTTCCAGCATAATGAAAGCAACTCAGAACGCAGGACAAGCTAAAGGTGCTAGTGGTCAATGCTAGGAGTCTCAACAAGAAACTGCACTTCTTAGATGCTGTCCTTACCCTGGAGAATGTTGACAACTGTACAGTTACTGAAACGTGGTAAAAGCCATGGAAAAGCACTCCAGCAGTGCATGGCTTTAACACCTTTCATAAATTCTGACCACCCTCTGAACCTGAAGGAACAAAAGGTGGAGGTGTATCTATCTGCATAAAGGATAGGCATACCTTAAGGCTGGTCAAACAATATGTCATGCTTGAGCTATCCATGTCCAACTAACCGTGGGAAAAATCCCTTACTATATTCTTGTTAGCTACATGTCCCCTAGCATGTGTCAGGAAACCCATGCATCATACCCGAAGTTACTAAAATCATTCACCATCCAGCCCAATACCATAAACATACTCATGCGTAATTTTAACTACACCTCCATTAATTGGGAGACATAGATAACTGCTAACATGCAGGCCCAAAGATTTCTTGACTTTGTAAATTCAAATGCACTGGAATAGCTAGTTTGCACTCCCTCTAGGGGAACAAATATCCTAGATCTATTAGTCTCAAATATGTCAGAGCACTGCTCCCACCCTAGTGTGATGTCCTCATTGGTGAGATTGGATTACAAAGAAGTTTCCTCAAAATAAAGAATAAATAATAAAACTATTCCCCATATCTAACCACAAAACCTTTAAGAACTTCTCTGAGGTAAATTACTGCCTATTAAGGGATAGCATAGCTACTTTTCAAGCTCTCCCAAATGCATCAAACATTGAAACCTCTGCAGAGGTGCACAGAAGCCCTGTATGGCCATATAAATAATTACATCGAATCAGCAGTACCAGACCAAAGTAAACCCATGTCAAACTGCAAAAAGAAGCCACCCTGGTGGACCCCTGGTATTAATAGGTTGTACAACAAAAGAAAGAAAATCCTGTCTAGAATTAAGAGGGAATGTGCACAACAGAGCAAAATGCCACACATTAGTCTAAATAATTAAATCAGGAAACTAGTCAAGTCTCTGAAAGCAGACTTTGAGATAAAAATAGCCTCCAAAGATAAGGATGACCATAACCATTTTTCAGTTGTGTCTGCAATCTTAAGGGCAACACCTGGCAGTGTGCAAAATTAGATGGCATTACCTATACTCGGCCAGAAGTTGTAGCAAATCTGTTGTCTAACAAATTCAGCACAAATTTCACCTCCCCATCACCCCCAGTTCTACCCCCCCAAGAAATAACCCTCCCCACTGCACTGCCAATTATCACCGAACAACAGGTTGTCACTGTGCTCTCTAAAGCTAAAAACACGTCTTCACTGGAACCTGAAGCTATACCAGGTTGTCTCTTAAACAGCTTAAATCATTAATTATCAAGCCCATTAGGGTGTCTAGTTAACCACAGCCTCTGCACTGGCTTTATCCCAGCAGAGTGGAGGACAGGCAACAGTCATTCCTCTGCATAAAGGAGACCATCTACTGACCCGGGAAATTACAGACCCGTAAGATAACTAGTGTTATATGTAGGACCATGGAAAGAATAATCGTGGACTTAATAAATAATGACACAGGAAACCTCCAAACACTAGACTCAAGCCAGTGAAGCTTTGTCAATGGCAGGTCATGCCTACTGAATCTGGTGTATTTCATTGACGAAGTCACTGAGACCATGGATGAGTGTAAAACAGTATCTACCACCTAAATTGACCTGGCCAGTGCATTTGACACAATTCCCCACTTGGGTATCATAAATAAACTCACAAAACTGGTCATAATTCCCTGTGTCACTGACTGGATAGCCAACTGGCTCTTGCATAAAACACATAGTAAATGTGAGTGAATCCAGATCCAGGAAGATTTCCGTTACTAGTGGTTTGCCACAGTCACAGCTCATATGGTGTAGTGGTATGTTGGTCTGACTTTAGTTGATCAGTGCTGGGACCACTCCTGTTCTGATTATATTTCTGTGAAGTTGAGGCTAATGTGGAAAGCCTCTGGATGACAAAGTTTGCTGATGACTGCAGACTGGGGGCCATCACTGAATTCCCCAATGATGTAGGTATCCTTCAGGTGGGTCTAGATCAGACAAATCATTGGTGCCAGAACCATGGCCTAAAACTAAGTTTGAAAAAAAAATGCATTATCATACCCTTTGCAAAGTCAAATAACCCTGCAAATTACAACATCAGTAACGCACCCCTAAGAGTAGACTCAGTGGTGAGAGATCTAGGTACAAGGATAAATTGTAACCTGAACTTTGGCAGACGTGTCCACAGTGGTGAGGAAGTCCTTCTATGTGATACAACTTATAAGTAAAGGTATGGTATCCAGCTCCAAGGAAATTATAGCCCCACTGTACGCAACCCTTAGTAGGCCAATAATTGAGTTGTTGTTGTTGTCTTTCGGCTTTTCCCGGTTAGGGGTCCACACAGCGGAACTCTGGTCCGCTAATGATTGGCAGTAGATTTTCATGAACGCCGAGGTGCCAGCTCGACGTTCATCCTTCAACAAAGGCATTTGTCATGTACTTGACTAGGCACTTATAGCAGCTGGAGCGTCCTCAGACGTTCCTCACAACGAAAATACAGGGTGTAAACAGCATGCCATATGTGGATAGACTAAAAGCCCTATTCCTTTACTCTGTCTCCTACCAACTATTAAGGGATGACCTATACCTGACCTACAAGGCAGTCACAGATCTAGACCTGATGGAACTGCTACACATCTGCAAGTCAAACAGCATGAAGGTCACCCAATCTAGGGATCTAAATTTAGCCATCATCTCAAACAAAATATGCCAGAGAGACAGTTAAGTGTCTTAGAGACTGCCTCTTCTTTGGAGCAGGCTTCCTATTCACATTAAGTAGAGCCCTTCCCTGATCCTCTTCCAAAGCAGTTTGGCTCAGTGGATGGGGGAATCACAAATTCACACCTGGGGTAGTGCCTAGGTTCCTTATAGACAGGGACAATCTGTAACCATCTCAAGGCATAGGCACAAACGCATGCCATCTTCTTACCATATACTGGGTAAAATTAGGTTATATTGTCTAGGCCTTTATGGGCTCTTAAGCCATTAGGCTCATAGAAGATTAATAATCTATTGATTCAGGAGCTTAAAGAGTAAGGAGATTAATACTAGGTCTGTTCTTTGTTTATGGTTGGTCAGTTAGCTTAAAACACAAAGCGAAACAAGAAAGGATTAAATGGCCAATGATGCTAGATGCCAAAATGAGCACATATTGTACAAACTAGAAAGACATTTAGAAGGTTAAGATGAAAACCTATTATGTTTTCCATATAAGTGACAACAATTGTTCAATGCTTTATGGACTAAAGATGCAAGGACTTTTTGGACTTTGGCTGCAAAGGGAATAGAAAGATGGATTAAAAATGGAAATTAGTATATAAGCTGTAAAACTTTTCAGAAAAAATTATTAGGACATGTAACATGTAGAGCCTCTTGAATGACAAAATATGTATAAAGTGTCTAAAATGTTATTAGTTTGTGTCATACTAAAGAATACATTGTATGTTAGTGTGAAAGAAAAATGTGTGTGTTAGTGTGCATTTCTTCAAGTGGTTAAAAGAAATCCTATAAATATTTTGTGTTGGTTCTTAATGACAATCAGCCAGTCACAAGAAACTTTACCTAAGAATGAAAGAGAGCAAGGGCGGTATTCATAGTCAGTTGCACCAATGCAATAGGAGTATTTCTAATGCTTACGAATGACCATAGCAAAGGCACAATTTATAGAGGCCATTTACACTAATACACTAGGCCTAAAAAATAATGAGATGCAAATGAGAAATGCTGTAAAGCACAGTATGTTAATGAGGTGGCTTTGCAATTCATAGCCTGACATCCCTGTGTTGTGCATATCTGTTGTTAAATGTGGTGCTTCTCCTTTGATATTGGTGTTAAAATCTGTGAACTTGTTTGTCCGAGTATGCACAACTATTTCACTGACACACAAATGAATTATTTCCCCCAGCAATCCCTTCATTAGTTTGCATTAAGTATGCACAAACACTGAAATGATACATCAAAGTATTTTGCCCAGTGATTACTTCTGACCACATAATATGTACAAGCATTTTTCTGACACACAAATTAATTATTTCCTCCAGTAACCCCTTCAATAATGTACCCTGGTCTGCACAAGCAAAGAAATGAAGCATTCACTCAAGCGACCTCTTCAGTAATGTGCCCTGGCATGCAACAAGTACTGAAATGAAACATTCACCCAAGCACCCCCTTCAGTAAGGTGCCCTGGTATGCAACAACACTGAAATGAAGTATTCACTCAAGCGACCTCTTCAGTAATGTGCCCTGGTATGCAACAAGCACTGAAATGAAGCATTCACCCAAGCCATCCCTTCAGTAAAATGTTCAAGTGTGTGCAAGCGCTGAAATGAAACGTATCCCCAAGTAACCCCTTCTGTCGAATGTCCAGGTATGCACAAGCACCAAAATGAAACATTCAACCAAACAACTCCTTCAATAAAATGTCCAGGTATGCACAGGCATCAAAATAAAACATTTACCAAAGCAACCCTTACAGTAAAAATGTCCAGGTATGCGGAAGCATCAACTCAGCTCCCCTCATGACTCCATATTCAGATTGAAACCTGTCTGCATTCTGGTGTAACTTCAGAGCGAGTTACACACTTTTGTATTCAAATGAGTTCATTATAGGTTCATTTCTATGAATCAAACTTATGAGCATATATGTAAACCCCTTTAACACTGTAGTAGCTGACCCACTATCTGTAAGGGGTATGTTCACAAAAAAGTCCTCCGCATTTTTATAGTCATCCTGACAGTCTAGGATTTTCATAACCTCATAACACCGCTCTTTGCAGATCACCGCTAAGAATTTACTAAGTCCAGGACTACTATTATTTCCCTTTTTCTGGAAGGCTGAACTTCATGAGTCACTTTCTAACTGAAGAGACAGTTTATTGTACTATAAAGAAGATCTGGGTGTATGGCCTGAGAAAGGACACAGTTTAAGACTACACTGTGGATTTAAATGTGGGCTGTGTTTTATTATGTGATCTGAGTTAGGTCTAGACAAAAAGTGTAGAGATTTTTTTAACTAAAAGTGAGGCCTAGAAAAAAGGCTTAGAAACTTGGATTGAACTGTTTCAGTTCTCATTTAATTTCTGAAGCTAACGTATGAGGAAGGCCTATAGTCAAGGATTATATTGTGGAATACCTGTGCTTTGAATGTGGGCCAGGAAAGAAACTTACCTGTTTCCTGAGGGACTTTTTTTATTTTTTAGACTGATGGATTTATGGACTAAACTGTTTTGAAAGTGCTGTTTGTTTTGTGTTTTACAAAACCAAGTAAATTTAAAATATACTATTTTGTTGTATTATGAAAATCCAATGGGGCTGTTGCTTCATTTTGAAAGTGTTGAACTGCATGAGTTTTGTGTATGTTCTGTATCACTGTTGAAGTAAGCAGCAGGCACTTTGGGCACAGAGTTCCCAAAATCAAGAAGTCTTTAAACTGTTTTAGCCAAGTGATTGCCATTTCCCTGTTGAAGAGAGTGTGGAAAGGTTTTGCTACATGCCGCTATGCTCATATCCAACAGAATATAGTTTCCTTGTTTGTGAAAGATAGTAATCTTGTGTTCCTGGTTTTATGTGGACAGTTGTCTTTACCTTGCAGAAATACAGCTGTGTGCTACTACTGCATAATTGCCACCTTGGGGAAATTGTTACAGTGACTTCTGTACTCACTGACAGCAGGAAATTTACAATGGAAACTATTATGCCAGTAGTTTGTAGGACTGACCAACAAAGTTGCTAACCTAAAAACCTTGCCACATATTGACAGGAATGAGACTGATAGTGTGAGCTATAACAAAACAATGTTAGTACTGATATTGCTTGTGATAGAAATGAAAAAAGGGAAAACTGTTATACAGTAATGATATTGACATACAAATTACTAAAGTTGACTGTCGTTATAACTTTTTTTGTAAGATCTGTGTCATAGATCACTTTACATTCTTATTAAAATATAAGAATACCAGATTTGGTCTGGTCTTGTTTGTTTAAAGTATGGTTAATTAAGCTGAGAGTAGGGTAAGTTGTGATAGAAGCAATAATAGCAGTAATAGTAGTATTGTGTGCTTTAAATTAAACAAACTGATGAGTGCACAATGTATTATAACATTTATGGTTGAATCTGAAAGCAACAATAAAGCAAAAATGTCAGATAAGTTATGGGCAAATGAGTTACTAGTAAATGACATAATGTTCAGAAATCCAGTTGTTTGCTTCTAAAGCTAAATGCACAGTAGATGTATTAATTTGTTATAAATGTGGAGGTAGAGGCCACATTTTTAATGTTTTGAAGTCAAGGACAAATTTTAAGTTCTATGAAATTAACTGTGATGTGAAAGCTGACATCATATTTTAAACATGTTTATTTCAATATCTAGAATAACTGAGCCCACTGTATTAAAACCAAGCAATTATACAATGACTCCCAATTAGTATTCCAAAACGTGCACACTGATTTGCCAGCCCAACCAGCATGCCCATTGTAAATCCGACTTATACTAATGGAAAAAGGTCTGGTCATTAGTATAAGTCTTGATTTTTTTTGTTTCTGTTAGGTAGTAACAGAGAACGGAAGATCTCCATTGCTGTAATCTCACTATGTTATATGTTTAACATAGTGAGATATCTTAAAAATAAAAGCAACGGAGATCTTCCTTTCTCCATTGCTTTTTTTAAAGATATCTCACTATGTTAAACTCATTTAACATAGCAAGATAGCTTTAAAAAAGGGAATGGAGATCTTCCTTTCTCCATTGCTTTTTTTTAAAGATATCTCGCTATGATAAACTCATTTAACATAGCGAGACAGCTTTAAAACAGCAACAGGGATCTTCCTTTCTCTGTTGCTTCCTCAACATAGCTCTGATGTACTGCGTAAGCATACACATGCGCAGTACGTAAGAAAAAGCCCTGGATAGCAGAAAACCACGGAAGGGTACCACACAGGTATTATACAAAGGCATTATTTAAGAAAAGTAAGTATTTTTTTTTCTTAAATAATGTCATTGTATAATAGCAATAACCCATGTGTGGGTGTGGGTAATGCTAGATTTACCCACAGTTGTCTTTGTTTGGCCACTTGAGCTTTGCCCCCATGACCAAACCACACCAACCATGGGTAAATCTAGCATTACTCACACCCAGACATGGGTTATTGCTTAAATAACATGTACTATTATGTTAGAAAGTAGAATGATTCAAGCACCACTGGACTCTGAAACACATTCCTTTATCAAGGATTTCTTGTATTATAACCATATAATTGCTAACAGTGTAAAAGTAGATTATATCCTTCGTGTGTAGAAATTGAAACAGTGCTGAAAAAATATGTTATATCCCCTGGCTGTACTCTCTGATTTTTCTGGTTAGTTAATACTAGAGAAAAATCCCTTTCTGAAAGCATTGTTGAAAGTGTGAGAAGGAGACTCCATAGGCAAAATTTGGTGCAGCAACCGGATATATCTATTCACTGTAAGAATGGGAAGTAGTCAGATCAAGGCAGGGTCAGTCATACAGGGGTTTAGAATGATGAAGAGAAAGTTGGCTTAGAACTGCATCAGCAGAAAATGAACTAGTAAAATTTATGTACATCAAAATAGTTTACATTGCTATACAGCAGGGCAGGCTGAGTTGTGTCCGCACAAGTTAAAAACATAAGGGGCCGGATTCAGTAACACCTACACTAAGTGTACACGATCTGTATTCAAGAACATCCCTACCACATTTTCTGTGGTTTCTAGTCACGCTGAAAGATTATACTAGGTGTACAATGTAGTCTGCACTTTGTGGTAGCTTCTATGAATCCCCCTGAGTATTTAAAGCTGCAAGAAAATCAGTAGGAAAACTAAAGTTAGGAGGAGGAAGGTGCGAGTTGTGCTTATGTTGTCTGTTTACTCAGAACAGTCTACACTTAGGCTTTAATGAATCCCTGGAAGGCACTAAAATATTGTAACCTGCTAGGATACAATACAGTGCAAGAGAAAATCTAGTAGAAGGAAGAGTGCCACACACCAAGCTAGTCTGAAAGTAATACAAAACAGGAAGTAAAGGTTTAACTGCAGTCTGACAATATTATGGGGCAGGGAGTAGAAGAATCGTTGAAATCTGACAGTGCTGTGGGCAAAGCATGGAAGTAATTAGTAGTAGAAGTACTGCAAATATGGAATTATTCACTAAAAGAATGCAAGTTTAGCAAGTAACAAAAAAGTGTAAATTGAGCAGAATTTTGAAATTTCTCTCAACTAAAAACAGAAAACCTTCTCACAGAAGAATTCTAAGCAATGGGAAAGGGTCAAGAGAAATGATTTACCAGGAAGAGAGGTAGCATCAGTGTGGCTAAGGAGGGAGATGATATTCCTGACCAGAGTTCTAAACTGACTTTTGTCAGTGCAGGACAGATAAATTAGGTTTCTTGGCAGAAGGGAGCTATAAATGATGAAGTAGCTGTTGGAAAATGTGTACCGAGATGCTGTTTTCTGGGGGACATATAGAAAAACAATGAATGAGAAGTATGCATTCATCTTGAGCTAGAAGGACCACAACTGAAGGACAAAATAAAAATACAATCTGGTCTTGATTCTCTCTAAAAGTGAGGGACAACAGCAGCTTAAAGAGAACAGTAAAAATAGGTAATGTATACTGAAAAAAAAGATAACCTTGACCAGAGAACTAGTGAAATTCCTGGCAAGCTAAACATAGAAATTTTAAACAGCAGAAAAGGACTGTATGTATCAGGTTAGTAAATAGCAGGAACTAGAAAGATTACATGAGGCATAGATTACTTTATAATGTCCTCCCTCTAATGTCTTCATAAAGCTTCATGAAGGGAAAGTCAGACTGAAGTAACTTCAGCTGTAATGCTGTCAGCTGCACCTTCCTAATACTTTTAATAAAAAGTGAAACATCATAAAGTTTTAGGACAAGATACTACGCCTAATGAAATAAGCAAACTTACAGTAGAGATGTGTGCAGAGATTATAAGTTTTACTTTTACCAGAGGAATTTAGACAGAAATTTTCCAGAAACTTAGAGCAAAAGGTTAATAATACAAATCCATAAAAGCTTTACTTTATTTATTTTTTTATTTAGTTAGCATTTGTTAACCGGGAAAGTCCGACTTGGAACTAAGACAGTTTTCAGTGGAGGCCCGAGGAGAAATGCTCCACGCAAATCTGTGCAAAAAGATCATAGATGTCCAGATCTATTGCCTTGTTAGAGAGTTTAATCATTCATTTTTTTCCAGTCTTGTGGAAGTAAAATAAAACATTAACATTGCAGGATTATATAATTTACAATTTGTATATGGCCTTCCTTAGTGCTTGTTATATTTTACTGCATTTAATTTTAAAAAAATGGTATAAATTAAGGAGATACATATTGCTTTTCTCCTACATTTAAAATGTCTTTGCTATCACAGAGCAGTCTGTGAAAAATAATTTCAATAAATGTTAATTAAAATCAATTACAAAACCAATAAATAGCTATAAAATGATTTCAGATTGAGCTAATTTATAGCATCCATGTAACAACAATCAAGCAAGATTAAATACAACTTCAAGATTTGCTGTGGTTTCTGGTTTGAAAATGGGTATAACTAGGATTCACCTTGCACTTTATGCATGAGGTGCTTAAAAGATTGTCAAGTAAAAAATAGAAATACCAAAAAATAAATAATAATAATAAAAATAATAAGGGGTGGGGGATACCACTGTTTGGTTATGCTGATCCTGTATTAATGCTTATGTTAACATAACCTGTGCTAGTAAGACAGATGCAAATTTTAGAAAAAAAATAGAAACATGACGTAGAATATAATGCAGGAAAGAGAAATCTAATGTTATTTTGTAGTAAGAAAGATATATTTAAAATAGTCAAAACAGCAAGGGAATTGCACAAGTTAAATAAGTATTTGGGTCTGATAAGCTTTTCAGATGATTATTGGATTAATCATCTAAACTATTTAAAAATGAAATTGAAAATAACAATCTATAGTCGGTTAAATTTCTATAAATTGTTTAAACATTATATCATTAAACCATTATTAAAGCCACTTAAATCAAAAAGTGCTAGTTTGATTAACATTGGATCAGAAATGTGGGCAGTAAGAGAAGACTATCAGCGATTAAGTAGCATGTGTAGACTGCAAGTCTGACTGCTGCATCTTCCTAGCACTTTCTTTATATTTTGTCTGTAAGATGAATTCTGAATAATGAATGAATCATGAGTAGTAGAAAGTAGAAGGTTCACAACTGGATTAAGAATATAAGGTTAAAAGATGGTTACATAGTTCAGAAGATTATGCTGGAGAAGCAAAAATGGGAAAAAGAATTTCAATATCCATGACTCAAAGGATAGTAGGAGAGCTACTGAGGAAGCACGGTACATGTGAACTTGTATAAGTAAAATGCAGCAATACACAATGCTTGTTTTCCTCAAGCAAAAGATTGATGAGGAATTAAATGAAGAAGATGACAAAGGAAAAAATTAAGCATTCCAACCCATTTATAAATAAATTGGTAATGGAAAATGATATAGTGCATTTAAATGTAAATCAGAACATGATATTATTATCAATGTTGAAGTTTGAGAAAAAAAGGCATAAAAATAGAAAAATGTAAACACTTTTGCCTTATGTATATGGAAATGGACAAGAGGAAGCCTGTCTTGCATATTACTGCACTGTTCTACAGAGGTATGGACCATGTCTGGAATAAATATATCATAAAGGTAAACTATGCAAAATTATTTTTGAATAGTATGCTATTTCACAATCAAAGAGCTGTCTTTAGTACTATGCAAAATACAAAAGATAAGGAATTAATATATGCAGAGCATTTTATAAATCTGTATTTTCTAATAAATGGTGCTAATTTAATATTGTGATACAATGTTATTTAAACATATCTAATATTTAAATAGATTACATTTGTGAGTTTTAATGTGTATTTATGATTGCAATAACTGGTATGTTGACTGAATTAAAGTGAATGGAATTGAGCTGAATAAAATTAAAACTGGTAACAGATCCAGGAAAGAAATATAATGCCTTTCTTTCTCTGTTTTGTATATTAGGAGACATGTTTTGCTATGGTGAGGACTGTTCTGAAATTAGTCTCTTTTGTAAAATCACAAGTACTATTACTACTCTATATAAACTTTGTTAGCACAGCTGGAGATTTTAATGCCAAGTTCTGTATTTGTACTTGTGCTTGCATCGGACACTTATAAAGTGTCCTAAGAGTTCTCAAAAAAACAAATCTATGGCATGGGAAATGGGAAGGCTAAAGTATTGTTCCAGTACTCAGCTGACATAATGCTTTACCCAACATAACCACCAATAATTATTTAAATCAAGAAATGTATATACTACAAAAATCCAAACACCAGATTATTATGAAAAAGATTGATAGTCTGTTCATGTTCTTTCAAAAGTGTAAATAACAAACAACTACTTTCAAATAAAACTAATGAAACTTTTGATCATTTTAGTTTTATATTTTAGATCTGCAAATTTCCTTCCTTTACTTAAAGTAAAACCTTTATCACTTTTGATAGCTTTAAATGTAATGTTTCATTGATGAGATACAGTTTCTTTGAAAATGCCTTGATGGTAGTTTGGGCATGTCATTCTTTAAAAACTTTAGCTTTGTAACTTGTACTACATCACAAGTACCATACAGTCTGAGTCTATACTTTTTCTACTATTTTTTTAAGACACCATTTGTTGTACTTAAAGACGGAGCAAATTTATCCAGGAACTAAAATAATGTATCAGTTTCTATTTTGCAGTTGAAAAAGAACAGAACCATCAAAAAAAATCCCCCAAATTTTTGGTTAGCAGTTAACAAATTAATTAAACCAGGACAAACAACAGCCCCACCCCCATCCACTCCTAGTAATGTTATTAGCACTGCAGAACACTTAAAGAAATACTGAAAGTATTGTAAAACTCTGAAAAAATAACTCCCCCACTATAATCGTCAATAACAATACTACATTCTCCTTCCAATCCATCCCTATTTCTAATATCCAAAAACTACTTAAAAATCTAAAGTCAAACAGCAATTGCAGCTGACTAACTACCAGTCAGCTTCCTCAGAATAGCAGCAGTTGCAATTGCTTACCCTGTCTCCATTTTCATCAGTCGCTCCATATCTGAACAATATGTACCACAGATTTGGAAAACATCACATATAGTCCCTCTAGACAAAGGCGGAATCTCAACTAAACTCAGGTTATAAACCCATGACCACCCTATCCTCAGTATCTAAAATCTGGAAAAAGGTATATATTTACTTGCAACTTCTCTACTGTCTTGCAACAGATTACCTACTTATTATATCTTGGCACAGATGTAGACCCAGTCATAGCACCACAACTACCCTCTTGAAATTCACTGATACCATCAATCACCACAGAGACGAAGGAAACATTGGCTCAACAGTCTTCCTAGACATGTCTAAAGCCTTCAATACTGTATATCATCCCAAACCATTTTCCACTCTTACTGACCTAAACCTTAGTCCTTTTGCCTCAACTGGTTCCACAGCTACTTAACAGGATGTCAACAAACTGTGAAATGGTTGCAAGAGCTTTCTCCCCTCCTCCCTGTCACATTAGGAGTACCATAAGGATCCATATTAGGGCCCCATTCTATTCAGTCTATTTACCAATGACCTTAGCACAGCCACTTTATAGCCACCTTGATCCAATATGCAGATGACTCAACATTTATATATGCTGTCCCCAACAGACAACAGGTCCAAGACACTACACAAAGGTCATTTACCACTGTCAAAACTTGGCTCACTGATGCTCAACTCATTTTAAATGATAATAAAACCAAACATATGGTCATCCAACCTATGTAAGCCTCTGACCCCCCCAACCTTTTCCAATACTGATTCTGATAACACAATATAAACTAAACTTTTAGGAGAAGTAATTGATAACAATATGACATTTGATCAACACATAGCACAAACTGTCTAAAAGATGCACAAAAAACTCTTATCCATCTTTACAAATAAACACTTTCTAGCTAATAGTACTAGAATATCCATTGCTAGAACCCATCTCCTCTCCACTCTCCTCTACGCCTCCCCCATACTCACTAACCTAAGGAAAATAGATCTTGAAAAGCTTGAATTATATTATAACAAAATAGCAAAGTTTACAACTGACTCTAAATATATGACTCACCATTGTCTGTCACTAACACAACTCTCCAGGTTAGAACTTCCCCATGCACTTGCTCATAATCAACTGACATTGGCTCACAAAATAGTTCACCACCCTCACAAGACGCCAGCCATTCAAAACATAATAACACCTTATACCAATAACCGCTCACTGTGCTCTAGCAATAAAACCCTACTTACAGTTACTAAAACCAAAAACACAGCAGGAGATTCATTTTACTCCAGTCACATAGAAAAAATATGGAATGCACTGCTTGACTCTATCAGATCAGTAGAAAACATCTCCAACTTTAAAAAGTTACTCAAAATTCACTTTACAAACACCTGGCTCTGCACATGCAGTGGGCTAGGATAATATTACCTACCATCCCCTCTACATGGCGCAAGTATTTTTTATTTCTAATGATCTCCCGAAGGAACATCTACTATAAATTAAAACAAAAACGAATCCATTATGATACTATCAATATTTTGCAAATATTGCTCAAACTTATTCTCTAACAATGTTCGTAAATAATGACCAATACCGTTATATGATGTGACTCTATCTGCTGTAATTTATGTTTAGTCTTTTTATTGTATGTGGAACTTTTCTCGATGTAATTCTATCTACTGTTATGTATGTATAGTTATTTTATTATATGTGGAGCTTTTCTCCCTGGGCCTCCACTGAAAATGGGTATCTGCCCAATCAGACTTTCCCGGTAATCAAATGTAAATAAATAAATAAATAAGTAAACATAAATAGATAAATAAATAACATTTAGATTTTTTAACGCTTTTCTTATAATGCAATACCATAATGTCATCTATGGGGATTAGTCCTTTGAGATCAGACCAATAACTAACCAGACTACTTGAAATAAAGACCTTAAGCCTGTGATAATGCAATCAGTTAGAAAAAGGGGCATAAAACTGTAGCCCTTTCTGCCTTCCCAAGATGTGGGGACATATATATCTTATAAGCATTGTGGATTGTACTCTTCATGGATGAAGGCCCAAGTAGAACAGTGAATTCTGTCTTTATGCATTATTCTGTGGCTGTGCCCATAAAAAATG
The DNA here is from genome assembly GCF_019279795.1 of Protopterus annectens. Classification (NCBI taxonomy): domain Eukaryota; kingdom Metazoa; phylum Chordata; order Ceratodontiformes; family Protopteridae; genus Protopterus; species Protopterus annectens. The sequence goes on from NC_056737.1 coordinate 580,155,855, forward strand.
AGAGGACAATAAAGAATCTTTTATTGTACCCTGAACAAGCACTACACTTGCATTTGTTTCAATAGATACTAGTTTTTCAGCACTCCGAAGAGCTTTCTGTGATACTTTTTGGGACAAAGACTGCGTATTGAAATATGACATGCAAAAAATGAAGTATTATTTATATAACGGAGGTAGCTTGTTAGCTTCCATTTTCTCATGTCAGTTTCTTTAAATTTTTCATCCTACTTTAGTTACTCACACCATTCCTGCAAAATACACTCTTAATTGTGGTGATACTAATTGCTTTAACTAGCAAAATTGCTTACTTATAGATATTTACTCACCGTTCATGAACATAATTTTTGTTTTTTGTTTGCAGTACAGTTTAATGTTTTGCCTGTGGTCAAAACATTCCATCTTCTCCTCAGTGTTCTACAATTGATGGGATTGGTATTGATTATGGCTGCGGTGGTGCAGCGGTTAGCGTTGTCGCCTCACAGCAAGAGGTTCTCTAGTTCGATTCTCGGTTGGAGCACTTAATGTGTGAAGTCTGCACGTCCTCCCTGTAGTTGAGTGAGTTTTAAAGACATGCAGGTAGATGCATATGTGTGTGCCTTTTGGGTGCCAGGCTGGCAACTCAACACCATAAAATCTCCACTGCTAATCAGTCTGTGGACCAGTGATCTGCTGTTGCGACCACTAACCGGGAAAAGCCGAAAGACATTGTTATGAAATACAGAACCCTTGAATCATGTGATTTCACTTCATTTAGTCTAATCCCTGTTGCTCTTCTCAGTAGTTGTATTGCAACATGCATACCTCTCAACCTCTTAGTGCAAACAAATCTAAGCAAAGCCTGACAGAATGGGGGAAAAAAGGCCCAAAAATAGGGACAGATTTTAAATATTGCTCTTATAAACTTACAAAGTTGCTAGAGTAATAGGATTTGTCTTAACATGCATTTTTTGAAGCATATAAAGTTGTTGCTGTTCTTCTGTCGGCTTTTCCCAGTTAGTGGTTGCCACAGCGGAACTCCGGTCCACTAATGATTGGCAGTAGATTTTTACAGTGCGAGGTGACAGCCTGGCGCTCAACCTTCAACAAAGGCATGCCCATTCACGCATGTCTTTCGAATGCCACTCAACTCCAGGAAGGACATGCAGACTCCACACAGAAGGTGCTCCAGACAAGAATCAAATGGGAGAACCTCTTGCTGTGAGGCGACAACACTATTGCTGCACCACCGTGGCTTACTTTGAAGCATATAAAGTCTGAAACACAAATGTATATCATTATTTAGTGACTTAATTCCTCTGATCATCCCAGTGATTTGCCAGAAAATCAAAAATTTTATGAGGAGCAGAACAAAAATATGAGGCAAAAATCTGGACTGCTGAGAGGTATGGCAACTTATGATCAAGACTAAAGGTTTGTAATTCAAGTTTCATAAACAATTAAGTGTATATGCAACCAAAATTTGCTTGAATTAAATCAAATTGTTACACTATACAAATGTTTCTTTAATCCATTATTTAATATTTTTCATTACTTCAGTTTCATGTTGGGTTGAAAACTTAGTGTATTATCAGGATATGCTACACATTTTCTCTTCTTTGGGTGTTACCTCTCTTAAGGATAATTTCAAGGTCATCAGTACACTAAAATAAATACTATGAATATTCAGCACTTTGCGATGCATGCACCTGTTGAGTTGCTCAACAGTCTTAAGTACTTTCACTAAACATGAGAACCTAGTACAGATGTCTGATGTAGGCCAAGAGAGATGCGAGTATTTGGTGTACATGAATTAAAGCCTTTATTATACTGTAAGGAATGGGGGTAGAAGGGAGACAGTAATCATCTTAAAGCTATAGGGATGACGATGATACATCAGCAGTGCACATATGTTTTGTTCTAGCATTTTATAATCTTTCTCCTCTACAAATTATAATGGTAAGGTGCCATTGAGACTACCGGATGATTTATTTAGAATATGCCTTGTACTATTTTGATACTAGCAATGGTATAAAAGGATGCAAATGAATTTAAAAAAAAATCACCTATAGTGCCTCACTAGTTTACAGATGATCTGCTCTCTGTATTTACATCAGATGATTGGGATTTCACTGAGTCCTATTTAACTGAAAAGGTCCTTGCTTACAGAAAGACTGTTTTGGGAGAAAAAAGTACTTACGGTGAACCTATGTGCTGTGTACTGGTACTACTAATTCTACCACGTTCTTATCTATGAACCTAAGTGTGTACACTTGAAGACAAACATATGTAGAACTGTAGATATTTTTTGGGACACTGTGGTTTTAGAGCTGCTCATTTAAGATGGAAGATGCAAACAGTTTTAGTGATTTTCTAAAGTTATATTCATTTGGAGGTTGACATACAAGAAATTGGCTGCATCAAAGTAGGACAAAACAATGATTAACCTTTTGGTGGTATTCAATAAATATTTGCTGCAAACCTGTCCTGCACAAGTACAAAAATGTTGTGCATTATAACAAGGCAAAGCTCATTAGACATGTCTAACTGAGGTGGGCTGTGCTAATGAGTAGCTTTTGCACCTTACTTGACAACTACGCAACATTGATAAACCCACACTACTGCAGCAATCCATGCAGTTATCCAACTACTGTATAGAGCAGAGTAACATGAACATCATGTAGGCTTGGAGACATTCAACCACAAGAGAACAAGTAACCAAAAAAAGCAATGAGCATAGCTGCACTCTGTTGCATGGCTCTTATTACACCTTACTGATCAGAACAATGAGAACTGGATGCCTAAAGTTGTGATAAGTAGTGAGGTATGCAGCAAAATGCCATAAAGTATCATTAGTAATAGTATGAAAATTAACACCTGCATCCAGGTTAAGATCACCTATGGGTACTTCATCACCATCCAGGGGTGTAAGGTTCTCTTAATCTTGGTGACTTCCCCTTCATAGTCTAGTGTGACCCCAGTCATCAGTCTCTGTGATGTTCATGTTTATGTGCCCTGTAACTCACCCAGTGTGTGCTGACAGTTATGTGATACAGTATCTCTCACATTTGCTTTGAAATTATGACAATTATGACGACAGCACCTTCCATCCTGTGTTGTATTGAGGTGATTTCTGATGCACAGTGTGACCAGAGTCATGCACTGACCAAAATAGCTTAATTTTTATATATTGTTGCAACTTGAATAAAACTGTATGCATCATGGTTAGCTTAGGTGACACTTTCACCTCACTTGAAGTGGCAGTACAGGTCAGACATGCACCAAATATTTGACATAGTCAGGGAGACAAACACATACACACATACACATACATGCACATACACAAACACACTAGATATAACCCCTTGCCCCCCACATTGCAAACTACCTCACAGTTCAAGGAATGGTAGTCCTATCTGTTGATATACCTGCATGAGTGAAGACTAAGTGGAGCACTTATTTCAGTATGATGGTTGTAATATGTGGAAGTCAATACTTCTGGGAAATGTGAAGCAACATGCAATGCTGGCCTTATCCTCTGCAGTTCCATAGAGCAAAGTCTGCTGTTACACATGCAGAATTATTATGTCTAGCATTCAGAAAGCATGTAATTCAATACGTACATCATACATCAGTGTGTCACTTAAGGACTAAGCAGTGTTACACATACCTTGGTCTCCACAGGGATGCCCACACACACACTCCCACACACACACACGCACACACACACATCTGCAGTATATATACGCATATATATGCTATATATGGGTTCCATACACTAGATCGAATTTTCACTAATTCAAAATAGTGCATGGAATGCTCACTGCAGCGAAAGTGCACTTAATCAAAAGTGCACTTATGCAAAATTCAGTACAACTAACGGGTGTTGTACTGAACTTCCCTCTTACCATGACCCGTGCACTAACCCTAAGGTCCGTGACGACTGCAGCGCAGTGAAGGACATAGCAATGTCCTCCACTATGGTGTGATAGTCATGAACCTTAGGGTTAGAACATGGTTAGGTAAGGGATAGCTTTACTAACTATCCCCTTACCCTAACCCGTGCCCTAACCCTAAGGTCTGTGACTATCGCACCATAGTGGAGGACATAGCTTGTTTTTTATGTCCTCCACTGTGCTGCCGTGTTTTCGGTGAAGTGCACTTATGCAAAAGTTCACTTTCGTTAAAGTGAACTTTTGCAGAAGTGAGGCTTCCTATTACAAGTTCGAAGTAGTGAACTTATGTTCTTGTAATAGGAATCCACTATATATGTGTATGTGTATATATATATATATATATATATATATATATATATATATATAAAATGTGTATGTGTGTGTGTGTGTGTGTATATATATATATATATATATATATATCTAAAAATGTGTGTGTGTGTGTGTGTGTGTGTGTATATATATATATATATATATATATATATATATATATATAAATGTGTACGTGTGTATATACATATATATATATATATATATATATATATATATATATATATATATATATATATATATATATTTAGGTGTATTATGTTTACTCAAAGAAGGTTTTCATCTAATTACAAAATATCTAAAAATTTCATCTAACACACATTTAGTCAAATCACATTACATCTAAAATGTCATGTACTACAAATACTTTTCCAAAACTTGTCTTTTGGCATGGAGAGGATGGAAAACACTCAGTTACCCCTTAATTAAGTATACTTATCTCCACACTCACACAACCACAGAGAAAAATGAAAACACCGCATACAGTGAGGCATTGCTGATGCACAATCTTGTTGGTTGGACATTAGCAAGGAACAAAAGGTGCACCGGAGTAATTTGTCTTGTAATTCCTACAACTCCAACCCAAATTGTGAAACGGTTTGTGGATGGAGGTTTTAATATATATATATATATATAT
>NC_056737.1:580163250-580210750 GCF_019279795.1 Protopterus annectens
CAGTATTCATTGTCTTTTGGACTTTCAGAGCAGTTATCTGAGAAGAGCAGCACTATGTCTAAATGCAGATATGGTCAGTGGGGGGGTATTCATAATGATTATTAAAATGCGTGGGCATTTTAATAAACTCACCTATTTATGGCAGAACTGTAAAGTACCTGGAGATAAGTGGTAAGCCAAGACCATTTACAAGCATAAGATGATCTAAGTGTTCAAAGTGTTCATGTATCACTGCATTTTATAGAGATTTTCAAGATTTTAAAGATTCTCATTCACATGCAAAATGCATAAAGGACCCTGAACATACATGAGTAAGTTTAACAGCACCATATTACCTTGAGATTACTTGAGTTAGGCAGCGAATTACTTAGGAAACCACAGACTTTTTAAACTAAGACAAAATAATGAAAACATTGGAAATGACTGAAGTACTTCAACATGATGTAAGATGATTGAGTTCATTTCAAACAATTGTTGTTTATTCATATGCTGGGCATATTTCAATGGCTTTGGTGAGTACTGTAAGCTGTCGTTTGAAATGGAAAATCATTACAGCAGCGTCGGAAAGCATAATGGTCAGTGAGGAAATTATATACTTTGGTGCCTTTTAGTGATTGTGCATACATGGTAGAAAAGCAGTCATTCAAATCTGAAGTACTGAAGGGGAAAGCTTGTTCTGTTGGTTCAACAAGTGTCTTTACTGGGAGACTCCTGAGTGTTACTGATAAATGGGAATTGACACGTATTATGATGACAGGAATGTGACAGGGGCTAACGGAAGAATGGCTGCATTAACAAATTGCTTTCTTTACTATTGCAAATGCAGTCATGATAGTGAAAACAGCCATGACAGTGAAAACATTACTTTGGCACAACTTAACTGGGCTTGACTATACATACGTATATAATTGTGGGTTAGCTATGGTCATTTCCGGACAGTGCAAATGCCTGTAACCCATTCACACTATGACTATGAATACTACCCCAAGACTTTTCCAAACAGATATTAAAAGCTGTAATGATCTCGTATGTTTCCTTGACAATTTTTATAATGGATTATTAGTTTCTGTAGAAAAGCGACACTGTACATGTTAGAAAAAGTTGGTATAAATAGTACATTTGATTTTCAGAAAGAAAATCTGAACAGTTGTTCACTATAAAAATGTTAAGTTTAATTATATCTGATTGTATTCAACCATCTTTACACAAGGCTTCATGCAAGCAAAGGAAAGCATTTCTGACCAATGTATCAATTGAGTTTATTTTTTGGGGAACATTTTTCTTATTCACTACAGGATTTATAAGGTGGTGGTGTTCACTTACCTACTGCCATATTCAATCTTGTTCTACCACATTTTGGCATTAATCTATAAATTATTAAGCAATTAGTTCAAGTATAATCTTTTATAAGTTCAAATTTTGATGTCATCAAAGTAGAAAATAACCCCCACTTTACTGGTTGTATGCCAGTGACATCTACAGTAACGCATTTAAAAAAGAATGCTTTGGAAAATCATGCAAATTATTAACAATCTCTTTATAGTCTATACCTCCTGCAGTTACTAGCCTGGCTTTTTGCCATAAATATAAAGCAATGTATAAGGAAGATACAGTAACATTGCATCAGAGACGTGAACAGTGTAGACACAGAGTACTCAAAATGTAGACACTTGAGTTTGTGCACCAGTAGAAATTGTCCAAGGATATATGTATACATAAATATATTTATACACACATATATATATGGGTTTGTTTGTGTCTTTCGGCTTTTCTCGGTTAGGGGTCACCACAGCGGAACTCCGGTCCGCTAATGATTGGCAGTAGGTTTTTACGTACTGGCTTGCCGGGCCTAACGCACAACCTTCAGCGAAGGAACACCCATTCACGCATGTCGCCACACAGAAGATGCTCTAACTGAGAATCAAATGGGCAACGTCTAACTGTGAGGCGACAAGGGTCCACTTCTAAATTTTGAAATCCCACAATCTCGACTTTAAATATCTCAAACTCATAATATTGTTATTGTGGAATCTTGAAATAATAAAAACGAAACAAAACTAAAAAACATGACAACATCCAAAAACATGTTTTTGCAGGCGGGCAAGCCCCCCTACACCCACCACACCCCCTGCAAATTAAATATACTAACTCTGAGATCGCACTACACTGAAGAGAACAGTAATGTTCCCTTTCCATAAAGTATAGTGATCTACATTACCGTTCTCTTCACTGTATAGCAATCTTGGAGTTAGTATATTTTGGTTGCTGGGAGTGTGCAGTGGGGTTACCCCCCTGCAAAAACCTGTTCTTGGATGTTGACGTAGCTTCATTTTTGCTTTTATAATTTTGAGATTACACAATCTTGAGTTTGAGATATTGAAAGTCAAGATTGTGGGATTTTGAAATTTAGAAGTGGACCCATATATATATATATATATATATATATATATATATATATATATATATATATATATTCACTTCACTGAAAGCTCATTTTACTGAAACTCATTTGACTGAAAGCTCACTTCACTGAAAGCTCATTTCACTAAAACTCATTTTGTTGAAAGGTATATGCCCTTTACCCCATTGTAGTGCGATCCTGGAGTTCGTATATATATATATATATATATATATATATATATATATATATATATAGTAAGGGGGTGTGGGGGGCATTGTCCCCCCACCTATTTTATGCATTTTAAACCAGATACATAGATACTTACAACTCCAATTAATAACTCTTTTTAGAAGACAATATATACCCAAACTATGTATATACATATACACCCCCACACCCCTCCAATGTGGGGGCACAACCTCCCACACCCCCCTTACTATATATACTAACTCCAGGATCACACTACAATGGAGAAAAGGGCATATACCTTTCAACGGAATAAGTTTCAGTCAAATGAGTTTTCAGTGAAGTGACCTTTCAGTCAAGTGTGCTCAGTCAAATGAGTTTCAATGAAATGAGCTTTCAGTGAAGTGACGTGGACCCATATATATATATATATATATATATATATATATATATATATATATATATATATATATATATATATATATATATATATATATATATATACATGGAGGCCATTCATTTGCTGAGTTGACATTTCTGAGCATTCTTTGGTTCATAGTAAGTACTAGGCTAGTTTATTATACAATGCACTAAAATAAACAATTACAACATTATTCTATAACTTGCAATGTGTATCTTTATTCTGTATGTTAAAATTCTTAGCCTTTTCTACATTTCAGCCACAAATTGGACTTCAGACTTTGTTTTCTGAAAAGTGAGTAATATTTCTAATGAGTTTATTACAGATCTGGTGTAACTGACTTTGACTGTTGTCTAGTGATGAATAGACGTCAAATGCAGACCATCGTTTGTGATGCTAAATTCATTTGGCAGTAATAGGCAATTGGTTTTATTTTCTGCATTATGCCTGGTAATGGCTTGATATTATGTAAGGTTCAGGACTGTCGGTCTTCATTAGGTGTCCCTGTATGCTGAATTTCCAAAATAATTTTTAATTACAATACTTCATTTATTTTTAAACTAATACAGTTGTCCAAGCAAGTAGGTAATTTCGTATGGGTGCCTATGTTTAGTTTATGTTTATGAGACTAGCTCCCCAAATAGAACCTCCATGCATAAAACCTAGGTATCTTGAATGTAATCATGTTGTTGTCAAATAGAATGATTTCTAATAGAACCTGACACTTGCTACAAACCCACTGCAGCTTTTGTGATTGCAATATGCAGTCTGCCCATCTCTGTAATATTCAAACTGGGATGAAAGCCAGTTTTCCCAAATCAGTGAAGCTGGCGTATATGTTCCTGGATGATTTTTTGGGACATTTTCCTTCATGTAGTTCTTTTTAAATTTATACGTATTAAATATTGTAATCGTTCATAGACATCACAGTGAACTGTTAATTTTAGTGAACTGTTAATTTTAGTACTGAGAACTAAGAATTTAACATGTCACAATACTTTAATCCATAGTGGTACAGAACTCTCAGCAATAACAGTTCTTTCAAAATATTGTTTTAATGTTTAACTGTATACTACAAAAGGGCTGTTGATCAACCCTGCCACCAAGAAAGGGGTTACTTGTTTGGAAAAGTGTCTACACCATTAGTTGCTGTTTTAGTATGTTTTTTAATTAAGTTCTAAAAGAATTACCTGTATTTGGAGACAGTTCTACTGAAAATCATACGTACTGTAGCAGAGCACCTCACCTGCAGTATTGGCATGAAATTCAGAGGCAAAAGCTTGTGTCTGTTAGGCATTTCTCAGTACACTATATAATATTCATTTTAGCGTTACAATGTATGCCACATTTAGCATGCACAGTGCTTTGATAGTGGGGATGGAGTATTACTGTAATGTATATCTCAGGGTGGCACTGTATGCCCTACTGCATTGAGATAGCACTAAAAGTAGGTTTTATGGACTTTATTTTACTGTAACAGTACACTGCATTGTAGAGGGTGTTCATGTGTTCCACTGAATGTAAGTGCTGCTTGGGGAGGGTGTTACTATATTTAAGCAGAGCACAGCATCAGAGGCAATACAACTGTGTTCTAAACAGCACAGGGGTACCTAGGTTGGAAAGGCAGTAAGAAGAAGAGGAGTATAAATATGTTGCAGGAATCACAAGACTCTCTTTACTGGGACTACCTTCTGAGAAGTGACTTGCTTGGATTCCAACTTTGTGAAAGGCTGACAGGGACAATCCACCACGGACATGGTCCTTAGTAACTTTAGCCATCTGTGCTGGACTACTGGTATTAGGTAGGGCTGGGTTGATAAGAATACACATGATGCTGGGGCAGTTGCATTAATGATGACAATTCTCACCATGATAGCATTATGCAGCCTTTATAAGAATAACATATAAGATGGCCTGGGACATAAACCTATTCTTCACTTGCACTATGTAGTGATAGTGTCTCCATGCTCCCCAAGCTGACCTGTGGAAGCAGAGCTGTACATGGTGTAAACAATTACTGACAGATTTAGTGTACAGCAATAAGCCCTACATTTCAGGTCCTTGATAATAACATACGTCATACTCATTTACCCAGTTATGTGTACTCATGCTTATTTACACCACATAGCGACTGAAATCCTAGAATCCAGCAGAATTCAGGATGCTTTCCACTGGGCACAGGAGACCAGTTATTGTGCTGTTTTGATATGACACCAATAACTGCTTTTTAGATGGTTGGAAGGGTGAGATCTGATTAGCATTGTAAGAATATATTTTGTATATTTGTGTGTATCCGTATGAACTACAACAGCAAGGAGTTTATTTTTTTTTTTTTGCATAGTACTGCTTGTTTCTGCACTGAATAAAAATAAAAATGACCACTGCTGGCCCATTGTTCCCTCAACAATATATGTCATCTAGTCACACTGATCAAAATACCTAATGAGGCTGTTGATAGTGACATGTAAGCAGTCCATGTGCTCTAATGTGTAACATAAGTGAGTACTTCCATCTGGTGCCACCTTCCCACCACATGATTGTGAACACCAGTGTTTATTGTCTGGTGAATATCACCACACATATACTAATGTTTAACATACTGATTATTGTCATTCAAAAGCTCGTTATCCAAGGGGACCCCTCCTAATGGCATTATGCTGAATCTCTCTATTATATCATGCCTGAAGGTAGAGTTACAGTATGATTCAGTCATTACATCTCTTTGTCTCTGTGAAGGCTGCCAGCCCAGCTAGAAAGAATTTTTTAAATAATTCTGTCATTTGTGAATAATAATATGATTTGTATGCTTGCCATAGAAATGTAAGAAAACTATATGCTATGTACTGAGCTTCAAGATTGTAACCACAGTGCACCCTGCTGAAAGAGAGTAGTAATGTGCATAAACTACATGTCTATGCAAAGGGTCTATATGACAGTATTGAATGGACTAAATAGCGAATGCTATTTAGTCGATCCAATACTGTCGAAATGGCAAAATAGTGAAGTCACGAAACATCAAATTTTTTCCCAGGGAAAAAATTCAGTGGGCCGTCTTTGAGACTTTGCCATTTCCTCCACTATGGTGCGATCTCGGAGTTGGTATATTTAAGTAGGGGGATGTGGGGGGTTGGGGGGGCAAAGCCCCCAGTTAAATTTGTGTTTAAGTTTATTTATATTTTTTTACGGAGCAGTGAATTTTTTCCCTGGGAAAAAATTTGCTGTTCCGTTTGTTCGATATTTTGTTGTTTCGATATTAGCAATACGATGAAATAGCATTCGCTATTTACATCATACAATAATATGATCTAGACGCCTATGCAAATGTATGTGTTGATGGTAAAGGCAGGATATACAGAGTTAACTTGCAAACTCTAAGAAAATAAGTGAAACTTATTTATGGCTCTGTTATCTCTATTTCAGCTCAAAGCAGACAACAATGTCTAGAGTTGTCGGCTTTCCTATTGTCTGGAAACAGAGGTAATTACAGGTTTCCAAGGTAATTGTTTTATGACTTCCAGTTTCAGGCAAGCTTCTGAGAGAGAAGTGTCAGCTTCTGAGAGATAAGTATTTTTGAGACACGTTAAATTTTGTTGGTATCTGTTTAGCCTGGGAATTAGATGCAAGTGTCACATAGTGATGTCATCTTGCTAATCCAGTAGTAATGTGTATTATTAATGTAAAAACTATCTCAGAGAGAAAGTCAGTGCATTTTGTATTTTGCTCTGGATCTGGCCACATCACCAGTACCTGTCTTGCTCTTTAAGTAAGTTATTTAGGTACAGTGATTTCTCTTAGAGACTTGGCAGCCAAGTGGTCCAGATTGTGCGGAGGAATGCTCCACATTTGCGATCGATTAAACCAACTGTTCCGCAGTTCCACTTTGAGCAGTGGTGGCTCTGCTTTACAATTTTTGACTGGCTTGAATACCGCAATTAAAGCCAATCGCCTTTGCGGTATACAAGCCAATCAAGCAAATATTCCTGATGCAAAGGGAGCCAATCTGGAGGCACAAAATGTGGCATTCCACTACTAGTTTTCGCGCTGCTGCAGTACTTTCATAAAGGATATTGCAGGGCGCAGAAAAGAACAACATGTTGAGAGTTATGGCTATTTTCTTCTGAATGCATGCTATCCTGTAGTTACTGAACTGTTTGAACATTCATGCAGTTCATTTGTTATGATCGTGGGTAAGAGGGATGGGTTACAGAGACTGGACAAGGAGGCACCAACTGAACTGGAGTTGCTGTGGAAGTGCATTTCATCAGGTATGGTTTTGACTGTACACCGAACCACTAACCTATGGACAAAGGGCTGCAATTTGTTTTACTTGATTCGAAAATTAGGATGGTCGTGGTGGTGCTGCTGTCACTGGGAGCTATACTTCTGCCTCAGATGATTTATTTTTTTTCTCCCTGATTGTATTTGGGGGATGTGGACTGCTGAACTTGGAGCTGCAGATGCTTTGTTCACTTACTGGGCTGAGGTGAGTGGCCGAATGTGCAGAGTGTAGGACTGATTAAACTTTGCCTCAGACAAGATTGGAGTTACAGATTTTTGCAGAATGTCCAGATGCTTGCCTTTTGGTCTGTTTATAAATAGCAATGGATATATTTCATAAACTCTGAAAAACATAATTTTCTTAACAGGCCAATAATTCCAGGTTTGCAAAAGTTGGTGCGCAAGCTGTGCCAATATCCCCACCTTTAATCAGTTTAAAATATTTGCCTTCAAATAAAAAATACATTGTACCTTAACACTATTTCTATAAAATCAACCAAATTTATAACATCACAGTTGGAAAGTTCATCAAACCTATTGATCATTTCAGTAAACCAATTTAATCTTTAGCCATGTGGTATAACATTAAATAAATTTACTACATCTCTAGTGACAAACCATATTTGATTGTCATTCAGAACTGAATGTAGGCCATCCAAAAATACCAGGATTCTTTAAAATATGTGAATTATTTTTCATGATAGTCTTATATTTCCTCCCAACAAAGATGGCATATGGTTCAGTTTTTGAATCAGTAGCTAGCTGCACTATAGGTCTCACTGCAGGGTCCTGGGTATCTTCGAGTATATTAAGGATAACAAAAAAGGCAGGAATATAAGGCAATTTGACTCCCAGAAAATCATATTTCTCCATGGTAATGACCCCCTGTACTAATATATCAAATAAAAAAACATTAGTTTCGGCATATGATACATTTACTTTGTATACGTTGAATCATTATATAACAAGGAATGTTTTTTGGAGGAGTAATCTGTTGAATTATTTATTACTACTCCACCTTTATCTGGTTTCATTATTCTTAAATAGCTATTCAGTGATAACTCAGTTAAGAGTTTTTTCTCAGGGACATTCAAGTTGAAAAAAATGTGTATTTTTACCTGCTAAACTCCTGAAGTCATATTCATAAAATCATTCAAATGTAGAGAAAGCAAGATGTAAAGGGGGATTTTTTGTACTTTTTCTTTTAAAACTGGAAATTATATATATGAAACACACTAAACTAAAATTCACTTTCCTGCAAAATAATTTTAACTCAATTAATATTTTAGATATATCCCTTTTGTCAGCAGGAATGAAAATAAAATTTCTTTAAAAAGGATTAATGTGATTATTATTTAAAACTAGTTTCCTAAAGTTGTATACAGTAAAATCAGTTTTCACATCATGCACAGCTACACTTATCCCACTCCGCAAGGGAGGGTCCACCTTGGATCCCGGGAACTCCCGTCCCATCAGTTTGACAAGCCTTATCAGCAAGGGCATGGAATGCATTATCATGGAACTTATAAACAAAGACATTGGCAACCTTCAAACACTGGGCCCCACCCAGTTTGGGTTTGTGAAGGGCCAGTCTTGTCTCCTGAATCTGATTGACTTCTTTGAATCAGTCTCCAGAGCTGTGGACGAGGGTAAGGTGGTCCACACAACCTATGTGGACCTCACCAAGGCCTTCAACACCATCCCCCACTCTGGAATCATAGTTAAACTTACTAAGCTGGGCATAAATCCCTACGTCACTCAATGGGTTGCCAACTGGCTTATGACAGAACCCAGACTGTAAAAGTAGCCGACTCCAAATCCAGCTCCAGACAAGTGACAAGTGGAGTACCTCAGGGTTCAGTCCTGGGACCACTCTTGTTTGGCAAATACTTCTCTGAAGTACAGGCCAACACTAAGGGACTCTGGCTAACAAAGTTTACAGATGACTGCAAACTGGGAGCCATTATTGAATCCACAAATTATGTGGATATTCTACAAAAGGGCCTTACAGGAACAGATGCCTGGTGCCAGAGCCATGGGCTCAAGCTTAATGCCAAGAAATGCATAGTTATCCCCTTTGGAAAAATACATGTACCCATGAATTACCACATAGGTGGCAGGACACTAAACATCGAAAGTGTGATGAGAGACTTAGGGACACAGGTGGACAGTGGTCTCACTTTCGATAACCACATCGCCACAACAGTCAGAAAATCCTTCTATGTGGCACACCTCATCACTAAGGGCTTTTCATCCAGAAAAAAGGAGGTCATTGTCCCACTGTACTCATCCCTCATTAAACCCATTATGGAGTATAATTCCCCGTTTGGTATATACCTCACAAGACATCTGCAACAGCTGGAAATGCCACAGAAATACCTCATTAAAAGAATCACAGGCCTAAAGCAAATGCCATATGCTGACCATCTAAAAAAAACTCCAGCTATACTCTGTGGCATATCGTCTACTCAGAGGCGATCTCTGCTTAACATAAAAGGCCATGTAAAACCCTGAGCTGTTGGGCATGCTCCACTTAAAGAAATCCAAATCCCTCAGAGCCACACGCTCCAGAGATCTAAACCTTGTCATCACAATGAACAAAACATGCTGTAGGGATAGGTTCCTGACCCAGAGACTCCCCATACTCTAGAATAGACTGCCCATACATGTCAAGCAAAGCGTCTCATTGGCCCTCTTCAAAAGGAACCTTGATGATTGGATGGGAAATAGGAAATTCACCCTGGGGATCATGTCAGTCGCCCTGCTAGACAGGGGTCCAGAGAAGTAAATATTATGGGAAGAAATATCCAGGGAATTGTTATGGCTAGGCTGGCATAGGCCCTAGATTCGATAGCCTAGTACCAACCTATGAACCTATGTTGTAGCTTATTTGTCTCAACAATATTTCTTGCCATTTGTTGTTCTGTCCCCTACCCTGCTGTTGTTTGTACACATTATAAAATTTGGGTAATAATAGTTTTTGCCCTTTTGACATATTTGCTCTGATCTGTGAAGAGTTTTCTGAATTAAAAAGTAGTATTAATAGAAGGGTCATAATCATCTATCTACCCACCTTGGTGTAAACCAGCAGGCTATGTCATCTGTTTGATATTGCACACTGGATACATTCCTTTATCTCCATTCTTAGTATTTATCTTAGAAAAAGGAGTGGGATATGGTATTTTATCTCTGTAGTCATTAAGCATATTTAATATAAGAAACTATCATGTATTTTTAAATAATCAAAAATATTACCAAATTCTCCCCCTTTAAAACATTAACCTTTACAGTTCAGCCAATGATTACTAATGATGACTGTCTTTGGATACATATTTACATTTCACCAGCAATAACCAATTCCATCCAAAAATGAACATTATGAAGGGGCAACTGGTTCAACTATCCAGATTAGTTATTGAAGAAAGTTTATTTAACAAGAAAAATAATTATTTATTTTATCGATTCAGGGTTGGAGGTTATCCAGTGCTTTTGATGGAAGAGTTGGACAATGAGTTAGTTAAGTGTTTTAAACCCATTTCAAGAAATTGTTTGTTCAAAGAAGTTAAGGTCAGACATGATTATAAATATGATGGTGAGAGCTCTCATTATATCTTTTTCCAGAGATACTAATGATTAGACAGACTACTATTATAAATTAGAATTTGACTGTCAATGCAGATTTAAAGTAGAAATTGGGGAAGAAACCAATTATTGTTTTAAGTAGTGCCAACCATTTATAAGAAAATTTTCAGAGGGATAAAACTCCCAGCACTAATCATAATATACATAAATTAAAGAGGGATGTCCAGTTGTAGAAAAGCATGTACTACAAGTACAGTGAAGGTCGGGATATTACTGTACAAGGTATAATAGGGTGATCGGTTGACCAAGACTATACAATTGTCAAACATGAGAGGTGGTGTATTTAGCTTCCTGTTTGACATGTAAAAGTGTTTATGTAGGAAAAACTGAAAGACACTTAAAAAAAACAAATTTATCATGATATAAAATGAAGGAATTTAAAAATTTATTGTATAAACTTACTTTGGTGTGCAAGCAATTTAAGAGAATTTTATTTTTCATTCTTACGAAAGTTAATCCAAATCCTAGAGATGAAGCAAAGGAGAATAAGATGGAATATCGTGAGCATATTTGGTAGCTTAGATTGAGCACAACAAGTGAGCTAGATGTTTAACCACCATGTTGCCATCACTAGTGCTCTTAAAATTAGATATGCTAATTATTACCAAAAATACCCAAGATATTGTTTTTAAGCAGTTGTAGATATGCTAAATTATAAAAAAATACCCAAGATCTTGTTTTTTAAGCAGTTGTTTTTATGGTCATTTGGCATGTTATTTGTATAGCAAGGTCATCATTAGTAATTGTTAGCTGAACTGTAAAGCTTTTTTACTTGATATTTTTAAATGGGGGACTTTGGTATTATTATCTTTGTGTATTTTTTTAAATATACATGATGATTTCTAATGTTAAATATATTGTTAAATATATTTATGTATATTTTTTAGGATAATGTATGATGTGATATAAGTTTGAGGTCACTGACAATACGTAACTAGTTGTAACTCATCACGTAAATGAGTTTTATGGTTTAAATATCTTTCAGTGCAGTGTCATGACAGATTTTGATGAGTTCTTTAGAATGAAAACATGTAATCGATGTTCATGCAAAATATCATATCTAGTTGGGTAGTCATAGTTCAGCTTGTGATTTTACTTTTTGGTTCTTGGTTACAGTAGTTTTGGATTAAAAGTTGAAGTCGTCTTGCAGATATTTTTAAAGAGATAATAAAATGGTTATGGTTACATGATTGGGGGTATTTAACATTCTATTTGTAATTGTTAAATATTGGAATGTGATATATGTATTTTGTGTGCTTTTTTATAGCTGTTCATATGTATTATTTTTTTTAAAAAGTGTTTCTATTCTCTTTGATAGGTGCTCTGGGATCATTTTCCCCCACCTGAGCTACCAACAGCTTCAGCAGATGGTACCTCAGTTTAGTGTCTCATCAGAAGGATTACATTCTGAAGTGGGCAGCAGCCCCTAATGCTTCTCTGTAGTGTCAGCATTCCAAGCACCTGGAATGGGAATAGAGCCTACCTATGTATAAATTCCTAGGAAAGGCAGATGATGGAGCTGCAATGCAGGGTATTATCACTTGTCATAAATGCCTTGTAAGATACTTGAAATGTTTAATGCTTTTTATTTGTTTGCAGTTTTAGTTTATGCATTTGACACTGACATTGCACTGACAAAAAAGAGCCTCAGTTACCTGCCTGATAGATGTGCTGCGAAATCGAAAAAATTGTTTCACAGAGTGAATAAAATGCTTCATATATTCACAGTAATAATAATGATGGCTTTCATTGTTCAGAAGTGGTGTAACAATTACATGCTAGAAGCTGGCTTATTATATTATATTTATGTGATCTGTTTACTTTGCCGTGACATGAATTGTCTGAGCTCACTTGTATGTACTTAGAATCATGACAGACTGCCCAGGTGTTGTCAGCTGAAACATAAAAATCAAGAAGAAACAACTACAGAAATGGAAATTCATAGGTATAGGACTTTCTTCTTTGAGACTAACATATTTGTTCTGTCTAATGTATATTTTATCAGTGATTTTGCCTGATAGCAGAATGGAGCTAAAATAGCCTTCATCTGTGTGAACTTGAAATTCCGGTCAATCTTTTATGCACTACACAGCCTAAAGGCTTATAACGTTCTACCTCAGGACAAGTAAGATAAAATTAGTTTAATTTATGCTTAAGGATCAGTATAAACAGTAAATATTTTATTTTTCCTCCTCAGACCAAACACCTAGAGAAGAAATTAGATGATTAAAACTCACTGGCTGCTTTCTTTTCAGTTTTTATGTTTGTTTACATTTACTGACTGTGATAGGCCAGCTGGAAATTCTTATTTGCAAGGAGTACCAGAGAGCTAGTCTCTACAGTGCATTGTAATGGAATCAACAAAACATGTGCAGTGCTAAACAGAGAGGAAAAAAAACAGTAACATGGAAGAAGTAGAAAACAGTGTTATTCGAAATACAAACACTTCCATAATGTGGGTGAACTAATCAAAGTTACAAACAGAGGAGCTACCCATCTGTGGAAATCATAAACACTGTTAATGGAAATATTAGGTGAAAATGAGAAATTACATTAATGGGGGGGGGGTGAATACTGGGAAGGAAGAACAGGTGTACTTTGGAATGAGGTAGAAGGTCTAAGTGAAAAAAAAAAGACAAAACTGTAGAGGAATACTGAAAGAAAAATAAGGGACAATGATGTTGTTGTGAGGAAAGAAGAATAGACCAGATGAGTACTTAAAAGGGTAATGAGAATAAACAAATGTCTCAAGGTTATACACTTTATAATATTAAGCTATCTCACAAGATCAATTCAGATTGATAAGGGAATGTGGGTTAGTCACCTTTTGAATTATAACTTTCAAGATAAACTCCACAGGTTAAACAAAAGTTTATTTGAATTTTTGCTAGTTGAGACAATTAAACTGGAGTCACACTGTTTGTTTTTGAAAACTGAGTTTACTAGAAGATCTATGTTAGTATAATATCAGGTGATGACATTTGATAGTTTGTTTGTTTGTGTATTTCGGCTTTTCCCGGTTAGGGGTCGCCGCAGCAGAACTCCGGTCCGCTAATGATTGTTAGTGGATTTTTACGTATTGAGTTACCAGCCCTGACACACAACCTTCAACGAAGGCACACCCCATTCACGTATGCCTCCACACAGAAGACGCTCCAGCTGAGAATCGAACGGGACAATGTCTTGCTATGAGGCGACAACGCTACCGCAGCACCACCACCGCAGTACAGTAATGACATTTGATAGTGGCAACTGTTAATGTATAGAACTTTGTATGTGAAACAGTGAATATCTAGCACAGAATATCTGTGTAGTAATTTCTTTTTTATCAGTCCTGCTTCTATTGTGATATTATTTTCTTTAAAATGTGTACAAAAAATCACTTGCTGTCCTGCAGTTGCGGTTGTTTTAACACTTTGTAATTATGCGCATTATCATGCAAATGTCTGTTACATTTCTGTGGTGTAATGGAGAATCATCTCCTTCGTAATTCACTGAAAATAGGTTATCCCAGCTGCTTATTCATGGTTAATAAAAATAAACAATCAAATAAATAAGTACACTCATAGAAAAATCAAAAACATGTTCCCTTGCCCATAGAATTATTAACAAGTTCCCCATGCATCCAGTAACATCATTGTATGCAAGTAAGAATTATATGAATCATTAAGTTATAACTCCTTAGCAGGAGTGCAGGACCCAAAAATGTGTGTCCCAAAACATTAAAATGGAATATACAGTACGGCTTTGGTGACAGCATATTCTTAAATTCACAGTTCCATCTCGGTCTCAAATTCACTGTTACAGTTCTTCTGTCACTTTTCTCATGGATGCCCTTCACCTGCAGCAACTCTAATAGTGGAGTGCAGTGCCCACCACACTTCTGCTTTTTACTTACTAACTCCTAGATCACTGACCCTTGGATTATACTAGAAGATTTCTATTAGTATAATATCAGGTAATGACATTTGGTAGAGGCAGTTGTTAATGTATAGAACTTTGTATATAACAGGCCTTTGCATAACCGGCTGTGTTTGATTCTTATCTCAATTCTACTAACCTGACTTCCCTTTGCCAAAGTTATTACAATGAAAATGCTTTGTTATATTTCATTGATAAAACCTTTGCTATCCAGATGTTTGTCTTTTCTTGTATATGTAGAAGGCTACAAAGCCGGAAATGGCTTTAGCTTACTAGTAAAACCGAAACTCTCGTGGGACAAAGGAATAAAGCTACCAGGAAAGAAATGTATCTAATATCCTCCTATGTGAAAGGTGCTTATCCTTAAGAAAACAAGTAAAAATAACTACAAACTCATCCAAAGCCATTTATCTTAGAAATAAGCTAATGACTACTACCAATAATCCCACAAACTTTTAGAAAGAAAGAAGACAGTCATCCAATTCCATATCCCTTGCTAATAATGTCCTTAGTATCGTTACCATTAATTCTTCCGAGGAGTATAGAAACTTTATTATCTCTTCCATTGAAACCATCGACACAGATCTTAAAACAATATCTATAACCAACATTCTATTCATAGACATCTTCAAGTTCAAATGTAAATTCTTGCTTAGTATGAGTCACCTTCCACTCTGAGCTGTTTCAGGAAAGAAAGCTAAACGATTAAGGGACTTGAAACCCTCTGCCCTTACCTTCACTTTATTCCACCCTAACTTCCACACGAATGCAGCATGCAAACTATCCAAATAGTAAACTTTTATTCAACATCTCACTGTTACTACATGAATTGTTTCATCAGCCCTGAAACGTGCCATAATTATACCTCTTTGACACATATTCCAGTCCAAAATCCATAAATGCTAAGATATCCTAGCCCAAAACACATAAATGCTATTGCCTTATCTGCAGTCTTTGCCTTTTTGACCAGATTTTGAAATACTTTAATGTGTGTTATTCTGTCTGATAGCATGTCTTCAGAAATAATTCTAGCCCAACCAGCTTTATAATCTCAGTATCTGTCCTTATCTATAGCAATCTAAGTGACAGTCTCCTTACAACAGTTATTTTTCTGGACATAACTCATAGTAATGAAACTGTTGACCACAAAGTTCTGATGCTAAGCTGCAAAAATTCAGATTGGAAGAAAACGTGTCTGCCTGGTTCTGTAGCTACCTTGACAGGAGGACCTTTCAAGTTTACTTAAACAACCAGCAGTTCACTAATGGAACACTAAGAACAAGTGTACCTAAAGCTTTCTTCTTAGCCAGTTACTGATTTCCTTTTTATTAATGATATTACCAATGACTTACCTGATCTTAACTTTACCCAATATGCAGATGATAGCCTACTACTCCAGACAAACAGATGTCTGATATTCTTGCCATCTCAACCTCAGTAAATTCTTCTATAATCTTGGTCTGAGCAAAATCAACTCCACATTAACCAATGTTATGCTTTCTTTCTTCACTTCGCAGAGCCTCTTGACTCTCTGCCATAATTATCTCAGACAATAACAATATTATTCATTTTGTAATCGAGTACACATATTTAGACCTAACCATTGATTCTGTGTTAAACTTTACAGCCTGCACTAATACTATTATTAACACAGGCCTCTCACAAGTAAAACTGTGCTGCAGGATATCACATCTACTATCTGCTACTGCCTACAAAGCACCAGCCCAGGAATATCCTCCTTCCTAATGTAGAATATTGGTCTTCCTGTACTCTCTTTACACATTGCCTATAACACTCAAAAGAGTACAAGTCACAGAGATTAAAATTGCTGAATTTGCCGTACTGCCACACTGGTAAAATGATGCAATTTTATAAGTGACTTGAATTTGCTACCCATTACTGAAAGGTCCACCTTTCTGAAAAGTCAGTTCCCAATCAGGGAATAGTCCTAGTCCCTAAGGAATTCCCAGGAGAACTAAACCGTCTCCCATTTACAATAGCACCAGCTGAAACAAGACATCAAGATATTTTTACCAAGTTTAAGAAGTCCCTTTCTTAGAACCTCTTGAAGGAAGTTGCTTGCAAATGGTTTAGGAATAAAACAATCTAAACATTTCTTGCAGTCTGTTAACTGTTTATTTGTTGTTAAACTTTTCTTATTCCTTTTTCTCTTCTTAGTCTAGGGTGGCTGCGATGGTGCAGCAGTTAGCGTTGTCACCTCACAGCAAGAGGTTCTCCGGTTAGATCCTCTGCTTGGGTGCCTTCTGTTCAGAGTCTGCATGTCCTCCCTGTGGCTGCGTGGGTTTCGTCCGGGTGCTCCAGTTTCCTCCCACATCCCAAAGACATGCTGTAGGTGGAGTGGACACTCTAAATTGGCCCTAGGTGTGAGTGCGTGCATGTGTGTGCCTTCTGTGTAAGGTTGGGCAACAGGGCTGGCAATTCAACACCATAAAACTACACTGCCAATCATGAGCAGACAGGTGATCCACAGTGGCGACCCCTAACCGGGAAAAGCCGAAAGAAGACGAAGAAAAGAAGTGCCCAGGCCTGTCTCTGTGATCTCCATTTTTTACTTGCTTCTATTTGAGGTTTTTTTTTTTTCAAGGAAGTTCAATTATAAACCTTTAAGAAGCAATTTCATGTAGCCAAACTGAATCACATCCTCTAAAACCTAATGTAAACCTACTACTTTATTAGAAATCTATAGAAATTCCGTAACATTTTCTTTATAAAATATATACACTGCATATGGAGTTTCTAAACTTTTACAACTGTGTAAACCTGTCACTGCCATACCTGAAGTGAGTAGCTTAGGTTTGCTGACACTATTTATTGCCTCTGAGTGCTCATCATGGCTTAAAAGGTTCTCTGGACCAGTTCACTTATCTAGATTTCAGTATATTAGGTTCTTTAATGATAGCAACTTGACAGATTAATGTCATCTTTTTGAGATGGCTGCAGTTTGGGAGGAATTAGTCTGGTCTCCTTTGTTGATATGTCCTAGCTCTCATTTGTTTTGCAGCGATATAGCAATTCTGTGACATAATGACACACACACACACACACACACACACATGCACCCACCCACACACACGTACACACACACGTGCACACACACACACACACACGCGCACACACACACACACACACACACACACACACACACACACACACACACCCACACACACACGTACACACACACGTGCACACACACACACACACACACACACACACACACACACACACACACACTTCTCTCTCTTTCTACATCATGCACTTGCTTGCACACCTCTGGGCAATTCAGAGACTCACAAGTTTACCTCAGTTTCACTTTTTTTGTTTGCTGTTTAACTTAAATACTCAAGTAGCATTTTAAGTTTGTAGCATAGCACACAAACACACATGCATGGTTATCCGTATACCTGGGGAAAACATACTGTAGTTTGAAAAGACTGCATTTAAATGAAGATATTTACATACTTTTCAAGGTGGAAGAAGTTCAAGGCAGCATTTGCAGTTCATTTTGGGTTATATCCAGAAACAAACAGTATGCATTAGGGATGATCCATTAATCTTGGTCACAAACTGAATGCATGTTGGAGAAACCATGGTTATTCTGATAATGCTGCACTGAGCCTCAACATCTGTGCATTAGGAAACAAATTAAATAGTATAATGCCTTTTGTTCAAGCTCTTTACATTCTTGTCTTAAAAGGAGGACAAATAAATGCTTTGTTTTCCAATCCCCCAGAAAGTCTCTTTTTTTGGCAGTCTCCAGACAGATTGAGTATTGCTGTTATATTATATATCCAGTATTTTGATTTTGGTTTAAATATGGAAGGGAGTTTGTTGTATCATTCTTCTGTCAGTAACAAATTTGATATGGGTAGAACTGTGACAGGAATTTGGTGAAAATCTTTTTTTGGTGTTTCATTCCAGGGATCCATCGTACATTCCAGGGGAAAGTGTCCAGGATTTTTATTTATTTATGTATTTATTTTGACACATAAGCATTGAGTGATTTAAACTGTTTGATTTTGAAGTAACTCATTCAGATGATAGACTGGAAATTCCAGAAAAATTAAAAATGTGTAAGAACAAGCATATAGTAAATCCAAATGTGCAACTACCGCATAAATAGTGGAAGCTTAAATTATAATAGTACAGTAAAGCCCTGTGTAATGTAGACTAATATTTTGTATATCATCTGTGTCGACTTGAATTGTGTCAGTGGGTCGAAAACACTTCAACAAAAGTCAATTTACTGGGAAAAAATAACTGCTGAAACAACTACCAGTGAACTTTAGAGTTAAGCTTTTTTATACCTCCAGATGTGTGTAGATGTATATTATATATGTACCTTCCCTAAGACTGCAAAACATTGAAGGAGAGAGAAAACTCCACTTTTGTTGAAAGTTGTTTCAATACATTTTGTTCTCTTTGCATTCACAATAATTACTGTCAATAGATTGACATGTTCCCATTTAAATTGTAGATAGCATTTTAGCTTTTATTAGAATTTAGCATTTACATCTGCTGACACATATTTTCTTTAATAAAAGGGGAAAATTACTTCACTGTAAAAATGGGTTTTATACTGCAGGCAGTCACATATTGTCTCAACTTTTAGTTTTATATAATGTACATGTACATGTATCTACATATACATATATAAGTTCAAAGAATCACTAAAGTCAGGACATATATAAAAACATAGGCTTATTAGTTCATCATGACAAATAGCTGTCTTTTCGCTTCAAATTTGAAATAAAAAGACAGTACCTTCAATTACTTCAGCAGTGTTCAGTCCATGCAAACCCTATTAAAACTAAGGCTTCAGGACTTTCCCAGCCCAGGTTTCCAGCTCTAGAAGAGGTTCTTCCACCAGGTTGACTAACATAATAGCTCTGGCTGGGTTCTGTAAGCTGAACATTTCAAGTTTCTTCCATGAGGTGATCATCCATGTGAGGAACTAACTTTCTGGTTTGCTGCTTTCAGACAGCTTTTCCATATAAAACATATCTGGCAGTTATGACCATGTTATCTAGCTAAGTGAAGTGAGAATAGTTTCATGTTTCAAGGTATAATTTTGAAATTTCAGTCTGTGTGTTGAAGTGTGTGTGTGTGTGTGTGGGGGGGGGGGGGGGGCAGAATTGCACATAACCGAAGATGAAAAGACTGAGAAGAGAACAGTTAAATGAATGACTACATAACTGACAGGTTTCCCATGGTAAGTAATCACTGGGCCAACAACTAATGGACAATACACTGCACCATCTACAACCCACCCAGGTGGGGGCTACATCCACCACACCCCCAGTGTAGGGGGCTGCACCCCCCACAACCCCCCCTATCTAAATATACGTACTCTGGAATCACACTGCAATGGGGAAAAGGGCAAATTTTTCTTTATTAGCTCAGTGGTTACTTACCATGGGAAACTTGTCGGCAATGTGGTCGTTCATGTAACTGAAGTTTTGGAGTTCTCATCTCGGACATCTGGTCTTCAATTATGTAATTTTGTTCTTCTAATGTAGACTTGTAATAAGTGGGTTTCTTGTAATGCACTTGTATGAGAGATATGAATAGCATCTTAGCTTGCTCTGTCTAGAAGAAAGCCACAGTTAGTAAAATGTATTGAATCAATTCATACCTGTATTTAAGTGGCTAAATACAGCATCTATAAATTGAGTGTAATGGCTGGCAGAATTTTCCCTTCTCAATAACAGTGTTCATTTTGGAAGTGCTTTGCATGGCATTTCTGGTTTTATTACAACAAAAACGGTCTACTACAAGTTGTAGCATCTCATGACATACTTGCTCACTGCTACTTGCTCTAAAAGGCAAGTGCCCTAACTCCTACTAGCCTGATCTTATTTGATTATTTAGCCCCAGGAACACCCTGGTTCCAAATCCAAGTCCTTCTTTTCTAACCCTAAAACTGTACTTCCATTCCCTAACTCTAAAATCCCAGATCATTCCCTTAATTGTCCACTTTAGTGACATAAAGAGATAAAGGCCTGACTGTGACCCAGGCGACATGGGTTTGATTAGCATCTTGGGTGACTGACATAGTGGCAGGGAGGGATGGGCATGCCCTTCTGAGTGTGAGCTTGATACGTGGGTGTATCTTGTTGGTAATCACTGGTGAAGAATAGGGACATCACCAGAGAAGGCTTAGTCAGCAGGTATCAAAGACCTGGCTGAACAGCTACAAAGGTGGGGTGATATGCCACAAAACCTACATTGCACGCCTACCCTGGGACCTTACTATATTGGCACAAGGGGAGAGGGGAGAAACAGATTATTGCCAAAGTAAGACACTGCCTCTTCCAGGTTGGAAGCTCAGATATGCTGAGCCTAGTTGTCTGCAATCCATGACTGGCCTCATCAATTACCAGAATAAGTCCTGCAGGGGTTCAAGGAGTAGCTGATAGACCTTGGTTAGACGCGGTAATAAAAATGAGGGAATGGTGGGAGGGGAAAAAAAAAAATATATATATATATATATATATATATATATATATATATATATATATATATATATATCCCTAAACCTAAAACTCCCTCTGTAACCCTAAGTCCTAGTCACACCATACACCTAAAACTCCAGTGTCTGTCCCTAACTCCTAAACCTGTAATTGCTCCCTAAATCTAAATTCCCAGTCCTCTTCCCTAATTCTCAACTGTCTGATTGCTCCATAAACCTAAACCTGCAATCCCCTTTCAAAACCTTCTCTCCCCATTCAGTCCTTAAACATAAAGTCCCCTCCTGATTCCTTAACTTAAATCCCTTCCCACTCCCCATCCTAAACCTCTCATTCCACTCCTTAAGCCTCGATCCTTGACTCCCACACCCTCACAATACTTAACGTGAACACCGTGTTCAGAGAGGGTACAGCAACTCTTCTCACTCAGCATAGTACAGTACTTTGCTCGGACCTAAGAGTGAACACTGTGCTCAGAGATGGTACAGCGGCTCTACTCACTCTGCATAGCTGCTGCACTTTGCTCGTACTTAAGTGTGAACACTGTGTTCGGGGATGGTACAACACCTCTACTCACTCTGCATAGGTGCTGCACTTTGCTCGTACTTAAGTGTGAACACTGTGTTCGGGGATGGTACAACACCTCTACTCACTCTGCATAGGTGCTGCACTTTGCTCGTGCCAAGTGTGAACACTGTGTTCGGGGATGGTACAACACCTCTACTCACTCTGCATAGGTGCTGCACTTTGCTCGTACTTAAGTGTGAACACTGCGCTCAGGGATGGTACAGCGGCTCTACTCACTCTGCATAGGTGCTGCACTTTGCTCGTACTTAAGTGTGAACACTGCGCTCATGGATGGTACAGCGGCTCTACTCACTCTGCATAGCTGCTGCACTTTGCTCGTACTTAAGTGTGAACACTGTGTTCGGGGATGGTACAGCGGCTCTACTCACTCTGCATAGCTGCTGCACTTTGCTCATATGTAAGGGTGAACACTGTGTTCGGGGATGGTACAACACCTCTACTCACTCTGCATAGCTGCTGCACTTTGCTCATATGTAAGGGTGAACACTGTGTTCGGGGATGGTACAACACCTCTACTCACTCTGCATAGCTGCTGCACTTTGCTCATATGTAAGGGTGAACACTGTGTTCGGGGATGGTACAACACCTCTACTCACTCTGCATAGCTGCTGCACTTTGCTCATATGTAAGGGTGAACACTGTGTTCGGGGATGGTACAACACCTCTACTCACTCTGCATAGCTGCTGCACTTTGCTCATATGTAAGGGTGAACACTGTGTTCAGGGATGGTACAACACCTCTACTCACTCTGCATAGCTGCTGCACTTTGCTCATATGTAAGGGTGAACACTGTGTTCAGGGATGGTACAACACCTCTACTCACTCTGCATAGCTGCTGCACTTTGCTCATATGTAAGGGTGAACACTGTGTTCGGGGATGGTACAACACCTCTACTCACTCTGCATAGCTGCTGCACTTTGCTTGTACTTAAGTGTGAACACTGCGCTCAGAGATGGTACAGCGGCTCTACTCACTCTGCATAGCTGCTGCACTTTGCTCATATGTAAGAGTGAACACTGTGCTCAGAGATGGTACAGCGGCTCTACTCACTCTGCATAGCTGCTGCACTTTGCTCGTACTTAAGTGTGAACACTGTGTTCGGGGATGGTACAACACCTCTACTCACTCTGCATAGGTGCTGCACTTTGCTCGTACTTAAGTGTGAACACTGTGTTCGGGGATGGTACAACACCTCTACTCACTCTGCATAGGTGCTGCACTTTGCTCGTACTTAAGTGTGAACACTGCGCTCAGGGATGGTACAGCGGCTCTACTCACTCTGCATAGGTGCTGCATTTTGCTCGTACTTAAGTGTGAACACTGCGCTCAGGGATGGTACAGCGGCTCTACTCACTCTGCATAGGTGCTGCACTTTGCTCGTACTTAAGTGTGAACACTGCACTCAGGGATGGTACAGCGGCTCTACTCACTCTGCATAGCTGCTGCACTTTGCTTGTACTTAAGTGTGAACACTGCGCTCATGGATGGTACAGCGGCTCTACTCACTCTGCATAGCTGCTGCACTTTGCTTGTACTTAAGTGTGAACACTGCGCTCAGGGATGGTACAGCGGCTCTACTCACTCTGCATAGCTGCTGCACTTTGCTCGTACTTAAGTGTGAACACTGCGCTCAGGGATGGTACAGCGGCTCTACTCACTCTGCATATCTGCTCTGCTGCACTTTGCTGGTACTCATATGTCAGTTTGGATATATGTGACAGCCCATGCAGGCTATAAGACACTGAAGTCTCTGGTTTTAAGAGTGGGGTTTTCAAGTGCTTGGGATTCAGGCATTTGTAGAACCAACATAAAAATGTTTATTAGTTGTATATCATATTTATGCCATTTTGTTCTCTATAGCTGGAGTAAGTTTCCACATCTTAATGTAAAGAGAATAGTTGCACTGTTTCATTTGTTATGTTTTTCCCATTACTTTTTTGATTGACTTATGCAATAGAGATTTTATTGAAAAAGATGCCTGAAACATTCACAAAATCAGCAGTAAATACTAATACAGCTGATCATAGAATCAGTTCTAAATTAAAGTTGCTGTATTTCATTTTCAATGAAGCAGTTTTTGACATGCTTGATTTTTCTCTTCCTCTAGCCATTTTATGCTTGAGCACACACACACAAACAGACACTTTCACACTTGCACTCACACACACACACACACACACACACACACACACACACACACACACACACACACACACAGCACTGGAGGAAATCATTATATTTAATGGATGAATATTTTATTCTTCTAGAAGCTTCATAATAAATGTAGGCCAGCATGCCCTGAAATTATCTGTGAAGGGCTTAATTTCCATGCTATTCACCTAATAAGCACATAAGCTTCATAGGTACGGGCAGATGCTATGACTCACTTTTACTTTTGTACTCTTACAAACTTATCTAAATGACAGTTATAATAAAGGAAATGATTTTTCCTTGTTTACTATTTTTCATGGTCTGTTCTTGCCATATGGAAAGTATTACAGTAGCAGAGATGCACATTATGTGACTTTTTCATACACAGTAAACAAGCTAATAAAATACATCTGTAGCAATGATTAAGTTGAAAAAGGATAGCTTCTAGTTCAAAACAGAAATGTAATAGTGGAAATAATGAAATGATAAAATGGCAGTTATTTTAAGATGGTCATAATGGAAGCTTTTTAGAAAATGATGTATTTGTAATTGCACTTTGTATACAGAAGAGTACTAGAGAGCATATCTTTATTCTTCAGGAGATGCTAGATTATTTATTATGTAACAGCTACTTATTGCAGTGATAATTTGATTACAGATAAGACTTCAGTAAAACACAAAGTAAAGAGCTAAGCGCCATTTTTCTGACAACGGTGTTCACTCATATACATGCAGAAAATTTACATAGGCTGAAATTTCCTGGCACTTTTTGAAAATTGTAATTTTGTAGTATAACATGCAATTACATAAATGTGAAAATAACTTTTTTGTCAACTTTACTTTTTAAAAACGGAAAAGAAGTACACAAAAAATGCAAAGGACAGCAGATATGTTTATCCCATTTTGTAAGGATCTTTAAGTATTCTTTGGCTGGCATATGTGTAGACTAATATTTTGACTACATCAGAATTAATTTCAGCTGGAGTCGTCACATGTTTTATTGGTCATATTTGCATAATAATGCATTCATTATATATGACTTGTTATCTTCATGTGAGTAAATTTGTATTATGTTGCTGGGTCTAGAAGTGTTTCTTGTGTGCAGTTCTTTAGTTTCAAGGTAGTTTATTTATTTATATATTTGTTAGAATGAAGTGGACTGGGTCAGGTAACCTTTTAAACCAAGCTGATGGCAAAGGCATGAATAAATACATAGGAAGCAGTAGATATGCAATACATATCTTTATAGTTGTACTACTGATCTGAGACAATTGGGTCTTATAAACCAGTAACCTTAAACATGCATCCCATGTCTGTATATGCATAGTTTTAGAACTATTAAGTAGTTTTCCTAATCTAATTTGAAATGGTAGTTCATTCTGTAATACTGTAAATCTTTCAGTTAATGGTTTTTGCTTCCTTTTACTGAAAGGCTTTGATATTTTAACAAAGGTCCATCATCTTGTGTGTATCTTAAAGGACTGTGTAAGTATATATAACTAATATTGAAGAAATTCAAACATTATTGAGCAGTAATACCAAGAAAGGTCTTAAATGCGACACATTTAAGAAACCTGTTTTCGAAAGAACACAGTGATAGTATTTTCTGCTCTGTTGATATTACAATTTCATTAAATTTATTAAGTAAGTTTCTTCATTGTATGGATTTTTTACTGTTTTTGTGTGTAACTGAATGACCTATTTCTAGGCTGTGATACTGCACAGACCTATTTATAGGCTTTGATACTACACAGACGTATGTCTAGGCTCTGATACTGCACAGACCTATTTCTAGACTGATACTGCACAGACGTATTTCTGGGCTCTGATACTGCACAGACTTGTTTCTAGGCTTTGATACTGCACAGACATATTTCTAGGCTCTGATACTGCACATACCTATTTCTAGGCTCTGATACTGCACAGACATATTTCTAGGCTCTGATACTGCACAGACTTATTTCTAGGCTTTGATACTGCACAGACGTATTTCTAGGCTCTGATACTGCACAGTCCTATTTCTAGGCTCTGATACTGCACAGACTTATTTCTAGGCTCTGATACTGCACATACTGCTTTATTTTGTTGCAGAAGCTTTATAAGTAGCTAGTGACATTACTGAATTCCATCCAAATATTTGTGTTCTAAACTGAACCTGCACCTAGAGAAAGTGTATAATCATCAGAGCGACTACTTGCTGCATATGGTTTTATTGTTTAAATTGGTCACACACATTGAATAAGTGGATTTGCAACCGGAATAACTTGTGTTAGCTATATTGGAATTGCTTTTCCTGTCTATTTTGCACTTGTACAATGATGAATGCTTGATTAGTTTTTCTGGTATATCTTTAAAATCTGGCAAGTGTTATTTATGTTCTCTACTACTAAGTTTTCTCAGCCATAAACCCTAGTCCACTCTGAAGTGTGCTACTTTTACCCCCCAAGCCTCTCTGAATGTACTATTGTAAAACAACTGCCTGTTGTTGCCTTAATGTTTACCCTAGAATCTTTGCTTTTCTCTTTTTCTAGTCAAACTCTACATTTACCTACACTAGTGCACTGCAGCTCCTGCAAAACAGTGTCTACAGGATTGCAGCTGGCCACCACAGTCTCTAACAACAAAAAACTTTTCTCTCCCAACAATTAAACAGTGTAGGTTACAAACATTAAAAAAAAATAATTTGTTAAGCTCTCTTTTACCATGCTGTGTAACAAAGCAAGTCACTGTTTTGGTCAGCCATAGGGCTCTTTCTGCTTTATTTTTTTGCTTCCTTGCCCTGTAACTAAAGTAAACTAATTCATACATTTGTCTCTCTGACAATGTTTTACAGCTATACCCTGTATCTTTGTGGCTTTCTAACACTCAGACACACATTTACTTATTTGTCTGACATTTGAACACGTAACCTTGATAAAAACCTCAAAATTGTATAGTGTTGATCTGTCTTTCCTGCTAAAAGTAAGTAAAATTAAAGTGCTGAGTGCACGTTTTAGGCCCTTACATTCAACTTACTTGTGGTGTGGTGTGGTTCTGCCTGCTCCACATTCAACTTACTTGTGGTATGGTGTGGATGTGGTTCTGCCCATTCCGCTCCCCCTCACTCCACTTGGGCTCACTTCACTCTTCTCCCACCCCCAAATCCTACCCACCCCAAGTATCCTCAAATTTATAGTTTCACCTCGTTGTTTGGTCACTCCCTCCCACCACTATAACTTGTGCTCTCACCCTTTCACTCTTCCCACCTTGTCACCAATCTTCCCCTTTTCCCTGCCCACCTTGGTCTGCATCCTCTGTGGCTTGCCTGTCTCCCACTTAACTCCTTCACTCCCTAGCACACCTACTATCTCCTTACATACTCAGTATTTCCACCCCTCGATACTGCTCCTTCCCTCACACTGCTTATTTCTAGCCACCGCCCTTCCCTAATATATTTCTTTATATTTTTCCCTACAACTCTTCCCCTCCTTTTTCCATCACACAATGCTATCCTTACCGCTATTTCTCTCACTTCTAATTTTACTAGCCCTAAGCACTTCCTACCACACTAAGCTCCATATCTTCCCCTCTCGCCCCACCTTTCCCAGACCTCTTCTAACATATAACCAACCTCCACTGACTATTGCCCCCTCTGTCTTCTGTCTCCCCCCTTTCAATGTCTTAAATTTAAACTCATGGTATACCCTGCTCTTGCTCCTAATCCCAAACTCAGGTTCCCCATGCCCCTTACTGACCACCCTCACCTTTTCCATCTTGTCGTTGCTCTTCTGGTTTCTGGTGACATCCATCCTAATCCTGGTCCCTCCCCTCTCTCCACACCCCCTCCACTTTTGTGTGCTGTCCTCCCATAAACATCCTCAAATATCTCCAACCTCAAACATCTCACTATCGCTGCAATGAACATTCAAAGCCTTAACAGCAAAACATTCGAACTTCACGCATGGTTGGCCCAACACAAACCTCACATCCTAGCCCTATTGGAAACCTGGCTAAAACCTCATATCAATTCCTCTGAATTTCTCCCACCTCAATACAATATCTATAGGTCTGACAGGACACCCAAAAAAGGCAGTGGGGTGGCTATCTTGTACTCTATCTCACTGGTGCTAACACCTATAGACATTACCCTGCCTAGCTTTTCACCTTCTGAACAACTGCTCCTAGACTGCCACATCAGTAACTATAGTAAATTCGACCAGACTGTATATCCAAAACAGAAAATGCTTTAATAGAAACACATGGAACCACGAACTGTACAATAAAGCATAAAGCAGAGTACAAACAAAATAATACGTAAAAAAATGTTCTTTAAAACATAAAAAACTTAGCGCTTTCACCCGTGTATCTAAACAGGCTTCATCAGAGTTAATTAATAACTGTTGTAAAATGACTTTTAAATCCTTATACGTCATGCACACACCTCTTTCTCAACCAATCAAAAAACTTTTACCTTGCATTAACTGAGGACTAAAAACACATTATATAGTGTGTAAATTCCAAGGTTACCAAAACTGTAGATTGAGTAATATAAGGCAAATGTTAACATTTAAACACTTAAACACTTAAATTTTGTTCCCATTAAAACAATTAAATTATTAATAAATAACTTAATACAAAAAATGGCAGCATTTTAAAGTTAAGTCTAAGGTTGGTTATAAGTTACAACAGTAATTAACTCTGATGAAGCCTGTTTAGATACATGGGTGAAAGCGCTAAGTTTTTTAAGTTTTAAAGAACATTTTTTACGTATTATTTTCTTTGTACTCTGCTTTATGCTTTATTGTACAGTTCGTGGTTCCATGTGTTTCTATTAAAGCATTTTCCATTTTGGATATACAGTCTGGTCGAATTTACTAGTTGGTGGTGATCAGTAACTATAGTAAGTTTGTTATTGCCTCTATCTATATCCTCCAGGTAAAAACATCCTTATCCTTGAACATATACTCTCCTGGATAAACACCTCCATCCCCTATGAACCCATCATTCTTGGAGATGTTAATATAGACTGGAACTCCCTTATTGGTGACTCACCCCAACATTTCATAAACCTGTATTGATTCCACAACTGAACACTACCCCTACCCACTATAGTAAAAATGCTACTGGTTCCACAATTGACTGGATCTTGACCAACTCTCCAAACAACTATTGTAACCCTTTGACCTTCCCGGACTCTATTGCTGACCATTCTCCCATCTCTATCTTAAGGCACACTCCTCATCTCTCTAAGCTTCACCTCTACAGAGATTGCAGGAAACTATCTTTTCCTCTGAAAACGTTAACTATAGGTTCTCTGCCATCAACTGGTCTTTCCTAAAAACTCTCCCGGTCAGTGATGCTGTTACTAAATTCAACCACAGTTTCCTTTATGTCCTAAGCTCTCTTGCTCCAACTTGCAAAATAAGAATCAAATCTAATTTTGTACCCTGGGTCTCCAAAGCTAGTCATGCTTTGATGCATGAAAGAGATGCTCTATAGAAAAAATGGCAAACCACTAAAACTCCCACCTTTCACCAAGGTTATAATCAACTCCGAAATCGTGTAAAAAATTATTTTGGATAAATGCCAATATTTCACTAAATTTCAAAGCTCTCACCCAAATGACCCCCAAAAAGTCTGAAGTACTAGCAACTCCCTGCTCCACACTGGTTCTCCTACCATCCCTAACCCTTTCCCCTATCACTCTCCTTCTGAAACTGCAGACTTACTCAACAAACACCTCATAGACAGCATCTCTAAACTCCTACCCTCTGGTAACTCTGCTCATCCCAGCTCTTCTGTGTCACCCTCACCTCCTCTAAACCTCTATGCTCCTCTGTCTCTCAGCCTTTTACCTTGCGACCTGATGTTCATCGTGTTTCACTGTTGCAGTCATGACTGTAGGGTTCTCCCCTGCCGGCAGGCAGTCCTCGGTCGGCCAGAATCCCAAAGTCTGTGTCCGGCGTCGGCTGCTCAGCCATGCTCCCTGACGTCAGAGCGCCAGGAGTACAAAGCTGACAGCCGACGCCATGTTCTCTAGTCTTTCTTGCCGTGCGTGTGATAGCAGTTCACAAGTGTCGGTCGGCTGACTCCTGACATTTTTTTCTAAACGTACTTCAGTCCAAAGACTTTCTTCTCCTACTCAAAGCTAAGTACCCCGTTGGGGAAACTTTTTTCTTGCTCCAGTCCAATGTCAGAAAAAGTTAATAATTGTATTTCATGTGGGAAGCAAATACCTCATAAGGATTTTCATTCTTACTGTATTCCTTGCTTGGGCCCTGACCACGACGTAGCTAGTTGTCGGTTTTGTGCTAGATTTAATCAACGTACGATTAAACGAAGGTACGATTCTGCATTTCATTACTTCGGTAGGTGTTTTAATTACAAAATGTCATCGGACACGCTTCCGGCTACCGGAGTTCACAAATGACGCAAGGATAAAGACAGGCCTCTGAGGTCCAAATCAGACGATATTGTGCAAGTAGAGCCAGCTTCAGGTCCAGCCGTCGTCAGTGAGGCGCTTTTGCAGCCCCTGTCGTCGGCCATTTTGGAACCGAAACGGACTCCCATGAGGAGCCAACTAGGCCTTTGAATATTTCTGTTGCAGGACCTTTGGACAATGCTCCTTCGGATGGGTCCGGAGCCGCTGTGCAGGTACCGGCTTCCAAAGGGGTTTTCAGGCCTACTCAGCTTCTAATAAAGGCAAAGCCAAAGACAAAGGCAAAGACTCCTTCCAAATCAAAGACTACAGCCCAGGCCTCTTCTGATCTGGGACCAAAGTCTCAGAAACAGTTACTTAAGATGGCGGAGGACTTACTTACTATGATTAGGGGTTCACATCCCCTCCAGATAAAAGGCCAAGGCAGGAATTGTATTATGACTCCTCTGATCAGGCTTCTGTTTCTTCAGTTTCTTCTTCTGACCAGGATTATTCTTTCCCTCCTTATGAGGAGTCTGATGCTGAGGAATCCATTCCTTCAGCTTCTCCCCCTGAGTATTTTTCTTTTGGGGAACCTTTACATGAAATGAGGGAACATTTTCACTGGGAAGGACAGGAGTACTCGGAATCTAAGAAGACTTAGGGATTTTCTTCTTCTTCCCCAACATAGACCCCTGGCTATCCCTCCTATTTTGGATATTGAGGATGATGCTTTTTCGGAGGCTAACTTAACTCCTGACTCTTTTCCTCCAGCTCCTGTTAAGCCAGACAGATATTATAGGGTTCCTGATTCCCACCAGTTTTTATACAAGAATCCTACTGCTGATCCTGAAACCATTTCTCAGGGCCCTAAGGGGGTTAAGGCCGCTACTGCTAAAAACCCCATTCCCACTGAGAAGGATTCCAGATCTTTAGAAAGATGGGGCAAAAAAGTGTACACTTCTGCTACTTTATTTATTAGGGCTTTAAACTGTCAATTTCATATGCTGAAATACCAGCAATTTCTTCTGTCTGTTTTGAAACAAAACCTAACTTCCATTTCCGCTTGTGCAGATGATAAGGAATTACATGACTTAATGCATGCCACTGAACAAGTTGGGAAGCATGGTTTACACTGTGGATTTAATGCCTTGGAGGCTTCTTGTAGGGCTGCTGCCTCTGGCACAGTCATTAGAAGGCATGCTTGGTTAAAGGAACAAAACTTGCCAGGTCAAGTAAAAGCTAAGTTATTGGATGCTCCTGTTCAGCATAATGTTTTGTTTGGATCTAAGGCTGAAGAGGTGATAAAGAAGATGGAGGACAAGGCAAAATCCATGCAAACTGTTAAGGATTTCTTACAAGTACAGCCACCCAGATTTAGTAGGAATTGGCCTACAAAAAATTGGTCCTTTCCCAATTCAGACAGGCTTCAGAGGGGTAGATACAGACGTTCCCGAGGAAGGCCTCAAACGCAAGGCTCTTATAGACCAAGACAGTGGACTGCTTCCACCCCTAGGGGAGGAGAGGACAGGTCACAAGCTCATAGATAACAGGCTCAATGACTCCCTCTGTTGGGCTGCAGGAACTTCTTGCCTGGAAGCCCCTCTCGGAGGAAAACTTTCTCTTTTTCACCTAAATTGGACTCATATAACCCAAGACAAGTGGGTTCTGGATGTGGTTTCAAGAGGTTACAAATTCCATTTTCATACCCTACCAAGACCAAGCGGATGGCCAGATCTAACAAAACATCAATGGTTAGAGGCCTTAAACCAGGTGGAAGCCCTCTTGGCTATGAAAGCCATAGAACTGGTTCCACTTTCAGAAATGGGGCAAGGTTTTTACTCGAGGCTTTTTCTAGTCCCCAGAAAGCAAAATTCATGGAGACCCATTCTGGATCTGTCAGTCTTGAACACTTTTCTTGAGATACCAAAATTCAAGATGCTTACTCTACAGCAGCTACTTCCACTGCTGACCAGAAATGCATGGATGGTAACTTTGGATTTAAAGGAGGCTTATTTACACATTCCCATCAGGCAGGAGTGCAGAAAATACCTCAGGTTCAAGGCCAGATCAAGGCACTATCAATTCTCTGCACTGCCCTTTGGATTGTCTAATGCGCCCAGGGTCTTCACCAAATGCCTGGCACCAGTAGTAGCTTATTGCAGACTCAAGGGAATTCAAATTTACCCTTATCTGGACGACTGTCTTATTCAGGCAGACAGCAAGGAGGTCTTACTCCAGCATCTAGAATTTGTTCAGAAACTTCTCAAGTTTCTGGGATTCACTGTAAACATAAAAAAGTCAAATTTGACACCCTCACAACAGATCATTTTTCTGGGTGCTCTTCTAAACACAACAACCCAGATGGCATTTCTGACATATGAAAAACAATTACAGCTGGCTTCAACTTTCAAAACCTTGACAACATTAACTCAGCTATCTGCAAGGAAATTCCTGCAGGCTTTGGGTTACATGGCCTCCTGCAGCCTTCTCGTACCATATGCAAGACTACATATGAGGAAAATACAGTGGTACATAAAAAGTGTATGGTCTCAGCATTGCCACAGTTTAGACATACAGATCACCATCCTGCCTTGTCTTCAAAAGGAATTCCTTTGGTGGTCCAAGGCATGTACTCTAAACAAAGGGAAACCCTTCAGTCTGCCTCCAGCCAGTCAGATACTAACCACGGAGGCCTCAGATTATGCATGGGGAGCCCATTTGCAGGGCAACTGTCTGCAGGACCTTTGGACAAAGGATCAGAAGCACCTGCATATCAATTTAAAGGAAATGTTAGCCATTCAGAACGCTCTATTGGCCTTCAGGAATCTTCTACAACCAGGACAACTACTGATATGGACAGACAACACCACAGTTATGTGGTACATAAACAAGCAAGGGGGATCACATTCCTATCCCCTTTGCAGACTAGCCATGAATCTATGGAACACAGCTCTAGCTTGCAAACTGGACCTTCAAGCTCAGTTTCTACCAGGGAAGCAAAACTTCCTGGCAGACAGTCTGAGCAGAAACCTGTCGAACCCACACGAATGGATGCTGGACACCGAAATATTCAAGATGATTACAGCAGTCTGGGGATGTCCTCACATAGACCTCTTTGCATCCCACCTCAATCATTAACTACAGATTTTTTGCACCAGGACGTTCCACAAACTAGCTTGGAAAGTGGATGCACCATCATTCAGTTGGAGAAACCTCTCGGGGTATGCCTTCCCACCTCTACCTCTTCTTCCTCGGGTGTTATTTAAGATCAAACAGGACAAGCCCAAGATGATAATTTTGCTGGCCACAAATTGGCCTCGACAGTTTTGGTACCCAACACTGAAAAACCTTTCTCTAGAGCCCCCTTGGCTTTTACCACAGACTCCGAACCTTCTGTTCCAACACCAGGGTCAGGTTCTGCACTCCCATGTCAAAACTCTCAGCCTGGCGGCCTGGTTAATCCAGGGTCTATGATTCATTCTCTCCTACCCAAGCAGGTTATGGATGTCATTTTAGAAACCAGATATCCTAGCACTAGAAAATCTTATGCAGGAAAATGGAAAAGATTTTGCACCTGGATGCAGGCTCAGGATTCGGACCCTCTTATTCCTAACATTCCTCTGATTTTACTTTACCAGACAGACCTCTTACATAAGGGTCTCTCTTTTTCTTCCATAAAGATACATGCCTCTGCTATTTCTGCTCATTATAATACAGACCCTCCAATCTTTTCCCACCAGCTCATGAGACAGTTTCTCAGAGGAGCTAAGAACTTAAGGCCCCCTAGATCTCCACCCATTCCTGCCTGGGATCTCAACTATGTTTTGGAAAAACTCACCTTACCTCCTTTTGAGCCTGCTGCCACATCTGACATCAAGTTTTTATCTTGGAAGACAGCCATCCTGTTAGCTCTGACCTCTGCCAGGAGAGTTTTGGAGTTGCAAGCTCTCATAGCTGTGGAACCTTATATTATTTTTCATCAAGACAGGGTGTCTTTAAGGACTAATCCTACTTTCATGCCTCAGGTGGTTTCCAAAGTGGCTTTAAATCAAACTATTCACTTGCCAACTTTTTTCCCCAGTCCTCAAAATAAGGGGGAAAGGATCTTGCATTCCTTGGATGTACACAGACAATGACATTTTTACCTGGACAGAACCAAGGACATCAGGAAATCAGAGCAATTGTTTGTTTCTTATGGTTCAAGTTCCCAAGGTAAAGCCATTTCAAAACAGACCATTTCAAAATGGATTGCTCATGGAATCAGATTTTGTTATTCACACCATGGAAACAAATCCCAGGGAGTATAAGGACTCACTCTACCAGAGCTGCTGCCACTTCAGCTGCCTTCAGCAGGGGAGTTCCTACCAAAGACATTTTGGAAGCTGCAAGTTGGAGTTCAGTGCATACTTTTTCTAAGCACTACAATCTACCTCTCTACTCTAAGTCTAGGGCAGGCTTTGCTTCTGCAGTCTTGCAGGGCCTTTTAGCTGCCCCCTCTACTTTATGACCACCTCCCTTTTATTCTGCTTTGGGATTCAACCCTACAGTCATGACTGCAACAGTGAAACACGATGAACATAGTACAGTTGTGTACACTTACCATAAATGTAGATGTTGGAGTGTCTTCACTGTTGCAGTCTGTTTCTCCCTCCCTCCTGTCCCCTCTTATTTTTTCTTTTGTGTGGTTCCCTTCTTCACCCTTCTTCTGAGGTGTATTTGCAAAGGGTATGGGATCTTACTCATTTTGGAACACCTGACATCTGGGGCAAGAAAAACTGGAGAACATGGCGTCGGCTGTCAGCTTTGTACTCCTGGCGCTCTGACGTCAGGGAGCATGGCTGAGCAGCCGATGCCGGACCCAGACTTTGGGATTCTGGCCGACTGAGGACTGCCTGCCGGCAGGGGAGAACCCTACAGTCATGACTGCAACAGTGAAGACACTCGAACATCTACATTTATGGTAAGTGTACACAACTGTACTTTTCTACTAAATGTATCAAATCCCTGCTTCTTAAACTAAAACCATGCTCTCCCTCCACTGATAAACTCCCCCCCACTCAATTTCTGAAAATTGCTGGTGAGTCTTTTGCATACCCTGTATCTATCTTAATCAACCGCTCCATTCAGGAATCTACTGTACCGGAAATATAAAAATCCTTCTATACCACTCCTCTGCACAAAGGTGGCAACTCTGTTGAACCTTCTAAATATAGACCAATAGCTATTCTCTCAACATTCTCTAACATCCTTGAAAAATGTATACATACTCAACTACTTTCCTATCTTACTCACAAAAATCTCCTTACCTCCTCGCAACATGGCTTCTGCCCTAAACACAGTACCTTGGCTGCCTTACTATCCTTTACTCAAAAAGTTGCAGAAGCTAGGGACAACAACCTCCTCATCTCCTGTCTATTCCTTGATCTCTCTAAAGCCTTCAACACTGTGTCTCATCTCGTCCTTCTTAACAAATACTCAGACCTAAACCTCTCTCCTTCTACTCCTGGCTGGTTCCAATCCTACCTTACTGGCAGAAAACAAGCTGTTAAATGGCAGCAGGCTTTCTCACCCTTCCTTGCTGTTCAAACAGGAGTAGCCCAAGGCTCCATACTTGGACCACTCCTTTTCAACATTTTTACCAACATCCTACATTCATCCTGCAGTCTCTCATCTGTAATACGATATGCAGATGACTCTACTCTCTTATCTCTCTCCAGTACTATCTCTGAACTGCACACACTAACAGAGAATTCCTTTATCTCTGTTGAAAAATATATCAGAAACAATCAACTAATCCTTAACACTAGAAAACTCAAAATCTTCTCTTCCTAGCTCAGACACTCTCTCACCTTAAATCCGATTTTTCTCTTTCCTCCCTAGATGGCACCACTATCTCCCCTGCTTTACACACCAAACTCCTTGGGGTAATAATTGATGACCTACTAAAATTTGACTTGCACATACAACAGGCCATCAAAAAAAACACCAAAAACTTGGACTACTTTATAGGAACAAAAAATTCCTCACTTCTGCCACTAAACATACTCTTGTGCAGGCATTTCTCTTACCTAGTCTTCTGTACGCTTCCCCCATCTTTACCAATATCCAAACTACCTCAATGCAGAAACTGGAAAAAAAAACATAAAACAAAATTGCCAGATTTATTCTAAACCAACCACTTTCTTCACATCACTGCCTCTCACTAAACAGACTTCAGTGGCTGGAATTTCCACACCTTCTCCTACAATCGCAACTCCACACTACCTTTTCCATACTCTACAACCCCTCTACCTACCATGCTCTTGCCTCCTATATTACTCTCCACCTTGGCCTCTCCAGGCTACTGATCAGCTTCTTGTCTCAGTTTATAAACCCAAAAGGAATATTGGCAAACTACTTTACACTCTGTCGCACTAAATTGGAACAAACTCCCTCTCCATGTTGTATCCAACCTTTCCTTGTTTTAAAAAGGAGCTTAAATTCCACCTACTAAACTTGTAATTATGCCGTTGCCTTGACCACATGTCGTCTTAGTCTGACCTACTGTATAACCTGTTGCATCTCCTAGCTTTCTTTCTCTGTTAGTAACTTCTGTTTAGACTAACCTCCTAACCCCTCAGCTTTACTACTATAGCCCTACTGTAGCCCCCTCCTTTCTCTCCCCCTTCCATTCTCCACACTGTTTATCTCCCCCCCACTTCCTATCAATGTCTATACATTGTCCTTCTTTTGAACAACGATTATTTTTTTTGTTTTTACTCTCATATGTAGTCAATTTTAGACCACTGCTATCAGTGCAACCCTTAATGTTCATAATTTTTTTTCTTTTGTTTTTCTCTTTTA
Organism: Protopterus annectens; assembly: GCF_019279795.1. Classification (NCBI taxonomy): domain Eukaryota; kingdom Metazoa; phylum Chordata; order Ceratodontiformes; family Protopteridae; genus Protopterus; species Protopterus annectens. The sequence goes on from NC_056737.1 coordinate 580,200,572, forward strand.
ATTAATTTCATACTTACACTGTTATTTTTAATTGTTTTTCTCCTGTATGTTTATCTTTGCTTATGTTTGCTGGGTCTCTTTCTCCATGGGTCTCCACTGAAAATGGGTTGCTTACTATCAATGCAATGCAAATAGCTAATAACCTTTTCTTTTTACAATTATTTTGTATTGTGATTGTTATTTAATATTTATATATTATCACTTTATCTTTACTTACGTTTACTGGGGCTTTTCCCCTCGGGTTTCCACTGAAAATGGGTTTGTTTGCAAACTCAGTTGGACTAACCCGGTTAACAAATGTGAAATAAGTAAATAAATAAATAAATGAATTTCCTCTGAAGTCTTTCTAATTCAGATATAAACATTATTATATAAAAAAGAGGGGCATCCTTATATTCGAGAATTTGACTTGCTAAAGTTACTAAACTATATAGCAAGGCATTACAACTTCTTGAGAAGAAAGTATGAAAAATACCCAGATAATAACATATACTTGCCAAACAATATATGATGTAGTTTTATTGACCCTCATTTTTTCACCTATATATGGCCCTAGATCTTTTTAAAATAACAAATACGTGTAATATATATGTACAAAATATACTATATTTTTCTGTAAAGTAAGCTAGACCAAAGCCTACTGTAGTACAGTTGCTGATATTTAATAGTTCAGTTTTTGGAAAAGCACCAACCATTTAATTAAATAACAAAGAGCATAAAGCAGTTTTCATATTCTTCAGGATATTTTTATAATACATCTAAGTTTGCAATCATTGCCCTTATAATGCCATCATGTGCCCTTATTAATTAAAAAAAAAAAGAATATTAAATAAGACAGGTCTAGTGACGGAACCCTAAGGGAATCCACTGCTTGTAATTGGTTGACATGAAATACTGTCAATGTATAGTAATGATATTTTTTTCCAGGCACAGTATTCTCCACTTCATAATATTAGGATTGACACTCAGGATATATAAATGTGTAATATGGTTTACATTTAAATTGCCAAGGGAGGTCTCGGCAAACACAGGTTGTCGAATGACATTTGGCTGACCCTTTTGCTGATCCTTCCCTCGTGCGAGTTCCGTTTCACTGAATGCCCAGTGCATTTGCAAAAATGAGGTTGGTCATTGAACTAGAGATCGCGGTATAGTGAGGATCTGGAAATGTACCCTTTTCCCCACTGTAGTGCGATCTCTGAGTTGGACTATATGTTTTGTAGGGGATGTGGGGGTGCAAGCATCCTCACTTTACATCTGGTGCAGTGTAGGTTTGCATTCTACTAATGTCAAGTAAGGTCACATTTGCATATTAATATGCAGATTTGACATTTTGCACATTGGTACACTCCATTTCTAGTTTTCCAAGTTGATATTACCGCATGTCAGCCAGCTGCATTTCATACTTATGATAGTAAACCGTGTAATGTCCCTATATGGGAAATGCTGTCAAAGGTCTTTCCTGCACCTCTCTTTCCCTCAGTCAGTCTCTCACAATAAATATATATATATATATATATATATATATATATATATATATATATATGTATGTGTGTATGGATTCACTTTAGAAGCTTGAAAGCCCATAACACTGAAATTCAAAACACCGAGACCAAAGGCTTGAAAATTCAAATCATTGAATCCCATAACATTGGAAATACATAGTAAACCAACATTTCAAATATTCCAGCACAACTACAAACTGAAACAAATAAAAAAATCAAACCATATTACACTTCTCCAACTATAAGCAGGGGGCAGGCCCCCCTGCACCCCCCATGTGGAGGGCTGCGCCCACCACACCCCCTGCTACTTAAATATATCAACTCCAAGATCGCACTACACAGAACAAAATGGCAAACATACCATTCCGCCCTTCATGACTGCATGCTTAAATTGTAAAAAACTATCCTTAACCTTCTCTTACTTCACTGTTAAAATATTACACATTACTATATATCTCTCCAATACTTACAGGGGTTTCATAGGTAACCTCAGTCATATTCCCTTCTTACTTGCTATACTACAACATAACACATCTTAGTGTAGTGTAGTGCAATCTCAGAGTTGATATATATCAGTAGCAGACATGGGGGGTGCAAGAGGGCTTGCCACCCTGCTTATTGCTGGAGAAGTGTAATATGGTTTGTTTTTTTATTTGTTTCAGTATGTAGTTGTGGTGGAATATAGTACATGTTGCTTTCCTAACGTTTTTCAATGTTATGAGATTCAATGTTGTGAATTTTCAGTGTTTTGAATTTTCAAGCTTTTGGTCTCAATGCTTTGAATTTCAATCTTATGGGCTTTCAAACTTCTAAAGTGAATCCATATATCTATGTGTGTATATGTATGTATGTATGATATATATATATATATATATATATATAGGTTTACCATCAAAATTACGAGTGAAGGTTTGGCGACCGTGAGATGTCAAATTATGGTTGGCTGAATGTGTCCTGCCGAACCTTCATGTGTGCTTGTCCCCAGTTCAACTAATGCTCTGTGCATTTGCACATATGTGGTCAACCTTATTACAAGAGATCATGGTACAGTGGGGATCAGGAAGTTTACTCCTTTCCCCACTTTAGTACAATCTCGAAGTTGGAATATATAATTTGCAGAGAGTGTAGGGGGGTGCAATATCCCACGGGGTATGCAGGGGGGCTTGCCCTCCTGCAAAAAAAGTGTAGTTCAGTATTGTGCAGTACATTCGTATTGCTGACAAACCAAACTTGCTTACTGTTGTGTAAGATGTAGGGGATAGAATATGTAGAATAACAGCGAATTCGAATTATCAGATGATGTTTGACATACTGACCTAGGTAGTGTTCCATGTTCGTTGATTTGGATTAGTGAAACAGTGTTTTCTTTTTGACCGTCGCAATTTATATATATATGTATATATATATATATATATATATATATATATATATATATATATATATATATATTTATACACATATATATATATATATATATATATATATATGTGTGTGTGTGTGTCTGTATACACACATACATGTAACTGCCTCCCCTACTCTGGTCCCATGGTTTAACACTAGGTTGAAAAACAGGACCTAAGAGAAATGAAACCATGCTATGATGTATTAAATTTACCAAGAGCAGTTAATTGACTAACTGGCTTGTTGAATAAATTACACTTTCAAAGTATATGCCAAGCACACTACTCAAACTAAAAAGTGAGTATGCAGTAGGGTCACTTGAAGGCCACCTTTAAAAATATTTGTCATTTCTGCTAGTTTCCACAAAGAGGATAAGACGAGATGAAGCTCAAACAGATAAACAAGTATATCCTTTAAACTTCCTTCAAAATTAATAGAACTACCCCAAGCAATTCAGCATGTCCAGTGCTGGTATTTCACTTTATTTTGTCTATGATAAGAGATGTGCACAGGTTATAACTTACATGCAAAGCTTGAACCCGTTTAATGCTTACTGCTGCATGCTGTTAGATTCAAATCAATAAGGGTAAACAGCAACACTGCATTACTGGTTGTTTGGTGCTGTGACTGCAATATATCTTATCTGAAATGTATTAGTATTCCAGAATCGCAAGGCTTGTAAAGGGGATTGGAGATGCATTGGGCAGGCAGAGTAAAGAAAGTCAGAGATAACTATTTGTGTGTGTGTGTGTGTGTGTGTGTGTGTGTGTGTGTGTGTGTGTGTGTGTGTGTGTGTGTGTGTGTGTGTGGTGAATATGTTTGCATATATCTATTGCAGATGAAACTTTAGGAACCCACTGAAGGTAATGGAAAACATTTTTCAAATTTACAAAAATGCAAAAAAAACCCCCCAAAAAAACGGATTAACAGAACACTTAGGTGTCTGGCTTGTGTAATGCATTAAATAATGCTGCACTTTAGAGAGCTTAGGAACTCATGGCATAACTTTTATCTCTAGCAATTGGGCTTTGGTTGATTGTATTAACCCCCCTAGGGCAGGACTTTGCAGGTGTGAGTATGACAGACATGATTAATATGCATAAATGGCCTGATATCATATGCTAATTATCCATGCATGACAGCTACAGGAATTTATGTTACATCATGAATAAATTAGTACAAATTTTAGGACTCGGTAATCTAAAATCAGGGACAATTAAGAGGAATATTCTGGCCTATTCTGGGCAATAATGCCCATGTTGATTAAAACAGTGTGTAGTACAGATTACTTCCACAAAAGGTTAATTCTGTTTTAAGCTATCAGTAGCATTTCCTCTCAGGTGCAGGTAAGGCAGTCTTGAGTATAATGGGAATATGATCATATAAGCCATTGTTAGGAAGTGTATATTGAATTGATAATGCTGTTGAAATAGAAATGTAGATAGAAGACAGCATTGTGATTCCTGACTTCTTAAACATGTCTCTCCACAAACCAATATAATAAGACCCAGACAGTATCTGGATGATGTTGGGAGATAAAGCCAGTATGCAGGAGTCTGATTTTTTTTTTATTTATTTTATTGTGAAACTGATGTATAATCAATAAAATATGTGCTCATCAACAATGAATGTCTGTAGTGCTTGTTTATCTTCTTATTAGAAGAACTCTGAATATTCATGAGGAATACCTGACAAACTTCATGAATATTCATTAAGTATGCGTTGATGCCGTTCTTGAGTGGTGTGACGTGATGTTGTAGTTTATGTTTACTACAATCAAGCTATACCAGCACTTGTTATGGAATGCCTTCTTTAAACCTGCAGGAAAACATATTTCACATACACACCGTACCCGATACATTCCATAGATAAAGATATTAACAGCATTTTGCTTGTGCAGCGTTTATTTTATTTTTTTGTTTGTTTTTGGGGAACGTTTTCCTAATATTTATAATTTCAGGAGATATCACAGATTTATTATAGGGCCTTTGCTTAAAAAACATGCATGTTCTGGCATTAAGTTTGCTTTTTTGAGGACATTTTGTATGAGACACCCAACTGTCCCTCATAATAAATTGTTTTATTTTATAACAGATGAACCTATAGATTTTGTATTTAGTTTCTTGATAGTGCCAACACTTTGTGCAGTGGTAATATGACGCAAGCAGATTGTTTCAAAGCATGCAATGCTATTAGAGGTCTTTCTAGTCTAATTTATGATGTAAGTAGCACATCTGTTATACATACTGGATCCAAGTAATAGATTCAGCCATAGCTAAATACTTGGACCCTCAAAGTTTGTGAGGTATTAGAAATATATATTTAATTTATATGTAATTTATTATATATGAATTATTTATTTAATTTATATATACTTAAAGATATAAGGCTGGTTTATTGATAGACATTCTTGCATTGAAAGTCAAGTTTAGCTTCTGTCACTATGGATTCTGACATATTTTATTTTGGGTATACTTTCTTTATTTATTTAAAGCAGTATAGACCTAGTTAAAAAAAAATATATATATATATTTTTTCTGGAGTTCAGAAGTCTGGCATGGGTCATGTCTTTGTGTACTGTATTAGTAATGGTTCAAAGCAAACACATGTCAGTTCTTTTACTGAAATCTACTACTTAAAATATCAGATTCTGATGAAGACCATGGACTCCAGAGATCTTCATGGTCCTTTGATTCAGCTGGATGACTTCTTGTCACATCTGTATCCAAATGTGCACCATTCTCTTGTTATTTCAGCATAGCCAGTGGGCCAGCAGGAACTACAGGACTGCTCTTTGGATGCTCATCAGTGATATATGGCAGTATGAAGACAGAGCCCCACTTTCTAATTCCATCATTGCGCATCTGACTGATTCCTTTAATCTGGTTAAATCCAAATTCTAGAAACCTTAATTCTTCAGGCTGAATGTAACTGCAAAGTAAAGAACTTGGTATTCCAGGTTCCTTCTCCATAGATTCTTTTGTGTAGAAATTGGCCCCAGCTCTCTGTGTATCGACTCTTTAATTCATGATACTCAAATCTTCGTGTGTACTGATATTAGCCTGTGTAATCTTCTGCCGATCCATCTGTTGCTTAAAAGAAAAATGATGAATGTGTTCATTCAAAATGTCCTGCTTAGTTAGTAATAATGGACTGCAAGTCGGCCTTAAAAAAGTGAGCTTTGAGACCAGCTTATTAATAAACTAATTCTTAAGGAATGGTCCAACTCATACCTCCCTGATTACAAATCAGAAGCCATATACTACTGCAAATATCTAGGGATATAGGTTCAGAGGAGATTACTAGGCTATTGGCCCAAGGGCCTTTACAAGCCTAGCCATGTTATACCTGTGTTCCTTAACTGAACTTGGTTAGATATTTGCAGAGTGAGTCTTTGATCAGCACCGACTGCCTGTGTCCATGAGGGACATAGGTACCACCACCCCCACCACCACCCCCGGGTGAACTTGCAGTCTCCCATCCAGTTATGTAGATTGTACTTGGAATAGGGTCATTGAGGAGCTCTGCTTCATGTGAATTGAGAGTTTATTCCAGAGGAGCAGCAATCTCTGGGAGATGTATCTGTCTCTCCAGCATGTTTGTTATTATCACAGGCTAGGTTGAGATCCCTGGAGTGAGTGACACTTGTCCCATTTGATTGGCGTTAAGTGCAGCATTTCCTTTAGGGCAGGGTCAGAGACTGCTTTGTAGGCCAGGCACAAGTCACCTCTCAGCAGCCTGTAACATCATTAGTCTTGGATGTGATGTCCTTACTTATAAAATGAGCAATGTAGAAGGCTTTCCTTACCACTGTGGACACATGGAGATAGTGGGTTTGAGCTTGGGGAAGGTGCTATCATTATTGTAATTTGCAGGAACTTCCTCTTTGCCAAAGGGAAAATAATGCACTTTACTGTATTTAGTTTTAGTCCATGGCTTTGGCCCCAATCATTTGTCCATGTTAGCCCCTTTTATAATATTGTTAACATCATTTGGGGACTCGATGATTGAACCATGTTTGCAATCATCAGCGAACTTGATAAGCCACAGGCCATCTACTTTTACCTGGACTTCCAAGAAATAGATTCCAGACAAGAAGGCACAGTACAGATCCTTGCGGTATGCCACTGGTAACTGGTCTACTCCTTGAGATGGAATCCCTAACACGGACAGTATGCATTCTGTTGGCTAGTGACATATGGGTTTATCCCCAGCTGGGTGAGTTTCTCAATGATGGCTGAGTGGAGGATTGTGTCAAAAGCATTGGCTAAGTCAGGATAGGTAATATGTACGGTTTTACCTTCATCCAGGGTTTTGGTGACATTGTCAAAGAAGACCACCAGGTGCAATAAGCATGATCTACCCTTAATGAAGCTAAAGTGGGTTGGGTCAAATATTTGAAGGTCACCTATATCTATGGTGATTCTTTCCTTGGTCTTGCAGATAAGCAGTTATCCTTATGGATCTATAGTTCCCAGAGTCGGTTGATGGACCCCCTTTGTGCAAGGGGATTACTGTTGCTGATCTCTACTCTGCTGGAACAAAGCCAGTGCTCAGACTGAGGTTAAAGAGAGTGCCAAGTGGTTCTGCTAGGTCTTGCATTAGATTGTTTAGTAAGCTGCCTGGGGTGTTATCTGGTCCCATAGAGGCCATGTTTTTGGCATTGAAGAGTGCGAATATGACCTGTGCTTTGGAGATACCAGGTAGAAGACTGGTGCCAGGTATGCTTTGGGGTATGTCTGGTGGGGACAGTGGGGTGAAGTGTTCACCAAATCTGTCAGCTAACAAGTTGGCAGTTTTCTCAGGTTCAGTATGAGAGGTACAGCCCAATATAAGTTTAGCACATAGTTGTATGTTCCCTTTTAGATTTTCGATGTAGCTAAAGAATGTGTTACAATTATCCTTAACTAGGGATGCTAACTTAGTTTTGTAACTAGCTTTAGAGGACTTTACAAGATACCTGATTTGCTTGTTCAAGCTGTAGAGGGTATTTTTCTGCTGATTATGTTACCTCTTGTTTTTAGACATCGGTTTCCTCACTTGAGGCCCACCATGGTGGCCTGTTTTTTTCCAGAGGACATGATTTTGATCTCGTTCAGGTACAGCTGAATCTATACAATTGTTCAGGTGGTTATACAGGGCATTTCTTTATTCCTCTGTATAGGAGTCTGTGGCTGTGTTAGCAGGGAGTTTGAAAAATTTTTTTTTTTCCATCGCCTAGTAGGCTGTAGTTTTCTTTGGAGAAATTTTTCAGTTTTTTGCTCCTGGGGGATGTCAGGTCTGATTGTTACTTTGAACGAGACAGATTTATGGTTTGACCATACCAGGTAGGGCAACACACATGGGGTGGAGCAATGTTGGTGAGCACTAAGTCTAGGACATTTGAGCCCCATGTGTGGGGGTTCAAACTAGCTGTTTCAGGGGATTTGTATTGACAAAGTCTAGAAACCTAAGGACTTGCATATTTGTGCTCATGTATGTTGCCCAATCAATGGAAGGATAGCTGAAATCTCCCATGACCAATGTGTTTGGATGCATAGTGAATGACTATAGTAGGTCCAGGTAGGAAGTGTGCTTCTCTTGGTTCATGGTGGGGGCTCATGTATGTTGCCTAATCAATGGAAGGATAGTTGAAATGTCCCATGACCAATGTGTTTGGTTGCATAGTGAATGACTACAGTAAGTCCAGGTAGGAGATGTGCTTCTCCTGGTTCATGGTGGGGCACCTGTAGCTAACAATGGTGTAGTAGGGTGTTTTACATATAGCTAGTTGGACCTGGAGTAGCTTAAGGGTGTTTTACCTGTAGTTATTTGGACCTGGAGTAGCTCAAGAGAGTCATACTATTTAACCAGTCTTGAGGTGTATTTGGCATTAATGAAGCTTGATACATCTTCACCTTTCGTTCTTTCACACTCATTTTGAGGTCTGAATGTGTGGAAAGCATTGTAGCCTTGCACAGTCGGGGTGCTGTCTGTGGCCTTGAATAATGTCTCAGTGACTGCGCAGACATCAACATTTTCTAAAGTGAGGAGTGCTTCCAGGGAGTGTAGTTTCCTGTTTAGGCGCCTAGCATTAAGCAGTATAACCCTGCGTTTGTCTCAAGTGGATTTTTATTTTGGAAATGTTGATGTTTTGACATAACTTAGAAAAGGCACTATAGGGGAGCTCCCTTGCTCCAGTCATCAGAATCATAACTAAACAAAAATTATGAAATCAAATGATTTTATATTTTCTCTGATCAGTTGATGAGAACTTTTGGAATGTTCAACAAATAGTGTATGGGAATGAATGTGAGGCATCTTGATGTGGCCCTGCTGAGTATTATATAGTTTGTGGAAACAATTTCCATTATCGAATACAGTGGCCCTAGTCGATTATAAATTTGTTTTAAAAGATGCTAAGGATGAAGCTGCCAGGTAACAGGAAAAAAGGAAGGCCTAAGCTAAGGTTTTATGGATGTGGTGAGAGAGGACATGCAGGTGGTTGTTGTGACAGAGCAAGATGCAGAGGACAGGAGGAAATGGAAACAGTTGATCTGCTGTAGCGACTCCTGACGGGAGCAGCCGAAAGAAGAAGATGATTGGACTAGTTCATGGCATGGTAAGTTTCGTGTGCATAGACACTACTAAACATGTACATTCAGAGTGCACAACTGCTCCAAGATGAGCTGTGCAGCTCAGGAGACCTAAGTAGCAAGTAATACTGCAAGGCACAGCTCCGTCCTCTCACTGTTGTGTATTTTGCATATTGTGCATTCTGGAAGGCCTATATAAAACGAGCATGTCAGTGATGATAACAGCTCATGTTTACAGACATGTGTTTTAATAAAATTATACAGATTTAACAGTTTCATAGTTAATGTTATGCTACCAGTGGTCCACTAGATCTCTAACATAGCAGTCTCATGGGTATTATGTTTATAATTGTTTTATCTATAAAGTTATCCAATGTGTCAGCCTTCCTTACCCTCAATGGTAGCATATTCCACAATACTTGTATAGTTTGAGTATTAATAACATTGCTTTGCTTTTCTTTGTCCTGTTAGTATGGATTTTAAACATAGTTCCCCTGTTTTCTTCTCTTAAAAGCACAACCTGCTGGGATAACTAAGAACAGCCTCCTGACTTTCATCCCTTGTATCCCTGAAAGGCACAGCTCAACTTGTATTATCCTGTAAAGAATGCTGTAAAGCTTCAACTGTTTTAATCTGTCTTCATAATCCAGATTCTGCCTATACTTAATCCTTCTGGTGCTGTGCCTTTGAACTGATTC